>NW_028324308.1:16642500-16960000 GCF_058129835.1 Hydra viridissima | reverse complement strand
TTTTAGTATAGGTATTACCCTCGCAACTTTAAGTTTGTCGGGAAAGATTCCTTGGTTTAAAGAGAGCGTAAAAATATGCGAAAGCGGAATTTTTAAATAAGGCATTGATTTAATTACTACATTACTGCTTACATCATCAACTCCATTACCTTTATTTGGTTTAAGTAAGTACATGGCATTAAGCAATTCTGTTTCTGTTAGCATATTATTAGCCATTGTATTATTATTAGAGATTAGGTATGATATTAGGTATGGATCTGTGCTAACAAATGCATGGTTAAACGAATTAGCAATTATTGCGTCGTTAATAATTTCACGGTTATTTATAATTAGTTTTTTTGGTAAACGACTAATATTCATATCTTTTTTACCTACAATATCTTTTATTATGTTCCAAGTTTTTTGTATATTATTTTTGTATTTTAAAAGTTCTTTTTTTTAATGAACTTCTCATACAATCGTTGCTTTTTTTTCGAAGATTTTATGATTCCGGGTGTTATCCAGGGATTTTGTTGAGTTTTTGTTTTAATAAATTTAGTTGTTATTGGGAATGCTTTAATTGTAGTGACATTCAAATATATGATAAAATTTATCATAAGCTTCATAAGTATTTTTTGTTTTCAAAACAGGTTCCCAGTTTGTTGTTGATAAAAGGCTAAAAAAAGTCGCAAGAGAAGCGTCTTTAATAACTCGTTTTTTAGTTTTTACCTTTTTAGGAAGTTGATTTAGCGATTTTTGTGCTGTTATAAAAACCGGAAAATGATCAGATATATCTTTAATAAATACTCCTGTTTTAATTTTTATGTTTTTATTAATTATAAATTGATCAATTAAAGTAGCAGTATTTTTTGTAATTCGAATCCATTTTAAAACATAATATCAAAAAAAGTTCTGACGTCTTTGTTTTTGTTGTATTCAAGCAAATCTAAATTCAGATCGCCTACGAAGTAAACGCATTTGCCACATAATTCTTCGCTTTAATTAAGCTTTCAATTTGTTATATTAAAATACTAAAGCTCATTTACTGAACAAAAGAGCGCCCTTTAACACTAACGTACCTTTGATAACTTTGAACATTATGATTTTATTATGAATCGAACCAAAAAATTATCTGGTGCTGAATTTAAGAAGAAAAGAAAACAGCGCCAAGAGAGTGACGAGAAACTACGAAACTGTTTCAAAAAGTGGTTGGTAACAAACTCAGTGGAAAAACAAATTATTTCGGAGGATACTTGCATTGAAGTTAATGATAAATTAACAGATCCTATAATTGACTTAAGTTCAGATCATCATTTGGAATTAATTGAAGAGGAGATTTTCATAAGCAAACGTCAAGAAGAATTTTGCACAACTGATTCAGAACCAATAAGGGAAGATGGAAATTCCCAGCTTTCAGGCCCAGCTGAAATGGACGAGGATGAACTTCATTCAGAAATCTCAGAAATTCCAGTGGCCTCGGAAAAAAATTTTCAACACAGGGATCCAGCAACATGGCCTAAAATAACGGACAAAATAAGATGCTTTTTGATTGAGCATGGGCCAGAGCAAGATAGAAGAGAGTTTTTCCCAAACACGCTGTGTGATTTTGACAACAGAATGCGACACTTCAGCTCAAAATGGTATGAAAAAATTCATCCCAATGGTGAAAAGTTTGTTCGCACTTGGCTGCAGTACAGCAACAAAAAAGATTCTTTATTTTGTTTTTGCTGTTTTTTATTTTCAACAACAAAAACCTACAATTTCTCAGAAATTTCCAAAGGGTTTTGTGACTGGAAAAAACTAAACCCAAGAATTCCGGAGCATGAAAACAGCAATGAACACCAAAGATGCTATTCTGATTGGAGAACTCTCGAAAAAAAACTTAAGGAAGGAAAGACCCTGGATTCTGATCTGCAGAGAGTTATCAGTGGAGAGATGAAAAAGTGGAAAGACATCTTGAAAGTGATTGTTGATGCAATTTTGTTCTGTGCCAAGAACAATCTTGCCCTTCGGGGAACAACAGAAGACATCGGTCAACAAAACTGTGGCATTTTTCTGAGCTTAATTGAGTTAATTAGCCATTATTATCCTTTAGTGACTGAACATATTGCGTCCGTTAAAGCAAAAAAAAACACAACATCCTACTTTTCTCCTCGAATTCAAAATGAGCTGATTGAGTTACTTGGGCAGAAAGTCAGGAACGAAATTTTGTCAAACATCAAAGAAGCTAAATACTACTCTGTTCTGTTTGACTGCACTCCAGATGCCTCCCACATAGAACAGATGTCTCAGATCATCAGGTATGTCCACATCAGTGATGAAACCTGCACAATTAAGGAAAGCTTTGTGGACTTCATTGAATCTCACCAAAAAACCGGAAAAGGTCTTGCAACAGAGATAACTGAAAAATTGATGAAGGATGGTCTAAACATTTCCGATTGCCGGGGCCAAGGCTATGATAATGGATCCAATATGTCTGGAAAATACAATGGCGTCAAAGCTCACATCCATTCTCTTAATGAGTCAGCAAGATTTGTTCCATGTGCAGCTCACACTTTAAATCTTGTTGGTGTTCATGCTGCTGAGGTTTCCCCACTCATGATTACGTTTTTTGGAAAGGTTCAAGCCATCTTTAACTTTTTTTCAAGCTCCACGTCAAGATGGGAAAAACTGATGAAAACGTTGACCATTTCATTAAAGGGAAACAGTGACACAAGATGGTCTGCCAAAAAAGAAGCAATCACACCATTGCACAGACAAATCAAAGACGTTCTTCAAGTTTTGGAATCCATTATCCACAATCCCATGACAAATGCTGTCACAGTTAGCAGTGCAAAAGAACTTCTCATTCAAATTGATTTCAGTTTTTTGTGTTTGTTGGATTTCTGGAGTCAAATTCTTTCTCTAATTGACCGGGAAAACAAACAGCTTCAGTTAAAAACCATTTCAATTGACATTGCTGCAAAAAAAATGAAAGGATTGAAGGCTTCCATTCAGAATCTTCGAGATGTTGGAGTGGACAACATTATCAAAGATGCCACAGAAAAAGCTCTGGTTAGCTTTTTCTTTGGCATCTTTGATAATGTTGTCCACTCCAACATCTCGAAGATTCTGAATGGAAGCTTTCCAATTAAGAGGAAGCGCAAAGTAAAGCGGATGGCACTTTATGAAGCTGAAGATGACTCTCACCTTCTCACAGCAAAAACAGAATTCGGATCTCAGTGCAACCTTGTGTTTGACAGCATTATTACACAAATTGAGTGGCGGTTTGAGGCTATGTCTGCTGTATCCTCTGATTTTGACTTCCTCAGTGGGCATTCACTCTCTAAAAGTTCAGTGGATGAACTCAAGAAAAAAGCTGCAAATTTATCTCAAATTTACAAGGCAGATTTAGACTCTTCCGATTTCCAGTCAGAAATGGCAAGCTTTAAATATCAAGCTGCCGCAATGATGGACAACTTTGAAAAATCTTCCCCGATCGACATTTTGCAGCTCATTCATAAATATTCTTTGACCGATGCTTATCCCAACACGGCAATTGCTATTCGCATCTTCCTCACCATACCAGTCACAGTTGCTACGTGTGAGAGAAGTTTCAGTAAACTTAAGCTCATAAAAAACTATATGAGGTCAAAAATGGGCCAAGAACGTTTGTCTAGTTTGGCTATAATTTCAATTGAAAATGAAGTGGCAAACAACATTGATTTTGATGATGTCATTAGTGAATTTGCCTCAAGAAAAGCCAGAAAAGTGACATTGAACTAAATTTTTTGCAACCTTAATGACAAATTTTACTTATAACTTGATGTGATAAATTTTGTGATCAATAAATCATTTTTTTCGTTGAATTTTCTCCTTTTTTTTTGGGGGGGGGGGGGGGGGGGGGGAGGGCGCAATTTTCTTTTCTTGCCCGAAGCGCAAAATTGGCTCGGTACGGCCCTGCATAGTTATAATAAAAAATTGAACTCGTTTTACAAGTCCATTCATAAGTAAAACAAAAAAGTCCATGGGCATCGATTTTCTGCTTGCAAGCTTACTATCAATTAGGTTTTGTAAATAGCTTTTAGCAATTTTATGCTTCTTCCAAAGCTAAAAAAGAAACTTTGTCCGTTTGTAATCCCCTCATCTTGTTAATTTTGTCATCCAAATAAAAATAGTACGAAGATTCATTACGTGTATATAGAACATGTTACCAGATAAAGTAATCAGTTCTCCAACTGTCAACAGTTTTAAAGCGAACCTCTAAAAATTTTAAAACACAGTGGAATTTGCAAAAAATAAAATAACAATTCGTTGGCGATTTGAAAATATTCATCATGTGGACCGAATGATATTGATTTTGGAAGAAGATTTTACTTTGATACTAACTGAGCTATCTTGTAAACAAAAAATCCAACACTGATTAAAATCATGTTAAGATGGCTTCTTGATTGCTAAAAAATTTTTTTAAAAACATTAAATGACTCTGCTTTTATGAGATTTTTTGATAAAGAGCTCATTTCGAGCAAAGATCAAATTTTAGGCATTCATTTTTTTATATTCTGATACGGCTCAATGCAAATATCTGCCTGGAAATTTTGATTTGTTCTGTTACATGAGGTATTTTTCCTTTTTTTAATGGTTCCTTAAGTGCAGAAAAAGAAATCAAAAGTGAGTGGACTTGTTAAAAAATTAAATCATTCGAGGTTTAGAGTGCTTAAAATGTAAACTGCTCACTTAAGATAAGATATTTTTATCATAATATTTTTATCATAATATCAAACCAGGGAAGCTATCAAACTTGACGGTTATTCTGGCAATAAATGTGTTACATCAATTAAAAAATAAACGAAGGACTCTGCAATCGAGAGCAGCAGGTTGCAACAAAACAATATAAGTCCTCAACATATTTAAAATAACATTTTATAGCAAAGTTAGAAATAAAGAAAAAAAAATTGCCTAGTACGTTCTGCATTTTTGATGACTTACACTAGACGCAATTTACAGTTTTTCTGAGTTGATGAACTCGGAAACCTTCTGTCAATTTTTGGTACGTCATCTTTATCAAAAACAGAATCATCACTGTCATTGATCACCCATGTCGATGCTTTTTATGTTATCTTTATGCTACAACAATTTCATGTTTATTTACTCTCTCGACAAAAAATCGCTTCGTCTTAATTAAATTTGATGGTGAGAAATGTGACTTTCACTTTTGTTGTCGTTACGATTATGTAAGTCATTATATCGTTTTAAAAGTCATTTTCTTGTCTCTAGAAGTCATTACGTTGACTACACTGTTGTCAATTAGACCACGCAAGTTGTAGATATTCTCTGTTTATCTTCTCTTAAAAAACACAATGTTCGATGTTTTACACAGAATCATAAACGTTTTTTTTATAATATAGTTCTACCAAACATTTAAAAATTTATATTATTTCTCGGTGGGTGTTTCAATGTCATAGAACTTTGTACCACAGTTTTGCAAAACGTAACATAGAACCCTATAGTAGTGAGCTAGCGAAATTTTGTAGTGTATGGAAACTAAAAACGCTTCGTACTTGTTTTTTCCCGTTGTTATGCGCTGTTTAAGACTTTAATTTTAAAGGTAATAAACGGCTTTGTAAATAAAATTTTATTACTCGCTCATTCATGATTACCGCAAATTTTCATGATCAAATTTAATTGATTTTATTCTAATTTAGTATGCATTGATTAGGTAGCTCAATCAAAGTACTTTAGTGAACTTATATAGTTCATAAAAAGCGATTAAAAAGCGTTTATTAAAGTTAACCGGTTATATAAAAGTTTATTATCGGTTGCTAAATACCGGTGTATTTGCCTATGTGCAAACTAATAGATTGTAAAGTGTCATATCTTAGTTTTTATGATTTTATGAGTTTTTCTAGATAACAAAAATGCATGTAAAGCATATCATTCCTAAAAATCAGAAAAGGCGCCCAGTTATATTTTTGTCATAGTATATATTTTTGTGTCCCAGTATTTTTTTGTTATGTCATAGTTGAGCTATGTGTAGACCTTAACTCCTCATGTTATCTTCTAAAAAAAAGATATAGATATTTTCCTAAAAGTAGATAAAGATTTATTTTAAAACTTTTCTTCTTATTCTAAATAAATTACTACTTCATAACATCTCTTATAGTTTGTTTTTTCTTAATTATGTTTTTGTACATATTAGTTGCCACTTAAAAGAAGATATCAATGGCCATGTTTTATGGCATACTTTATTAAGTGCTTATTATTGCTGCTTATGTTTTGTTGTCAATGTTGTCATTCTTGTTTAAAAACGTACTTTAGGCTAAGAAATATGAAAGTGAATACTTAAAGTAAACTATTTACAATATTGTATTTGGTAGCTTTTTGTATATTAGGTATTTAAGAGACTTTTATTCACAAGGAAATTGTTGAATTAAGAAAGATACTATTCCTAAATTTACTTTTAATTTGATTTAAATTGTAATATTTTATTATATACAGTAAGCTACAAAAAAATCAAAAAAAAAAGGGAAAAAAAGAGACAATACTTTTGTTCAAATAATACTTTATAAAATAAATAAGATTAAACTTAACTGTTAAAATTAATAAGGTAAGAGAAGAAAAAAAAAGGTATATTGAAATTATTTTTCATTTATCTAAATATATTTTAATGGCTTCAATCTATTTTTTTCCATGCAACTATTTGCTGTCTGGTGATCTATCTTGATGTCATCTGGATGATTGTGGTAATGCTTCTCCTAGTTCTATTGGTGCATATTTACAAAAGTACTCTTTTTCATCAGTAAAGAAACCCAGTTTAAGGATTTGTAAATTGTTGGTTAATTACTCAATGACCTTTGTGCATTATTACCTTTTCCATTTAATTTTGATGAAGTAATGTGGGTCAGTGTTACATGGTGAACAGCCCCAATTGCACATAGTTTAAACTCTTAATTATATTTTTTTCTATTCTGTTGACCTTTTTTATAGTAAGTCAATTTACATCTTTATACATTGCGTTACTGACATTTTTTCTTTGAAATTTTTCATTTACAACTTATAGTCAGCTGATAATCATGTTCTTGAAAATACAGTTATCTTTTAGATTTCTTGTTTTTGTTTCATGTAATGAAGATATTTTTTATTTTGGTCTAGAATCAAAAAAAAGAAAAAGAAAAAAAAGTTGGATCAGATGATAAAAAAAGATTTGAGAGCCAGTGCAAATAGTATTCCTAAAAGCAATTTATCTCTTTCTTAAATGACTTTATTAATTACTTTTTAAAAAGTTTGAGTTTTCTAGTGAAACAATTCGGCCCACAATTAAAAAACAAATTAAAGATTTAAAGAATTAGTTATACTTTCTTAGGTACTTCTTTCTATAAAGTAAATTTTGAATTTGTAAATTGTAAAAAAATGAAAATGAATAGTTTTACTAGAAAATTATTCCTACTTTTATAAAAAAGAAATCTGAGCATGTCCTGAAACAAACAAAAAGGCTAGTTTGTAAATAATCTGAAATTAGTCAAATAAAGTAAAGTTTGCTCTAAGTTGCCTGTTTTTTATAATATAGAGTAATTTTACTTTTATCTATGTTTTGTATTTAGAAAAAAATAATGAAGCCAAATAGTGAAAGTTTTAGTGATGAAGATAGTTGTTATGAAGTTCTTAAAACATTTGAAGATGAAGAAAAGAAGCAGACCCTTAGTAATATTAGAAGATCACATCTTTTTAATGAAAGCATGAGGGCAAGTCTTATTGGATTTAAAGATGGTGTACCTGGAAAATATAGTGGATATGTAGCCATTAAAAACAAAACAGATGAAAAAACAAAAATCAATGTTACTGAAGGAGATGACTCCCTTTCTCCTGTGCGTCCACCACGTAATCGGAAAAATAGTTCAACTGCACGAGCAGCTGTTAGTAAGTTGAATTTATTAGGATCTGTCCACAAAAAAATAATTTAATCTTAAATAATTTAAATCTTTACCATATATTGTTTTACCTACATAATATGTCTGGCATATTTTGCACAATGAAAAATTGAATCTCAAATGGTTTTATAAAGAAAAAGTTTATTCTCAAAAAGATTCTATGGCAAATTATGAGACCTGTAGAAAAAAAAAAAAGACGTCCAGAGCGTTTTTTATTTTTTATTTTATTTTTTATTGTTTTTTTAACTAATTAAGAGGGGAAATAAAAAATTTGTTTCTGCAAAAAACTTTTTTACTTTAAGTGATGTCCACTTGAATTAAATTTTATCAAGTAATGTTTAGTTTCAATTATATGATAAATAATTATAATAACTACAAAAATATAAAATTAATGTAAAGCTAAATCAGTATTTGTAAAAATGCTAAAGATGATCAAATTAAATATATATTTAATATTCATTTTTACTTTATTTTTTTACAGCACAAGTTTGTCTGGTAAAAACAATCACCTCAGAATGCAGCAGTATAGCAGCTGAAGATGTTGGGGATGAACAAAATACAAGATATGTAGAAAATGGAATTAGATATTTTGATAAAGAAACAGGTGTGATTCGATTTATATTATGTAGTATCAAATAAGATTTAATGGCAATAGTAATTAAATGGTAGTTTATTATTAAATTAGATTTAATGCTGAAATTTTGTTATCATGAAAATCCTGTCCATAACAAGCACACAAAAATTTTAAAAAGAATTCCATTTTTTTAGGATTCCCAAATGATTTAGAAAATCCAACTATTCTTCCAATGTCTGCTCTTGATTTTGAAAGATCATCAAGTTCTGATGAGTCCAGTGATTCATCTGAATCATCAAGTTTCAAAGATGATAAAATTTATGAACTTGTTGGTGAACTATACAAACATAAGAGCCTTGATGACAGTTTATCTAATTCAGTAAGTACTCTCTTTTTAATTGGTCATGGAAATCAAAATAAAACACACACACAACACACAAACACACAATGCACACACATATACCAGTGTATAAGTCAACTTATTTTTGGCTTCTTATGTTTTTAAGAAACACTTTTCATTCAAAATGGTTTAAAGTTGTGACTTACATACATACATACATACATACATACATACATACATACATACATACATACATACATACATACATACATACATACATACATACATACATACATACATACATACATACATACATACATACATACATACATACATACATACATACATACATTGGCACTTGTTTTTATTTGCAAAACTTTTACTAACTTAATACTATTTTTTTGCAAATTACAAATTTTAAAATTAATTTTTTGCAAATTAGTTTTAAAATTTGTAATTTTAAAAAATTTATAACTTTAAAATTTTTTAAAATTTGTAATTTTAAAAAATTTTAAATTTTGAAATCTACAATAAGACTCATTTTCATACTCCTCTGTTTTTATGTGTAAAAATCTCTGTTTTAGGTTTTATTTTTTTTATTTTTATATATACAGATTGAAACTGACTATGACAGCATTCATGAAATTGGAACACACAATGAGTCTTCAAAACCCCCTCTTCCACCTAGAAGAAGTGTTATATTTGATAGTCTTGCTGAATCAGGTTGTTGTTTTGTTGGTTGTTTTGGTTTTTGTTTTCTTGGTTGTTTTGGTTGTTGTTTTGTTGGTTGTTGTTTGAGTTTTTGATGAATGAATACTTTTAAAATTATAAATAAATCTCATTCATTTGCATTTGAGTTTTTTGTTGTCTCATTTTTATACTGGTTTTTAATGGTTTTTTATTTGAAGTTGGTTCATGAAAGTAATACCTCTCTGTACAATACTACAGCAATTAGAAAATTTTTGTTAAATGTTTGTAGCAGCAATAAAATTTGCTTTTAGACCTTGATAAAGAGACTTACATCCCTATCAACATGAACGAAGAACCAGCATCTCTTCCGCCATTGGTAGAAAATGCTGATGAAATACAAGTAACAACTTTTCAGATTTTTTTTTTTTCCTTTTTTTTTTTTTTTTTTTTTATTTCTTCATTTTTTAAAAACTTGAAATTTTTTGTATAGAAAAAACGCTACTCAATCATCAAATGTATTCTTGAGAATGAACGTATATACATGAAAAATTTAAGAAGGCTCATTGTGGTTTGAAATTTCTTGGTTTTTTGTTTTGATCATTTTTTATAAACCCCACTAAGAGTATTTTAGTTTTAGTATTGGCTATAATTACACTTCTTAACATTTTTTTTGGAATTTTTTTTTTTTTTTATAGTTTTAAAAATAGTAAAAAGCCCCGATTTTATCTTAAACATTTCATAAGATGGAAATTTTTTTTTTTTTGTTAATTGTGAAGGAGTATGAAGAACCACTTAAAGAAAGCAGGATTATAAGTCTTGATCGTGTCAAAGTCATTTTTAAACACGTCCATGAAATTTATCAGTGTCATCAGCTGTTCAATATGGCTCTAAATGATCGTGCTAAGGACTGGCTAAATACAGACACAATTGGGGATGTGATATATGCTTCAGTATGTCAGACCTCTAGTGTTTTTTTTAATTTTTTTGTATTCTTAATTTTCAAAAATGTTTTCTATAACACAAAAGCTGTTGAATATTTTGATGGTCTCAAGTAAAATTCAAGTGAACTGTTTATGAGGTAACTTGTCAGTAAAAATCTACAAAATACTTGAACATAAATTTCTTGTGAATTGTTATTTTGAAACAAAAATGAATTAAATTTCATGAAATGTTATAAGGGTTAGTATAATGTTACTTAAATTTTCTGATCTAACAAATAATCTCATGATTATTTAACAAATTTATAACAAATGATCACATGATTAAAACCTCATTGTTATTTTCAACCAAAAAGCAAGCAGTCAGGCTTTAAAAGCATTTTTTTTTTTTTAAAAAAGTTCTGTAAAAAAGTTCATAAATTTTTCTGCATACACTTGTTCAACATCAATTTGTCTTTTCAATTACATTTCAGTTTAATTTTTTTTTTTTTTAGTTTTCCAAGTCACTAGTGCTCAAAGCCTACAGTTCTTTTGTTTGTCATTTTTCTAATGCAATGGATAGCATCAAAGAAACGTGCAAACTTGTGCCAAGTTTCTTAAATTTTTTAAAGGTGCTAATTTTTTTAATTTCTTCTCAAATTGAAGCCCAAATACTTTGTTTTTATAAATTTGTTAGTGTATTGCAAGTTAACTTTTTAAAGTAAAACTTATTTCAGTATCGTCACTATCTGCATAACCAACAGTCTTTGTACAATTTAATGAGGCAACCTTTAATGGTCATACCACAGCTTGTTGTCCTTGTCCAAGCCCTTATGAAAGTTACTCCTTTTCCACATCCAGATAGGCTGGCTTTACAAATGTCACTAACACACCTTGAATGTTTGTCAGAGACTTTGGCTGAGAAAAGGAGGGACACTTTGATGAAGCACAAAGTTAAACAACTGGATATGTATTGTAATGGACTTTCAAAGGTGGTTATAAATGCATTATGCTTGCATTATCCTTATTGATGTTATTATTTTTAATGAGTTAATTTATTTTAGTTATATCCCTCTTTTTCCAATTTAACATTTTGTTTTACATAATCCTTCTCTCTCTTATATCTCTCTCTCTCTTATCACTAGATGTCATATGTTCATTCATCATTCCTAAAATATATCCCTCTTTTTCCAATGTAACATTTTGTTTTACATAATCCTTCTCTCTCTCTCTTATATCCCTCTTTTTCCAATGTAACATTTTGTTTTACATAATCCTTCTCTCTCTCTCTCTCTCTCTCTCTCTCTCTCTCTCTCTCTTATCACTAGATGTCATATGTTCATTCATCATTCCTAAAATAGTTTTTTTTCTTTTTCTTCCAACTATTTTTGATGACTTTGTGCACCATATATACCTGTGTTAAGTTGGCCTTCTATTACTAACTGAAAAATTAGCTTGACTTATACACCTGTATATACAGTATGCTTTATTTATCTTACATCATGTTAACTATGCATAAATTTATTCTTTGTATTTCTTGTTAATAAAAGATGCTTCTCATCATGATCATTTCTTCTTGCTAAACTTTTGTTATTTAAGTTCAAAGGTTTTTTTTTATTTTAAGTCATTTGCATCTAGCAAAAGATATTTCGTGCGTCAAGATGACATGATCCTCTGTGTAAGTAATTTTCTACCTGTTTATTAAATTGAAATATATTTTTGTTAAGATCATAGTACAAATAAAATATATGATAAATAAAAGGCCTGCATGATGTATACAAGTTTTAATAAATTTATGTTTGCCAGGTTGTTAAAGACGGAAACATTGTTAAAACCAAAAATCTGCGTTTGTTTATGCTAAGTGATATGCTGGTGTGTACACGTCACTTACATAAGTAAGTTTAAATTACTTTTTCAAATAAGATTCACAGTTATTTATTTGTTTTACTTATTTGAAACTTTTTTTAATGAACTTGTTTAAAGGCATCAACAAATCAAACGCATGTCCAACAAACGGTATGAGGTTAAATGGTGTGTTCCTATTATTGATGTTAATGTAGATCAAATTGGGAAAGGTGTTTCTGTAAACATGATCCAACACAAGAGTTTCATCCAACAATCAAATTCTTGTGAGTATTTTGTATCATGATTTTGCCACAGTAAAAATATTCTGAGTATTAAGGATAATTATTACAGGGTTTTTTTTTTTTTTTACAATAAATAAAATTCTTGTTGAAGAAGAAAATGTTATTATAATTCAAGTTTTTTTAGTGAAATGTTTTATGAAATTTCAAAAATTTCAAAAATTAATTGATATCAATAAAGTTTGTGTTTGCAGCAACTTATCCTTGTCCTGAGAGGATCAATGATCTGCAGCATGACATAAATGTGATTGGTCAAATATGTGGTCTTGTTGCATCTCTTAGAAGAACTTACAAGGTCTGTAGTTTCCATTAGCATACTTGGGTTGTTTAAAGTTTCTTTGCAGTTTAATGGAAAATAACATTTGGTTTCTATTTAGTTTACTAACGTCAATAAAGTTAATAACTGGTTTAAAGATGTCAGAAATGTGCTCAATGGAGAAATGGCGTTGGCAAATATGCATTGGATTGAGTTATCTATTCCAGATATGCAGTGAGACAATTTTTCTGTGTTTGGTTTGTCTATATTTTTTCTTTAATGAGGAATGGTAGAGTATTTCTTCTATTTTCTATATATTCTTTAAAGGGAAATGGTAGAGTATCTCTTCTATTTTCTATATATTCTTTAAGGGGGAATGGTCGAGTATCTCTTCTATTTAATGTTAATTCACCCATAAAAAAGATGGAATGGCTAGCAGAACTAGACAATGTCAAGCTACATCTTTCACTTGATAATAACCCTGGTTGGTATATGCAAGAGGAAAGTGTGTCAGCTGGAGAGACTGCGGTTTTACGAAGGACGCTTCCACTGATAACAAAAAAATTTCCACTTTTTGCAATTGACCCTAAGTATACTGTAAGACTTATTCTTTAACATTTATATTGATATTTATTTTATAACATTTATATTGATATTTATTTTATAACATTTATATTGATATTTATTTTATAACATTTATATTGATATTTATTTTATAACATTTATATTGATATTTATTTTATAACATTTTTTATTCTATATTATTCTTTAAGAAGTCTTTGCACAGTGGAGAATTCCATTGAAATAGGTAGCCAAAAATATTATCATTGTATTAGTAATTACAGAGACTTATATAATATTTAATGAACATATTTTTGATTTTTGTGTTTAGACCTGTTCATGAGCATAGTGGGGGTGGGTGGGTCGGGGTTTTGATAGGGATGGGAACCAAGGTGCAGCTGCACTCCCCTTGTAGTTAAATGATTCAGTCTGCATAATTTTCAGTACAAAGTCTAATATTTCTTGATTAAATTTTCTGTTTATTTAATAAATTTACATTGTAAACTAATCCCTAAAAATGTTGTTTATTGTACACAGTTCAGAACTTTATTTAAACATCAGTATTTTCAATATTCTTGTCTGCATCTAATTTTAAATTTTCATCAACAGTGTCAACATTTAGATATAATTCTTTTAAGTCATCAATTTCATTTGATTCCATATCAGAAAAATTTTCACTTTCATTTTCGAACTGCTAACAAACTTTTAACTTAATATGGTAAGTTCAAATGTTTCCTGTTTTTCAATCTTCTCGCTAATGAAATTGAATTCTGGGGTCTGAAGTATGCATAGCTCAAATAAAAATGTCAAACAAATTAGTTTCTCTGCTTATTTTTCTGGTGTTCACAATTAAATTTATAAATTCATAACACAACATGTGACAACTAAATATCCGGACAAACTTTGAAAATGAATATCTCTTGAGCAGAGTTATCAATTTTTTTAACTTGAAAAGTTAAAAATATTAGTTTATTAGTCCATTTTGACAAACACTGTTAATTTTTGTGAAAGTACTCACCCCCAAGCCAATGTATCAACTTTGGTTGAATTTTTGATACAATACTTGATTGGATTTCTTATTTGGATGAAATTTTTAGCTTGCCAATTATCTAAAAAATTTAATTTGGGCACATTAGCAGGGTTTTTGTCTCTTAGCACATATTCGATATTTTCATCTTTTAGGTAACCTTGTACTTTGTTTGAATAGTGTGTAGAAGCTTGATCAGGTCAGAACACAGTTTTGTCGTTTTTGTGAGCCTTGTTGATGAAGTTCTTTAACTTAATCAGACATTCAGAAATGTATACATCCTTGTTGACTGCTTGGCCCAAAGAAGCAATGTTATGTTTTCAGACTCCTTTCTCAGACAAGGCTATCCAAACTAATAATTTTGACTTATATTCTTTTGAGCATGACCTCATTAGGCTTTGCATCAGGATCAGAAGTATAATATCCTGCGTTGTCAGAAAGATTGGTGTTTCTTTAAGGAAAATATGACTCATCATTAATGATCACAAGTTTTTTCAAAAAAAGGTACAACAAATTTTTGGCACTTATGACGCACAGCTGCTTTCATTTTTTAGATTAACATATTGAGGCTACAAAGTTTGTCCGGATTTTTAGTTGTCACATGTTAATTGGTCAACATAATCTAACACCCTGAGATATGTTATTTCGTAAAATATTGTTTGGGCCCAAATCTACATGTTGTCAAAGAGTTGATGCTGCTGTGGCTAAAAGATCCAAATTTTGTAGGTTATTTCTATTGGAATTGTTAAAACATGGGTGGTATTTTAAGTGGCCTAATGTTACATCCATACCCCAACTACTTTTTAGTATTAACTCATCTGTCTTTTTTGTTATTATATAAATATTGTAAAATTTCCATTTCCTGTAATTTCACAAGCTGCTTGGCTGTATGGTCCATAAGATCTTGCAGTTTAACTTTGGCCTTTGTTTCAGTAACTTTGATGGAAGTTTTTTTAAGGTGACTCATTTTTTATTTCAGTGATTGCTTGATGTAATGCATGGAACTTCTTTATAAGTATTTTCATAAACACGTTTTGAAAGTTTATTACCCAAGAAGCATGCAAAAAATTCTTCAGATGCCATTTTCTTTTGCAACTTAGTTGAGTTAAAGCAAAAATGATTCATGTTGCCTTTTTTGCAATGACACTAAGTAACTTGTCTAAATTAAAATTATGTTTATCAAGTGCTGTTCTTTTTGTAACTAAAAATCTCTTTTTGACAGATTCTGTTTTTGAATTAAATGGTGTATTTACTATCAATCTTTGTTTTGCATTTTCATTTATTGAACCTTCTTGGTTTGTTATTAAAACAAATGTTTTAGTATCAATTTATATTATTCGTTATGCAAATTAAATCATTTCTTTCAAATACTGAATTAAGCTAAACATGATTCATTTTATCAAATTTGTTTTGTTTAATGTAATGCAAAGAGTGCCGCATTTTGATTCCCTCTTTGTTCTTAGTTCATAACAAAGTTCATAACTTGCAAAGCAAAAAAAAAATCTTGTTGTTGTGGTTTATTGGTTGATCAGTGGAACGATAAAAAATACATTGAGTTTACAATGTTATTCTCTTAAATTAACTATGAGCTTTAAAACCATAAAAATGTGAAGTTAAAGCAAAAATAACTTTTTTCTATCAACACAAAAAGCAAATTCACTTTAGTTTTTCGTCAAAGCAGGTTCACTTTGCTTCTTCATCAAAGCAGATTCACTTTATTTTTTCGTCAAAGCAAATTTGTTTTTGTTTTGACGATAAATGATAAAACATTTTTTCTTTCCTCATTTGGAAAATCATAAATTGTTCAAAAATATTTCATACTCAAGATTACAGATGTTGACAGGCCACACTTCTTAGGGATCGCACTTCTCAGAGGTATTAAACATCTTCACTGAGAAGTGTGGTCGCTATATCACACATATTTAACATCAGGTTAGATATTAAACAGTATGGATTTTTTTCTGAAATTTAATTACTTTATTACTTGCCTATTTGAAAACCTTTCTAATGATCTGTATTGAATATATTTCATCGAAATATATTATGAAAACATAATAATTGCTATAATCTTGCATCATGATAAATTTTATCCAAAATCTATAACAAACTATAAGAAGCCACTGCTATTAAGTCTGTTACGTTTTAAAACCTCATCAATTAAAAAAAACCTTAGTAAAGGTGTTAGCATCTAAATCTACTTTTTTTTGTACTAAAAAATTTGTAGTAAGTCACTTTTTTGATTTTTGGCCATGTGATTCATTTGATTTTTACTCAAAAAAACAATCATCAAATAAAATTTAAGAGTATTGTTGTTATCACTATTTATGTAAATGATCATTGTCGCTAAACTTTAGTAAAATAAACTTTTATTTATTTTTTAACTTTAAATACTCAGGGATAATGGTAATTAACATTTGATTATTTGGTTTTATTTTATTCATAAATTCTTCACTGAACATTTATGCTTAGAAATCCATTCAAACTGCCTCCTTGCATATGCTAATTTTTTTCTTCTTTGTGATCTACACTTTAATATTTTATTTAATATAATAATTTTATTAATATTATTAATATGTAAAATATTTATATTAATTTGTATTTTAGGTGGAGACCATTCTGGAGATACCTTATACCCACGCTGCTAATCCAGTGTTGTGGGTTTTTTCGGGCACTGAGCACATTGGTGTTGTTACCATACTTGAAATGACATCTAACCCTTCCACTTATGAGAGTTTTGTTGCTTGTGATGCAAGAATATGTTGTGCTGAGATAGTTGAGGAAACAGATGGCTTTACAATATGGATAGGAGCTATAACTGGAAAGTAAATGAATTTATTTTTAGGTATTCCTAAAGAAGTTCTGAGTAACTAAAAGTTTACTTATTTTTTCTTCAACCATTTCGAATCTCTTTGTACTTTTTACCAGAAGACTGAGTTGCTTTCTTTTTTTATGGCGTTTGTTGTCATGGCGTTTGTTGTTATTTTTTCTTAAATTGGTTGTTAAAAAAGTTTTTCTTGTGGAATTTTTTCTTAATATATATTTTACGTGTTCTTTGTGACTTAATATTTGCTGCTCTATTTAAGAGTTCTAGTATATTCAACAGACAGTCTACAAAAAAAACAACTTTTCTTTAAAACTGTACTAAAAGATTCAGTTGTTAGTATGAGGTAAGTCTCTATTGTTTCAGATTTCAGTCAAAATACAACATCTTTATAATTTGTTAATCTTTTAAAATGATTAGTTTCAAGAACCTTCAACAATCCTTGTTTATGTAAAACATATGTATGAATTGTAGTATATGACAAAAAAGAGAAAATTAAGGCATCAGTTTTGTCTTGATTTTTTTTGTCTTGATTTTTTTTTTTTTTTTCATAGTTTCTTCATTTACATAGATTCTCCCAAGACAAAGTATTTCTTGGTCTTGCTAATGGCATGTTAGCGTGTTTCAGAAGGAAGATGAGTATGTTAAATTTTCTTTATTATTTTTACCATTTTCTTTATCATACACTAAAAAAATTTTTTTTTTAGTGTTTAATAGAGAAAATGGTAATTTTTTTCACTTTTTATAATTGAATGAGGCAAAAATAACTTCTATATCTTTTGGTACTTTTTATTATTCGTCTTTTGGTACTTTTTATTAATCATCTTTTCAAAGTAAATTAATTTTATGTCTATTTGTACTGATATTTGTTGATGCTTTATTATAAAAAAAAAAATTTCAAAAAAAAGCTTTCTTTTTCTAGATGGCAGTTGGGACATTGCATACCCCACCATTATAAATTTGGGCATTCAATCAGTGATGTGTTTGTCAGAAGTGGATGGAAGTCTTTGGTGTGCAAGTGGTATACACATACTCATATTGGATACACATACACTTGGCATAAGGGTAAAAGCTTAGATGCATGTAAAAGCTTAGATGCTAATTAATGAGATTATGTCAGCATATGTTTTGAATCATAACTGGTCTCATTTGAAATATCATCACCAAGGTTACATCCCAAGGAATATAGTTACCATTAAACTTCTTTTTAAAAATATTTCTTTTACATAAAATAATCTAACATTTTACTTAAGTTTAGTTTCTATTTTTTTAGCAAAAAATTGACACTAGCGAATATATTAAACGACCTGTAAGAAACTTAGCATTGTGTGGCATGGGAGTTTGGGTTTCCAATTGGAAATCAGCAAATCTAAATCTGTACCATATTGAAACACATGAGCTTTTACAGACAATTAGTGTGACTACACCATTGTTGCGAATGAAAAATGGTAACAATTGTCCAGGCTAAATATATTTTGCTGTTCATAAAGTTGTGCTTTTGATTTGTGTTCGCTAATAAATGATTGCAATTTTTAACAATTGAAAGTACACTCATTAGAAAAAATGTTAAAAAATTTGGCAAAACCTTGATACGTTTTTTTTAACAACTTATCTTTGTAAATGATTAAGTTTGTCTACAAACTTTTGCTGCTGCAAATTTTAATGGTTAAAAAGTTGAACTTAAAACTAAAGTAATTAAGGCTTACAAAAGTATTTTAATATTTAATGTAATCTAAAAGTATTTCGTTTCCTGTAGGAATTTGTTAGTTTTATTGCAAAAAGACTTGTTGTCTCAACTCCTCTGTTGTTTAAAAAGATTAGAGGATATGTTTACATAACCTTAATTTAAAAATACAACAAAAGTTTAATTTTTAAACTTACACTTAATGAACAGAAAATACTTTTTCTCTATTACTGTTTTCTTGTTGTTGTGTTACATCTTCTTTGTTTTGATAGATATTGATCTTATACCTGGATCAAATTTGGATAAAGTTTATGTAACATCACTGCTTGCAAAAGAAGGTCTCCTTTGGGTGGGTTTAAATATTGGATTGATAATTACATATCCTCTTCCTCGGTTGGGAGGTATTCCAACTGTGTCAGGACAAGCTTGCATATCTTTTCATGCACACAAAGGGCCAGTTAAATATTTTCATGCTTTTAAAGTTCAAGCCAATAGAAAACAGCAAGATGCCATGAATGCAGGTGACTTTTTTTTTTTGTTTTTCTGTGTGTGTAATTTTGTACCTTGTTTTACAAATAATTAGAATTGATAAGCAGTAACTAGGATCAATTTTACTAATGTGCATATTGATGTAGTTTTCATTTTGAAATAGTAATAATTGTTTAAATGCCAGCATTTTAAATAGTTATTACTAATTAACAATGGTTAAAGCTATATAATAGCTTTTTATTTAATCTCCTTATAAAATTTTCTGCCATCAGGTTCTAATAAATTTTGTATTTCATATAAAATTGCATTCATTATTTATAATTATTTATTCAGTATTAAAAATGTATTTTTTAAAATACTTTTAATTATCATGATTGTCCTGTTTAGCACGAGATAATGTTTTGGCTGATTCAATGGTTTCATCTAAAGAAACTTTGGGTGAAAATTCTCACCATCCCATGTTATCAGCAGAAGAGCCTTATTACTTCACAGTTGAGGCTGAAGATGTTAGTGATGTTACTGCGAATGAATATGATATAAAAAAGACACAAAATGGTGACAAAAATGATGAATCTGGTGTTAATATTCATGAACACAGTGAAAAGATGTGCAAAAGTGTCAATGACAATCTATGTTTTTCTTTTGAAGATCACACAACTTTTAATGATAATTTTATAGAACCTTTTCAAAATTTCGAAAACTTGCCACCTGTTTCAAATACTTTAGAAAAAACAACAGACACAGATTTTCCCATTAAAGAAGATCTGGAAAGTTCTGTTCCTATCACAGATTCTGAAATCAATTTTAATTCATTAGAAACTGACCTAAGTAAAGAAAACATTCTTGAAGATTCTCAATCAAAAAAGGTGGACTTAATTGCAAATGCTGCACAAATTCAAGATATCGGCAGTTACATGATATCTGTTGAGTCTGCACAAGTTGAAAGTGGTTGTGAGAAACTAAAAAGTGATTCTGCTTCTCCTCCTGCCATTGAATCTGTTGACAGCACATCAACCAGTATAATTACAAATATAGCATCAGACCCTGAAGAAGATAGCAATAAGGCACTTTTATCAAATGAAACTGTTGAAAATCTTGTTAATCTTGATGAGCTATTACCAGAGGAAGATTCTAATACTAATAATACAACTATTAAACTGATAAAGAGTTTATCAAATGAGTATACCGATGGCTATACTAAAGCACAATCTGTTGATTTGTCTCAATCTTTTGCAGATTCAGATGGAAGACTTAAGACAACAGAATATGAATCTAATGTCTCAAATTGTGATGAGTTGTTGCAATCGTCTAATTATGAGCATCCTGTTGAGATTTCTGACCTATCCTATGCTATTATAGACAAAAGTTCAAGATTTAACACAAATAGTTCACTTACGAATTCTATTACTGAAGTAATACCTTGTTTAGATGATTTGTATAAAGAACTTCCTCTGCCTAAAACCCCTTCTACCAATAAAAATCATCAAGAATCTGATTATATGTCACTTTTAAATGCTCCTCTAAGTAGCTCTGTTTCATCTATGATTGGCCTTAAAGCCTATGAGAAAGAGATATCAATAAATACCTCAGCAGTTTCATATGAAACTAATGAAAATTATTATGCATCTTTAACCGAAGTCTCAAAACAAGATGAAGATGTTCACAGGGAATTGCTTTTATCTCCATGGTATGTTATCAGTATAGGTGTAGGTCACATTGACCTAAGAAACGCTCGACGAGCATCGACCACTTTAGATCTTTTTAAAGTGTTCTCTTCTACTGATTGTGAAGCTCAGTTGTTCATTTGGAAGTTGGCGTAATCTTTTGTTTTATTTTTAATATTGAATATTTTTATCATTTTTTTAAAAATGTGCATTAAATTTTGTGAAATAAAAATTTTTGTTGAAGCTTTTCTAAATATATTTTTAACATATTTTTTTAATATTTTTGTAAATATTAAGCACAATATAAATGTTATTGTAATATACATATACACCATGTAAAAATAAGAACCTTTTATTTTTAATTTAACTTGATATTTTTTTACATCAGTCACAATTTTTTAATATTTTCATCAGAGATTTTCTTAGATATATTTTTTTAATACAGAAAATAAATCCAAACAGTTGTTTTAAATTTATGACTTAAAGTTTTTTTAACCTATCAAGCAAAAGTTTTTTTTTTAATGTGGGAAAAAAAGGATTTTTTTTTGCCACATTTTTTCAATACCTCTATTGGTTTAAACAAAATATTTTATGGCAAATTTGTTTTTTAAGAATTCAATTTATTTTCAAAAATGTTTGTTTAAAGTTTTTTTGTAATTTTTTGGATTCTACGAATGAAGAGCTTAATGAAAAATGGAACTCAGTAAAAATAAAATAAAACCACCAGATGTTGTTCTTTTGATCCATCCTTCATCCATAAATTTTTTAACAGACAACTTGGTGATTACTGTGTAATTGCTAACATTTTTCCGTGGCAAAAGTTACATTTTACTGATAATTTAAATGAATTTAGGGCGAATTTCTCTTTTTTAGAAATAAAAATCATGTTTGGTCGGTCATTCATTAAAAAGATATTGGTGTTGTGTATTTGCTTTGCATTAGTTACATTCTTGTTGTTCTTTTCTCATGTTCACGAAGATGAAAGTGCAGACGGGTTCCTTCATTATCAGTTAAGCAAACTTACTGACCAGATTGCAAACTGGATTGAAGGTGAAGTATTAGGAATTTCTTATGAAGAACGTTTTTGTAAACATTTAGAAGGTTGGAACCGAAGTAGTGCTTATCCACCAATAAGTACAGTTGCCAAGCAACTAAATATTCATAATGGTGATTCAATTTTTGTTAATGGCCTGCATTGTGGGGAATGGTTAATTGCTCTGCATGATTTATTTCCTGATGTAAAACTTTATGGAGTTGATAAAGATTCTGATTCAATTCAGTACGTTAACAAATTAGTTAATGGTACTTTCAAACAATCACAACCATTTGAGTTAGACAAGTTACATTTTGAAAACAATGTAAGATTCGACCATGCTATAGTAGACAGTGTTTTATCTATTTATCCCCCTGAATGGCAATGCAAGACAATTAAACAAATGATTCCGATGTTAAAAGCCGGTGGTTCTTTATATATCGGAAAAAACTTTGAGCAGAGTGGACAGTATGAACATGAGCAAAACTTACAAAGACATTCCCATGTTAGGGTTTTACCAAAATGCTTCTGGAGTAAAGTTTGTTTGCTTCAGCGGTCAGACATAGTAGAAGTATTGTATTCCAAGGAATCTACCTTATTGAATTCTATACAAATGGCTGATAATCTTGCTGATGAGAAAGATAGGCTTCTAGTTGATGTTACTATGTGTGCCACATCAGTGTTTATTTATAAGCATATAACAGTTAATCGACAAGTAAAAAATCGTCTTCTTCCAAAGTCTAAATATCTGAGCAATATGCATAACCATCCATGTACATATTCAGAAACAATGAATGAGACTCAAGATAAAATTAGTGTGGATATCAAAAAAGCTGTCATGAACATGAAAATGCAAGGTCTTGATATGCATTAAATTCCATTAATATATATGTTTGCATTTATTATATTTACAGCTATTATATATGTATGTGTATGTATGTAATGTAGTGTTTGTATGTATATACACACAGATATACATTTATACAGGATTTTTATTTACTGGTGAAATTTTAAGCTCAGGGATCCATTGTTAATTTCTATTTAATGAAAATTAAAAAAAATATTTTAATTTTTTTTCCCAAAGATTTATGACGAAGATTATTAAGTGTAATGGTAATATTATTATACAAATCAGTGTGTAAATATTTTAAAATGTTTTTAGCATTCTAGTTTCTAGGAAAAATATAACCATTTAGTTTCTAGGAAAATTACAACCATTCATCTGGCAATCTCAGTTCTATGTATAGTATTTCAACTAAAGATTAAAAAAGAAATGTTTATATTATTTGTTTTTATTAGAAATATTTTTTCTTTGTTGCTGATGTTTTTAGTTGTTTTTTGTTGTTTTTTCAAAGTAAAGTAATAAGTGTGAATTTAAAAAATAATAATCTTATTATTTTTTAATTAAAAAGTCTTTTTATATAATGTTATTTATTTACAAGAAAGATTTTGATGTTTAACGTTGTTGGTTTTTATTTTTTGTACAAGAAATGAGTGCATCACCTTATGTTATTAAATAATTTGATTGCATTATTAATAAAAATCAATCTTCTGCATATTTTAGGCTTTATCATTTTCTTTATGTTGTTTTGAATTCTGATAAATTTTATGTAAACTGATATTGGCATAAAATTGTTGACAGCAGCACATTCCTTAAATTGTGTATTAATTTCTTTAAAGTAAATTCAAGTTAAATTTTCTTTATAGTAAAGTCAAGTTAAAATCTTTTCTTAAAATTGATTTCTTTGTAACTTTTTTCCACTTTCATTTAGTTATATATAGAACTTAGTACACGAAAGAAAATAAAAATTATGTAACCTAATATTTGTACTTTAAAAAATGCCACCTGGAAAAACCTTTAAAAAGTCAGTTTCAATACAATCTGACAAAGGAATATTAAATAATGTAGTTGATGGACCAATTAACTCACCACTGCAGCGCTTTGTTCGTGCTAAAAGGAGAGTCAATAAAATTTTTGATGATATTTATGCGTATTTAAAAGAGTCTAGGGTATTTCTTCTGGACTGCGATATATCTAATCAGACTGATAACGAAATTCAAAAATGCATTCAACAGGTAACATTATTATTCATATTTTTAAACTTACTATAAAAGAAAACATGTGCTAAAAGCATAATTTCTAAATTCAGGTGGATGGTTTTTTGAGTCAAGTTATAAGCATCAATGAAGTACTTCAGCGTGATCATATGAAGGTAGCATTTTTTGGACGCACAAGCAATGGAAAAAGTACAGTAGTTAATGCAATGCTTTCAGATAGAATCTTGCCAGCGGGTATAGGGCACACCACAAATTGTTTTGTATGTGTAATTGGAGCTGATGGTAGTGAAGCTTATATGGAAGACTCCATCACCAAAGATCGCAAAAGTGTAGCAGTACGTTGTTATCAATTCTTCTATGCAGTATTTGTACTCTTGCTTGTAACATTTTCTTTCAAATTTCACATAAATTATGTTAATATTTTCTTTCAAATTTCACATAAATTATGTTAATATTTTCTTTCAAATTTCACATAAATTATGTTAATATTTTCTTTCAAATTTCACATAAATTATGTTAATATTCTAAGTAAATTATTAAAATATTGCAAATTTTGAGATAAAAATTATATGCAATTGTAACTTTAACAATTTTTAATTCAGTGTAATTGCAATAACAGTTACTCTATTTTCAGCTCATCGTATGATAGGTTGAATTTAAATGTTGAGTGTTTTTTTGGTCTGAGTGGAGTGTAACAAGTAACAGTTTTCCAAGTCTAAAAAACATTTAAATTTTCAATGTTTTGATAAAATATTGCTAAACTAATATTTCATATATAAAGCATGTACCATATTATTTCATATATAAACATGTACCACAATA
Source organism: Hydra viridissima (assembly GCF_058129835.1). Lineage (NCBI taxonomy): Eukaryota > Metazoa > Cnidaria > Hydrozoa > Anthoathecata > Hydridae > Hydra > Hydra viridissima. Next base: position 16,935,034 of record NW_028324308.1, on the reverse strand, counting down.
TTTCATATATATGATATGCTAAATAATAAAATACTACTTTTGATTGTTTCATGAAGCATAAAACTAAAAGTATTAAATTATTAATTTCATGAATTATTTTTATCTTATATTTTTTTAGTCTCTTCAACAGTTGGCACATGCTCTACATAACAACAAATTAGACATTAGTAGTTTATTGAATGTATACTGGCCTAAATCAGAATGCCCTCTTCTGAAAGATGATGTTGTTTTTGTTGACAGGTGACTGATTTTATGTTTTATTAGTTTGTTTAAAACAAAATAACTTATAATCCTTTTTTATCCTAAAATACTTTAAAATGTTTTAAAATTTCATGAAATTGTTAATAGACCAAGGCTCCCATAGATGTTTTAACAGAAAATTGAGTTTGAAAATTTTAACAAAGAAATTGTTTAAGTAAATATTTAAAACTAATTTTGTTGTTGTTTTTTTTTAAATGAAAGTATAAATTAATGTGTGCTACTTTTTACAGTCTCTTTATTACAGTCCTGGCATTGATGTCACTCCAGATTTAGACTGTTGGATAGACAAGCATTGTTTAGATGCTGATGTCTTTGTTTTAGTAGTCAACTCCGAATCAACCATTAATCAGACCGTAAGTGTTTGTTAAAGAAAAAAACATTCTCGTCTAAGTTACATAGGATGTAAAATTGTAGAGGCAGAGAATTAGGTTGATCAAATAAAAATAGTGAAGTGCACCAATATGCAGTATCTAATTTAGATAAAGTTTTAGTTGTAATTTTAAATGATACAGTTGTGTTTGATATGACTTTTTTCATTCTGCACTTTTTCATTTCAGGAAAAATCTTTTTTTCACAAAGTAAATACTCGCCTGTCAAAGCCAAACATTTTTATTCTCAACAACAGATGGGATGCCTCAGCTGATGGAGAGCCAGAAATGATCAAGCTTGTAATTATTTTTTACTCTTACATTCTTTTGTGTGTGTGATGTAAAATCATGTAAATGAACATTTTACAAATATTTAACTCAATAAAATATTTAAGTTGTTTTTAAAATGGTCATTTTACATTTCATTAGCATACCCTGTGCACTGCTAATTAGTAATTTTGTATTAGTGGCCACTTTCAAGAATTTAAAAGTTCAGAACACAATTATAAAAGTGTTCAAAGACCACAGATTAAATATTACCAATATAATATAAATAAATAATTTTATGAATAATATAACATGCATGAATAAATATAAGATTAATATAGAATATATAAGTAAATATATATGTAACATATACAAATAAATATTAACAATGTAGTATAAAAGTTGTAAACTACCTTCATATTGAACTTAAAAAATTCCACTAACCAACCCTACAACAAACCAGGCAACCGTTACCAGGCAACCGTTACCTATAAACAGCAAAAGTTAAACTTCCCCCAACGATTATTAAACAGTCGGAACTTAGATTATCAAGATAATGATCTAATGAGCAATGATTCAATGATTCAATGAAGCAGTTCCATGTTATGATGAAGCATTACTTACAAATTAAGAGAACTTTAGTTTGTAAAGTTTGTTTAAAGAAAAATGAAGAAAATTTCAAAGAAAATTTTACACATTCTAAAGATTTTGTTTTGACAACTGCCTGAATATGTATAGCTTAATCTCAAAAGAGTGGAACTGACCATTCCTGTCATCTTGGAGGAAAAAGAAAACCATATTTTGGCTTAATTTTAAAGTTTACAGTAAATTTAAAGAATTTTTTATTTTAATTAGGTCCGCCAGCAGCACTTAGACCGAACGACAGAGTTTCTAGTGGATGAGCTCAAATGTGTTTCTAGAGTTGAGGCTGCAGATCGTATATTTTTTGTGTCTGCTCTTGAGGTTCGAAATTTATCATCAAGCAAAAATTGGCAATTTTAAAATTTAAATTTTTTAGCTTTTTATTAAAATTGCTTTTAGATGTTACGGTATCGAATCAGCCATAAAAATGCTAAATTTACAGAAAAAGTTCCAATTGAAGAAGAAACCTCTGATTCAGGTAAATATATAATTTTAGCATCAATAGAAAAAAAATCACATTACAGTGCATAGAGATTTATATTTAAACTACAAATAATTAGCTATAAATTTCACCTTTTTTTTTTTGTAGACTTCAAGTCGGGAAAAGTAGCAAGAAGACAAGAATTTGAAGATTTTGAAACAAAGTTTAAGGTTTTTTTTTTTTATCTCATAGTTAAGGAACTTTCATCTTTTGATTAAGGAACTTTTATCTTGTGATAAAGGAATTGTATCTTTTAACCTTAATTGAAAAACATAATGAAGGAATCTTTTTGTGGGGTTTATGTGTGTAGTATGTGTGAAGATTTATACATTTCTGAATCTTCCATCTCATGTTCTTTTTTAGAGATATTGTTTGCATTTAAACGAAAATCTTATGATTAATGAATTTTTTTCACCAATACTCCTAAATTAAAGTTGTTGTTTTTTTTTTAAACTCATAGGAGTGTATTTCTAAATCTGCAATCATCACAAAGTTTTACAGTCATGCTACAACAGGAATTTCAATTTCAAAGGAAATGATTAAGCGTTTAGAACAAGTTCTTGCAAGAGCCTCGTCTCAAAGGTTTTTATTATTTTTACTGAAAAATTTGTTTAGTCTGATGATTGTGGTTTGATTTATGCTAATTGATGTTTTTGAAATTATTAGCATAATTTCAAATAATTAGCATAATTTCAAGTAATTCCCTTAACAATACTTTAATAATTCCCTTAATAATACTTTTTTTAAGTTTCATTTTTACTGGCACTGAGTGTGTAAATTTTAATAATTCTACAGAGCAGATCTTCAGGCTGAAAGAGAAGAGGTAAAAGATTCTCTTGAATACATGACCAGTCAGTTGGCGCAGGTCACTGAACAAATTAAACTGAAGATTAAAAGTATTTCTGAGGAAATTGAACTCCAGGTTGTTTATTTGCGTCAAGATTATTTGTTCAAGATTTATTTGCATCAAGATTATTTTTCTCATATAATTTGAAATAAAAACAGCTCATCTCATGTTTTTTCTGTAAAATACAGAATGTAGCCTTAAAATCAGCACTAATTTTTGAAAATCGTTGGTCGTAAAAACAAGTAAACAAGAAAAAACTTTTAGCAAAGTAATTTATTTCATGTCATTTTTCCATGAGCTTCAAATATATTACTAAATGTGTGAATCATTGGCCTTGACCATAGCCTCAATTCTGGCCCTGAACCTCTTAGATATCTTTAGGGAATACTCCTTGGGCATGGCATTCCACTGCTTAATGAGAAGTGAGATTCCATGCCCAAGGAGCATATCCAAAGCAATGTCAGATGTACAGGCCTCTGACTCAATATATAACTATATACTGAAACCCAGAGGGTTTAAATCTGGGAAGATTGGTGGCCACAATTTAGTGCAGACTTTAAGGGCACATGTTGTACATGGTTTCTTTACAACATTTTTTGACAATTAATTTTGTTACATTTAAATCAAACTAACTGCATTTTTTTTTTTGGAGCAGTAAAAAAAATGAAGATCTTAATTTTTTATTATTCTTTTTAAGGTATCCAAAGCAATGTCAGAAGAAATTCGACGTTTGGGGCATTTAGTTGGAGACTTTGATTATCCTTTTCATCCTCACTCAGGTTTTCTAAAAAATTATAAACAGGTATCTTGTTATTTTTAAATGTTTTAGTTGTTCTTAATGGTTCGATATAATTCTGCTTGAGTTTGTTCTTAATGTTGTGACATGTTTCATGACATGTTTCATGACATGTTTCATGACATGTTTCATGATATTTCAGGAATTACATATGCACATAGAGAAAGGCCTGGGAAAAAACTTAAAAGCACGTTGCTCTGCTCCTCTTCTTGAATCAATTGATGAATACAAGTCAGAAATGAAAGGTTATATAAGAGATACGCTTTGTAGCAATTTTCTAGTAAAAATCCTTTTCAAATAATTTTAAATAATAAAAGTTTTTCAAAACCCTTTAGACAAAATATTCAGTTTAATACCTGCAAGTGCATGTGGCTCCAGCATACCTGCTATACCAAGGTACTCTAGTAGTTAAGTCCTTAAACACCTTTTAGTTGTATAAATGCTTTTATCATTTTTGTTCTTCGATAGAATTTTACTATTAGTATAAAAATATTTTAAATACAAAACAGGTTTTTATTTTTGTATATTAAATGTGTTAGTTGGGTAGTATATATAAATTTATTTTTTTAGGACGAATTTTTCAGTGAGTTATGAGCTTGATGTTCCAAATCTTTGCTCTGACTTCCAAGAAGATATAACATTTAACTTTTCTTTGGGGTGGTCAAATCTTATGTCTAAGTACGTTGCTCCGAGAAATCCAAGGCTAGCATTGTTGTTAGGGGCCTCTGTAAGTTTTCTATTGTTGTGCATCTGTCGATAAGCAACATTTCAACTTCAGCATTTAGCTCTTATAAATCTATTCTTACATCTGGTCTTTGTTTTTTATAGTTCAAACGTCATATGATTTATCCGCCCCTCGAACAGCCTACGTTAAAAGCCATTTCTTCACAAAGAAATCCGAGCGATCAAGCTGCTTGCAAAAATGAAGAGTAAGTTGTTGTGCTCTTTTTTTTACAATTTTTTAGAATTCTTTGGTTTTCCTTTTTTATTTTATTATTATTATTTTTTTTTTATCGTTTTAAACGTGGTTTTTATACTTTTTTTTAATAAGGATGGTGTCGATGCGTCAGAACTTGTCGGAACCTTCTTTGCAATTTGATGAAGACGAACTAACTATAGCTGTAGTCCAAGGATTGAGTAGTTTGTGCTCTTCGACTGCTATGGCAATTGTTGTTGCGGTCAGCCTAGTAAGCTAATTATTATTTTTTTTGGCAAAATGAGATACTTTACCACCTCAAGGTAAACATCCAAGTTCATTGATCGAATGATTCAGGCTTCATTGATCGAATGATTAACGCAATTAAATACTGATGACTTTTTTTAAAACTTGTTCTGATATTTTATTGCAGCGTTTTTGCGTTGGATGCTGTTTGTAGTGTATTTAAATTGAAATAATTATTATTTATTCTTCAGGTTTGGAAAGCTGTTGGATGGAAATTGATTGCTCTTGGTGTTTCGAGTTACGTCACCATATACCTATACGAAAGAGCAATGTGGACGAACGCGGCAAAAGAAAAGTACTTTAAAAAACAAGTAAATACGTCACAACTTCATTCGCTATATTTAAAACTGGTCGTATGTAAATCCCGGAAATACAAAATACAGAAAAACCGTAATTGCGGATATTTATTTTCGCAGTGGATTCTAGAAAAGTATTTGGTTTCATTTAAGTTTGTTTTCGCACCTTTCATTTTTGTTAAATTGACATTTTTTGTTTTATGCCCTGAAACGACAACATTTTTTTTTTTCTATAAAAAATAAAACTTAAAAACAAATTCGCCCCCGTTCAAAAATTTTCCATGACGCGTGAATGAAATCATACACCAGGCAATAATTTCCTGTGCTTCTGTGATTTTTACATTTGAACAATTTTTATTTTTTTATTTTTTTCGTTTTTTTTTATTTTTATTTTTTATTTACTTATTTATTTTCCAATTTTCTTTAGTTTGTTGAATACGCAACGGAAAGATTGAGGTTGATTGTCAGTTTCACAAGTAAAGGATGCAGCCATCAGATAGAACAGTATGACGTCATTTGATTTCTTTTTTGTTAAACCGTTTTGTCTTAAGGCAATGGTATATTATATATACTAGATGTCTAACTTGCGGAATTTTATTGGACAAAAAGTGAAGCCGCTTTTTTTGTTTACAAATTGAATCCGCCATTTGTAATAAGGGCAAAAACTATATCCGCCATTTGTAATAAGGGCAAAAACTATATCCGACGTGCGAAATAAAAGATAAAAATGCACGTTTTTGCCCGAATTAGAAATGACTCCCACGGCTTCACATTTCGGATCGAAGTTAGACATCTAGTATATATAATATATCATTGTCTTAAGGTGAGTTTCCACTCATCTGTTTTAGCCACGGGAAAGGGAGAGGAATGGGAAAATGAATCACGTGAGCATGCGCAGCTTGTAATTTAATTTGAAAGTTAATCACTGCGCATGTTTACGTGATTACTTTTCCCATCCCGTTGTCTTTCCCGTAGCTAAAACGGATGAGTGGAAACTCACCTTTACTATGGGTTCTCTGATTTAGCAACGAATAAATGCCCAACGTAACGATCTTGCATGAAAAGGTGCCATGTAACTCAAGTTTAAAATGTAATTTTATTTTTTCGTGTAAGAGAACTGACTCATGCGTTCGTTCAACTCGCGTCTCAAGTCGACGCAGCTAAACTCAAAATAGAAGAACGAATCCGCGAGCTTGACGAAGAAATAAAACGGTTAGAAGAATTTGAGACTAATGCAAAGCTCTTGAGGTAATTGGCGAGTTAACTGGCGAGCTAACTTACTTTTGCCCCGTTTAAATTTAAAAATGTTATTGTTTTATTTTTTTCTTTGTTATTTTTTGTTCTAGAAATAAAGCAACTTTCCTCGAAAATGATTTGACTTCATTCGTTAAAGACTTTAACTTAAGTGTTAGCAAGATATAAACCAAAGACTTGCGCTTTGAGAATGAAACAGGTTCTGATTTCACTGGTTTCACTCCTTAAAAAAAACTGATACGCTTGAGTAAATATTTAAACCATCGGTCCCGCCCCAATATCTGATTTTAAATTGATTGTTGAATCCTTATAGTATGCTTAGTGAATTATGTATATAAATTTGAATGATTTAATTGAATGTGGTTACTCGTGAAATTAATATTATTCTGGATTGCTTTATCTTGTTGCTTCTTAGATTTAAGAAAAACCTAGTTTTTCTCTTTTTTTTTTTAAAGTTTGCAGATCAAATTTATTACTTTATATCACGCGTGGTGTCTCGACTCAAAAGGGTTGTTTGTGTTGTGTCTACAGTTTAAAAATATTTTTATTTTATTTTATTTTTGCTGTATTTATGTATTTAACACTTGTAAGAAAATTAGTCTGCCGAATAAAAAAATAAAAAACTATTTTCTGTAACGTAACAAAACGTTATTTGGTGTTGATCGGTAGATAATCTTTTTCCTTGACTTATTTGGGCGGTTGTTGCCTTAAAAATGAATGACGCAACAGGGTGATACATAATTTTTTTTTTTTTTTTTTTTTTTTTTTCTTTTTGTTAATAAGAAAATTTTTAAAAAAATCATTAAAAGCTATCTTTTTGATTTTGTGCTTCTCAAAGTTATAAATCGAACAAATAGCGAATCGATGTCAGCATTAATTAAAAGATTAAAAAACAAACGCAGAAATACGAGCTGTCTATCGTGATGGCTCTTAAGCTGTTGCTTTCCAATAGGTTTGCAAAGATGTTGATTCGGTAAATTCTCAAGTGATTCAATGATTATATAAACTTTTAATAGTATATTCGTAAAATAGTTACATCAATGACGTACGATCAATCGGCTGAATACGACGCCTGTTTTTATATTCAGAGCATACGCTATTCGAATAGATATACTCCTAAATTGTGGCCCTTAGACAATATTCTTTCCTGATGAAATTTTGATCAATCGATTTAAGTTCATTTCTTTGCTCTTTTTGTTTTTTTGGGCTGGTGCGTTTAAATGGTTCTTCGTTTCTTAGAACGATATGACGAATTGTGTGAAACGAAGATATTTCTGACATTTAGCTAAAGTCCGGTAGGTTCTCGTGTTTATGTTTTCATTCTGTCAGAATTATTTTGCTACCGACGTTTGCTACTGAAATCTTCGTGGCAAATCCAAAAAATGCAAAAGGTGACGGCATAAGTTATTAAATGTGTTTAAAGAATTCGCGTCAAACTAAATTCATAAAGACATTATTAATCAAACAATCTATAAGTTTTTTTTTTTTTTTCTTTTTCTTTTGTTGTTAATCGCGATATGGAAAATCTTAAATTCATAAAGGAAACCTACTTGCGGGATTAATGATGACAATAATTTTAAGCTGCAGATACCGTTAAGAAATAGATGGTAAACTGTTTTTGAAGATTGAATTAATTACCAATACATTCTTTTGTAATCATTCATCATTAACATAGTTTTACTCATTTTTCTAATGGAATTTACATAAAGTTTTATCCTCGCAAGTAAAAATTCACTTGCATCTATATCGCCTCCGGAAAGAAGTTTTAATTTCAGTCATAATCAGTTAAAACATATTTTTATAGTTACATAAATAGATAACGAGCAAATAAAAAATTGTAATGAGCAGGAAAATATTGACTGCGACTAAATCACTGACAAATTCTTAACGATGAGTTAATAGTAAAAAAAAAAAAAAAAAAAAAAAAAACCACCAAAGCAAAAAAGGCTGAAATTATTTAGTGTTCTTCATAAAAGGACGACTATCACAATCACTTTTATGGTTAACACAATAGAAGACGATTTCTGAATGTTGATAGTTAAAATCAGTGACAGCGCAAGACGTTTTGCGACCATACTCCCAGAAAAAAGCGCCGATGAACGCCCGTGAAAAGATTGTTCTCATTCAACGAACATGCCACCTCCGACAAGATTTATAGCAGCATAGTTAAACTTGATGATCTAGTATCTGATTATCAATTTTAAAAATCCGGGCTCTATAATCGAAATGCAATACAGATTTTAAATGTTCGTCATAAACTTTCCAAAAAATTTTGTAATATTTTCAAAAAAACTGTCGATATATTTTCTCACAATTTTAAGAAATGTTTTCATATTTTGAAAAATTTAATTTTAAAAAAAGTTTTAGATTGCAAATCGATGAAATGGCAGTTATTAAGACGCCACTAAAGTTTTTTACTTCGAAATTGCCTGTGTTAAGGGAAAACGCGGTATCTAGCAAGGTTTAATGACGTAAAAGCAAACGTATCTACTGAGATATTGATTACGAAGCACTTTTTGATTATGAAAAACCTAACGCATAATTATGTAAGGTTCTTTACAACATTTTTTTTTTTTAAAAAAAAAGGGTTGACCGATAATTTAACCATGATGATGAATTTTAATTAGCTAATTAAGCTTAAACAACTACCATTAATTACCATTAAGATATCATCAGACGTCGTCACTCAATCCAATTGGTTGTATCACACCGAAAGTGCTTATTTATTTAGTTATGGAAGTAATGTGACAACAACAGAAACATTTCACTGACGTTTTTTTCACCGTCTTTTTATTTGCACCGACACATAGATTAAGTCTCTAAATCTATAATCATTTTCCAATTTTATGTAGCCGACTTGAGATTTATTGCGCGCTGACAAACCTTTGTTTTGAATGATAGCTTTAATTCCAACTCAAACATTTTTTTGTTTGTGTTTATTTCGGATTACAGATCAGACAGAACAGGGAGTTTATATGCAGTCGTTAAAGTCTGTCTGAAAAAGAAGCTGGTGAGGGCATGATGTAAATCGTTCGTTGCGATCATCGTCCAAAAACTATTTTCGCAGAATATAATAAAAACGATGTTGCATTATAGGAGCAATATTTTTCAACTGACTTTTGGAACTGCAATAACCCTCCTGCTTCTAAGGAACCCTTTTTTTACAAATCACCTGGATAAAACATCTGTCTAAAAGACGTTTCTGCAATATTTAAATTAACACAACCACGAAAAAGTGTTTATGCCAAAAATTAAACATGCTTCAGGCTTCAGTCGGTTTTTCGATGGCTCAATAATCTGTCTATTATACATTGAGTATAATACAAAAAAAAGATAAAATATATCAAATGCTAGAAACTATTGGAAGCTTTCATCATTTTGTGCGCTTAGTTTTAATGGCTAATAAGAGTCCCATGCTAAGAGCCGCTATATCACAAGTAGAGGGGAGGAAGGGGGGAGGAACCAACAAAAAAGAAGGAACCGTTAAGAAAATATTTTGAGTTTAATAATATTTAAAATTTATATTTTTTAGATATTTTTTAAATCTAATTTTAAGGTCTTATAGCTTGAAAAATATTTTGCAAAAATAATTTTTTCTTCTGTTTGGAAACGAGAATTTGTTAAAAACAGTAAGCGGTAACGAGTGGTCTTCCCGTGACGATTGGTATTCCATTTACCTGTAATTACGTCAGCTAATTTCTTTTCTAAAGATTAAAACTGTATTTCTTTGAGACGAAAAATATTCTTCAAGATAATGCATGCTAGGTTAAAATTGTCACATTCTTTTACCTGTGTAAGCAGTTGGTTATGCGGCAAATTAAATGAGTCAATAAGCGCCTGTTTACACACTTCTTGCAACATTACCAGCACGATTGTACCGAAAATGGAAGTACAAAAAACTGCGGTCAACTAATGTTAATAAAATATTTAGATACTATACAAAACTTTTTTTTTAGCTTAGCTTTTTAAGTAAATGCTTATTTCAATCCAAAATAATTTCAAGACGTTTAATTCAGAAGCGCGCCTGAATTCAAAAAAAAAAAAAAAAAATTAAAAACTCGACTTTCGTATCATTAAGATGACGTCAGATCTTTAATTTACACGCTCCCACGAACGTCAAGCGTGGATTTTTAAAACGGTTTAGACTAGCCTTAAAAAGAAAAAGAATTTGAATCTTGAAAGAGTCTTGAAAATAAAATGATGGAAAAAAAAAAAAAAGAAATAGAAAAAAGTTTTAAATAGGAGCGAAAAATTGCGACTTATTTACACTTTCTATTCAAGAGATTAAAATTCAGTCAACTAAAAAACGCTCTGTCAATCTGCTATAAATCATTTTTATGCAAGCGCTATAAAAACATTTGGCTACATTTTAAAATATTTCATTTTGCTCTAAGTTTTAATATTCTGTCATTAAATAGCGTTTCAGCTTTTCTATCATCACCTGTACATGATTATAAAATCGGGGAAAGAATATTTTCGAGAAAATAAAGTGTTTTGTTTTAGAAGATATTTTCACATTAGTTTCTTAAGTTACCGGCATGTCTAGACCACGATCTCAACTGCAATTCTTCAAGAAAGCGATTAAGCTCCAATATTGTCTAGCCATTAATTATGAGACGTTTTGTATTTCGTTCATACCGTTTTTCCCATTAGTTGTCGTCACTCTAACCGCATTATAAATAACCTATTTCAATCTTGTGATTATTGCTCATATATTTTGCTTTTCGCAATCGCCAAAATGTTATTATTTCCACGTTTTTTTTTTTTTTTTTGTTTTGTTTTCTTTGCATAAAAATTGATGTTCAAAGGTTTGATTCTGGCAAGCCGCTTCTGTATCATTTTTTAATTTTTATTAACCTTGGCGCCTAATCTATCACCTGGTTAAAACCGTGAAAAAAGGAAATATCGGTACAACTTTCGAATATGTTGTCGAGAACCAATCAGAGTAAACTGTGATTGCGCTTCACAATAAAATGTTATACGCTTCCTTAGTCACGTTATCGCACAAACAAATTGAGGGTTCAGAGTTTTTTAAATAAAAATTTCATATTTTGACTAAATAAAAGTAAAAATGTGCATACCTAAATTTTATTGGCATAATTACAAGAATGAAAAAGTAAAGTTAAAAAAATAAGAATTAATCTATTTAAAAATTAATACCGTTTTTTAAATGACACATTAAAAATATATTTTTTGACCCCCTGCATAATTTGAAATTTGTTTTAGCTCAAACATCAATATCGGATCCAGACAAGCACACCATAAGAAAATTTGTTTTAGTCGGAAATCTATAGCTATAGCTTATGCGTATAGTGCGTATGGAATGAACATCACGTTGGAAATTTTTTTCAGTTAAACTGTCTCTATATGGATCTAAATAAGCGAATATTAACGTGAGCAGTTATTAGAGACGTCAAATCTTGTTTAACTTTTTTTGTCTCGACAGTGATAGAAGTCGCCAGTTTGTCTGATAATTATAGACAATACCAGTAGCAAATTGAAGAAACGATTAACATCCTTTGGTTCTGAAACAAATCGGCTGTTGAGAACAAAGTTATAATAATTGTTTTGGGTTTTCAAACCATTTTTTACAGTTATTATATTGGTTTGGTAGTGAAAAAAAAAAGGTTTAAACAAAACCTAATTCCGCAAAATATGGCTGCAAAGGTTACTGAAAAAGTTCAGCACAATGAAAATCCTTTGCTTCGTTTGATTTTACAAAAATATACAGAAACAGCTCGTAATTCGATTCATGGCCCAGTCGCCTTAAAAGACGATTTTCCGCAAGTTTCATTAAAGAATACAACTCAACGATCTACAAATGCAGAAATACCTATTGAGTTTCAATTTAGGACCACCAATCTAGAGGGGTATACTGTTGGTTGTTTTATTATTGGAGGTGAAAAGCGTTTGTGTTTTACTGAATTGGTCCATACAGTCTTAAAGGACATAAATGTCCAGCAAATATTTGAAAAAAGAGATAAACTCTTAATATTTACATCAAAATGCTCACTGAAGCAATTAGATGAATTAAAGTATAATGGTGTCTTGCCATGGACATCTTCTTCAAGTAACTTAATTACAAAAAGTGATGCATATAGGTTAATAGGTGCTTTGCAAAGTCACTTAGCACCAAAAGATACAAGTAAATCCAGCCCAACATCTTTTGGAGTTTATCATGAGTGCTTTGGTGGATGCACGGGGACCTTTGATACTGAACTTTATGTGAAACCCCAATCACTATGCATAAAGTGTGAAGAGTGTAAAGGATTGTTTTCCCCACCAAGTTTTACTTCTCATAGTCATACAACATTTGATAATATCCATACTTGTCATTGGGGATTTGATACAGTTCGTTGGAGGTCATACTTAATGCTTGTGGAAGAGCAAGTCAGCGAAGATTTATTGAAAATATGGAACAATGTTAAGCTGAAATTTAATGTTAATAATAGTTTCAAAAATCATAGTTCAGATAAAGATCAGGACAGTCTTAAATACACAGCAAACAAAAGCAGAGACTATGTGCGACCTTTAGAAATTTTTTCTTCTAAATATGCATGTCAACAAAAAGATAATCATTCAGCATTTCAACCATGGTCTTTTAAAAGTAAACAACATACAGATAACTCAATCAATTGTTCTAAAAGCAACAAATTTACAATGATACAAAAGCCAAGTCATTCCAACATTCTTTCAGCTTACCCTTGCTCAACAAAAGCTGGTAAATCTCATGGAAATTGTAGGTTCCAGTCTTCAGCTTATATGGACTGTGTTCAATGCAAAAGTGCCATTGAGTCAGAATGTTCTACATTTTGTGGACTGGCTCAAGTTTCTGATAAGTTAGATGAAGATGTAAAGCCTAAAATTGAACCAAACTTTAATAACAGTTATGATAATTTTAGTGAAGAAAAGTTAATTTCTGTTGAGTTATCAATAAACAAAACATTAGAGAAGTACCTTTCAAAAGACATAAGAAGTACAGCAGATGTTAAGGAACTAACGCAAAAAATCTCTGCTGAGTTTAAACAACTACATATCTCACAAGTTGACAGGCTGCAAGAAGAGCTGATCATAAATCAGCGTCTAAAAACTGAATTGCAGCTGATTAAAATGGAAAGCGACAAGAAACTTGCAGACATGAGAGACACAAAAGATCGCATCGAACAAGAGCTTGAAACCTTACATAGAGAACGTCAAAAAGTAAGTTCTTACTTATCGATCAATTACTGTATGGGTTTTAATGGTTTCAATTGCTTTATCAAATTATTTATAGCTATGTGTTTATGAATATGCATATCTGTATTTATGCTTAAATACATTTTATATGGCTCAACTGTTTTTGTTTTTTTTTTCCTTAGGAAATAAGTTTGTTTAACCAAATGAGGTGGGAGCTCAATCAAGAGGTCAGTAAAAGAAAATTAAACAAAGAAGAAGATTTAGAAACAATGAGAAAAGAAAACCTCCTTCTCAAAATGCAACTTGAGCAAATTACTATTGATCGAGAAAATTTACATAAACAGTTGACGTGGCAATTAAGCAAAAAGAAAACACAGTCCTGGACACCGTTCCCATCAATGGCTCGAAAGTTTTCTGAAAGTGAAGAGGAGGAGTATACAGAGACTAATTCATTTAAAAGAGCTTCTAGTCATTATGATCCAACAATGTCAAATAGGTAATTAAATTGTTAAGTGCCATTTGTGTATACAATTTTGGTATGGTCATTGTAAGATTAATTGTTAAATTTCAAATTGTTTAGTGTGGGACACCTAAGCCCTGCTCTAAAAACACGTCGAATGGATTACTCAAGAACCACTACCCAACATCAGGTTTCTGTTGTTACTGCTGTTAGTGATGACAATAGTGACATAGAGGTGGAGGACTAACAGGTACTTGATTAAGTTTTAAAATGGAGTTCACAAAATAACTGTTTTATCCTAATGCTAACTAGAATTAGTGTTCATATCAATTAGACTATTAATCTTTGTTCTACTTTGTTCAGAATAACTGCCAGTGATCCCCAGACTTCAAGATTGACATTAATCTTTTAAAGTTATTTTAAAAAAAACAAAAACTGTCATCTTGATAATCCTCAGATGTCAAAGGTTTTTTCTAAACAATAATTCTGTGAAGTCCAGCTGCTTCTCAAATGTTGCATGGTTACTTCTGTGAAAGCTAATCAAGTCTTTTTTGATATGCATTAATACCAGCCAAACGATATAATTAACGATATAATCGGCTGGCAGCCGATTCGATTTATTTTAATCCCGGCTTAAGAAGTCCTGCTGGTTGTATTTGAGTTTTGAATGAATATTTAAAGATTCTTATTGCGTTTCTCTCTCTATCGTGTTCTGTAGTATGCTTCATTTTTACTGAGCAGCCATTATGTTTTTCAGAATTGTTCGAATTTTTTTCGAAATTATCTTTGGGAACTTAGTCTCTTTAATAATAAAAAAAAACCTTATTTTTTATCAGACAAGTCGCTTTTTATTTTGATATTTTTAACAATTATCTTAAGATATTTTTGTGTAAAAAAAGTTTTTATTTTTTCAAGTGGAGCGGTTTTTTTCTTTTTTTCTTTTCTTTTTTAAAGGTGAACATAAACTTTTTTAATTTTTACAACTTCAACATATGTCACCTATTGTAAATAAATTATTCTTTAAGTCAGTGACGTATGTTACTCGGCGTATGTAACTCGTTATAAATTTACTGAACAAAACGAAAAGTCTACCCTTCCGAACTCTTTCTTAGGACTGGTAGTATCAAGAAGTTTTGAAAATCACCCTCGTTGATGTCTAATTTTCGTTTTAATGAAAAAACAAAGTTAAGATGAGTTCAATTAGATAAAAATTTAACTCAAAGCTTACCTCACTTTTGTAATAAAAATATTTTTAACTTTAGCTTAAAACCCCCAGGGTTGAGGAAAGTAATAATGCAGAATTATTTTTGGCGTTTTGATTCGGATAATTCTGCATATTTTGAAAATATTCATTTTTTTTTCTCAACATCGAGGCGAAAAAATTTGAGGCGTAATAAAAAAACAAACAACTTAAGACGTAAAGAAATGTGCATCGTTTGATTGTTCATAATAAATTACACTGTCCTCTAAAGCATAAGCAACTTTTTTTATGAATCATATAAACCAGTATTTATTCTTATCATTTTGCATTTTTTTCGTGAGCATAATTATATCTAAATTTTAGAGATTTTTAACCTTAATGCGAGTTCTGTAAACAAAAAATTACATGCACTTGTATGAAAAAGACTGAAGCTGTTAAACTCAAAAACAAGACAACTTGTTTTTGTGGCAATTTCTTTTTGTTTAACTCCCTTTCTTAATAATACGTTCTCGAAAGCTAACTTATACTTGTTTTCTGCAATTATAAAAAAAATTAATCTTAAAAAAAAAAAATCAATTGTAAGACAGAAACCCTTAATACCGTAGGTTTCCCTAATTCCGAACAAAATCGTACTAAAAGTTGAATAATTCCGCTTGCTTTTTGAATTTCAAATTGATTTTTTTAAATAAATAAACTGGAACCTAAATTGAATCGAACCATATTAAGCAACAAGTATATTTATTATAAAAATATTGTTATATTTTAAATTTAAAAAGAAAAGTTTTCGTTCGGAATTAGGAACACGTGTTCCTAATTCCGAACGTACAAATCAAATCCCAAAAAATGGCATTCAAGTTAAAAAAGTAAATAATTTATATTTATATTTAATAATAATTTGTATATTTATATTTAATAATAATTTATATATTTAGCGTAGACCTCTAGATTAAGGTTAGGTAAAAAGATTTTTAAAATTTAAAATTACTTTTACTTTAATGTAAGGGTATAACATTGTGTTGGTGTAGAGTGTGCATCATCTATTTATTAGATCCTGTCTTCCATTATTTTTTTGTAATCAGTTTAAAAAAAAAAAAACTTCACAGTCACTTCCTGTTTCTGTCAGTTAACCAGATAAAATCTCAGTTATTAGTATCAGGTTGGTTGCACCCATAGCGAATGCTTCCCCATTAATCAAATAAAAACTTTTTTTTATTAACAAACGTTAAGATAAACAAGACGTTTAGAAATTCAATAAAAAGGTTAAAAGCGTTTATAAGTTTCTAAGTTAACGTCGTTAAAATACTATTGTTAAATATTGTTGTTAATTACTTGCAAGTAAAAACGCTAACTTTTGCAAAAAAAAAGTGCATTCCAAAATCTGTTCGGAATTTGGAAAACGTTTTAATTATGCAGAAGAGTAGTTTTTAAGATATCTTACGAAGTATTGCTAATTTTTGACTTTTTTTTTTCAGATAAATAATCACCATCAAATTCTACATCGAAAAGTACGCAATTTAAATTGTCTTTTTTTTATTTAAGTCGGTTTTGTATTGTTGCTTTTTCAGGGTTTTAAAAAGTGTTTTGCATGCGATTAAAAAATTTAATGGTATCAATATATATTTTGAAAATATTTCTTCATACTCTCATAACCCTAGTCTTCCAATTTATTAATCAGTTTCCCTTTTAAAAATCCCATAAAAAAAAAAGATGTAACAATAAGTGAACTAAAGCTGTTCGGAATTAGGGAAATCTACGGTATTGCAAAGTTCTCTTACTAAAACTGCGCAAAATCGTTATCTAAAGTCAATGTCAATCCTGATAATACAACATCGACCGCAAAAATTAATATTGAATCGTTTTTTTTTTTCAATTAAAGTAGAGCTGTTAACAAAGTTGCTAATGTTTCGGAGCACTCCATTTTTACATAAAACAAACACATGCAAAGCAACACGTTTATTCATTTTCAGGTAGTCATATTTTGTATAAATCATTTCCTTATATGTAATAGTTACAATTTGATTCTATTTAAAGAGTGTCTTTTTTTAGAACAATTGCTGTATTCAATGATTGAAGTTGAAAAAACAGTATATTTAAAATGGTTGCTTACGTTTTGAAGGACAGTGTATAAAACTTCGTGTGAACATTTTAACAACTTCTTATAAATTATTCATCAAAACAACTTATCGACAGCAGGGTTGGAGACGTAAAGCAGAAAAAAACAAAATTAATCAGAAAAAAAAAAAAACTTTTAAAAACATCTTTAAAACATTTTTGTACAAAAATACGACAGTTTCTACGACAGTTTCTACGACAGTTTCAAGTCGACTCCAGAACCTCGAACAGGTGGTCTAGGTTTAGTTCATGGCTATGTTGTTCCACTCGTTCATGATAGCAGCCTTCAAGGAGTTGAAACATTTGTGGGGAAACTGATGAGCTCTTACTGAATTAACGTCTGAGTAATGAAACTGACTGAGTAATTTAAGGTTGAAAAATTAGGTAAACTGAGGGGTCAAAGTTCTATTGGCTAATTCTTTAATAGGTTGTTTTTGAGCCAATTTTGAATTTTGAGGAGAAGCTTTGTCCTGCTGGAACTCAATATTGTTCTCTTGAGTGTAGTAGACATTTTTCCAGGGCTTGACATGGTTCTCCAGGATTCAAATTTACCCCGCTTAGTCATTTTTTGAACCAGTTTTGTTGAAAACCGGAGACATTTCGAGGCCATTGGATGAAACCAGTTCAAACACCATCACTTATTTTGAATTTATCTGTTCTGGGATTGTCTCAACTGGTCGATGACTAATAAAAAGATTGGTTCGACTGTTGGACGCAGGGCCGCCGAGAGGGGGGGGGCCAAAGGGACAGTTTGTCCCGGGCGGCAGATGTCGATGGGGCGCCAAATGCCAAAATAAAATAAAAATAGTTTTTTTAATCTTAAAATACCATAATTGAAATGTATATATTACTCGCGTTATATCATTATTTTTAATTCCTCGAAAAAATAACAAACTGTGAATACGATTTAGAAATAATTCTATTCAGAATTTAGAAAGTAATAGTAAATATTTTTCAACTCTTTACGATCAACTTATTTATAGTAATTCATGTTTAAGATTTATATTTAACTATTGAAATATTGATTTATGACATTAGCTTTTTGAGATTGAGTTTATAATTTTTTGATAAGTTTGCGTAGTTGATAATACTATTATTTTATTGATGCGTACGGTTATTTACAGTAACTGTTAATAATGAATCGTAAAAAAACTTTCTGGTGCCCAAAATAGGGCATTGGCTTCCAAAAGGGTAAAAGAATGTGAAAAAAATAAACAAATGCTCCGAGAATTACGCTGGTTTGAAGGTGATTTAGTAGAAATATATAGGTCTATATCAGGCTTGGACTGGGCCGCCGGGATACCGGGAGATTCCCGGTGGGCCGGTTGGCATAAAAATTGTATTATATTTTTAGTTAGGCTACATTATATTATCCAAATAAAATGTAAATTAAAGTTCAGACTGGTTTGAAAGAGAAAAGAATCAGAGCAAATCAACTACTTGAAAGTGCAAAAGATAAATTTCGTATCAATGTTCACAACATGGTAATGAATCAAGTAATCAGAAGTTTAAAATAGAGATTCTCAGAGCATGGTAGTCTATATGCTGATTTATCTTGTTTAGATCCAAGAAATTTTGCAAAAATTTTGAAAAAAATGCCTAGTAGCAGATTGCAGCATCTGAGTGGGTTGCTCAGAAAGTTTGATGCTAGTGTAACAAAGGATCAGCTTTAAACGGAATTATCGGACTTTGCAAGGAAATGGGAAAGTTTCGAAATAACTCTTGAAGATGAATATAACTTGATATTTGACACGGAAGTATCTCACTGTGTCTTGGACAACATGTAACAATGTAAATCCGAAGAATCTGAAACTGTCTTTACAATCCCAGAAGTGGAAAACAGTGACAGCCACAGAAATAAATGCAAATCTTGCAAAAAATGTATTTTTTGTTGTTATTTTGTCCTCCAGAAGTTTAACTTGCATAGTCTTGCGTATTCAAATTTGTTTCTGGCTTAAAAAGTTGTGCTGACATAATCCTCATCACAAGTTGCTTGCGAAAGGTCATTTTCGAAATTGAAACATATTTTGAACAGAATAAGAAATTTGATGAGCCAGTCAAGTTTACAGTCAATCATGCTGATGTCTTGTGAAAAAGACGTTCTTCCGAGAATTAATAACGATGCAATAATTGATGTCTTGGCATCGACTAGTCAAACGATGAAAAAGTTGCTATACTAGTTAATATTGAATAGCGATGGTGTCTACTATTTCTAGACTCCAACTAACAGCAGTGTTTTAGAAATATTTATTTTTATCAATATTTAGGCAGAGAAGATTAAATTTTTTTTTTTATACTTTAAATAATAATAAACAATAATTTTATAAAACGCTAATTATCACGTTGATGGGCTCAGTGACGCAACAGCATTTAAACTACTACTATAAGTTAATATAATGTTTTTTGACCCACTTTTTTTTAGTAATGATGAAAAGTTTACATTAAAATATATAATTTCTAAAAAAATCTCGCCTTAAAGCCTATTTTTATTGTGATAATTAAACTTTTTTAGCTTTTAGTTCAGTGACGCAACCTAATTTTTACAGATGTGTATGTGATAAAAAAACACTTGAATTATTTTTAAAGACTAAAGGTGTTTTCACTCAAGACATATGTAATGTCAAAGATTCTTTCTAAACAAAAATATGGATATGTTTTGTTTAAAATATTGCAATAACTTGCCCTCAAATTTTACTCACTTTTTCGAATAATAAAAAGAAAAAACAGTTGCTAACATTCATCAAATTTATCTACTCGGTTCAAATATTTTCTACTCAAAATATATTTTAACAATAATTTTAAGGTGTTTAAACTACAATTAAAGAAAAAAAATCTTTTGAAAAAAGAAATTTTTAAACACAAAATTTCCATCGTGGAAATAGCCATATGTGTATATATATATATATATATATATATATATATATATATATATATATATATATATATATATATATATATATATATATTTATATATAAAATTTATGCAACATACAATGAAGTGGGCTGCCTTGACCAATTTTCCCGGGCCGGTTTTTCAAGCCAGTCCAACCCTGGTCTATATATATATATATATATATATATATATATATATATATATATATATATATATATATATATATGTTATTTTCGAAGCAATTTACGAATATCTTCGAAATTAATCATTTTTCATACAACGCCAATATACGTTGCAGAGGGTGAAAGATCTTTTAGTAGACTTAAGATTATAAAAACCATTTCAGAGCCACCATGGGACAAGAGCGACTTTCAAATCTTATGATCTTGTCTATTGAAAATGATCTTGCGAAATCATTGTCATATGATGAAGTAATTTATAACTTTGCCCCGAAAAAAGCTCAAAAATTTTATTTAAGTTAGGAATTGTTTATACTGCGGTTAGTTAGCAAAAAATGAAATAAAGTTAAAGTAGCTATAAAGGCATAATGTACTTTTTTGCTTCTATGCTAAATATATGTATGAAGCGAAATCTATAAGGGCGCCAAAAAAGGTTTTGTCCCTGGCGGCTTAAAGGCTCTCGGCGGCCCTGGTTGGACGCAGAATCAACTGTGAACAACTTCTCATCAGAGAAGAGGACGGTTATTGGCATCTTCTTGATGATCTTTAGAAGCTTTTTTGATCTTTCAAAACTTTCCTGACCCCAGAGCCAAGTTTAAAACCATCCTAGCTCTAATTGTCCTTCTTGTCGATATTTCTGGGTGCTCGTTCCTTATCTATTTGGTTAAAATAAATCGTACATGGTTATATTACGCAAACTATTTCAAATAACTTTAAACTTACTTGATATATTTCGTGGAATAAAATCAATCACCATTAAAATATCTTCACATAATTTAAGCTTTTTTATAATCTGACGGCTTATAATAAAGTTATAAAATACTCACTGATAAAATCAAGGGTGGGGGTGCTCGTTCACAGATTACATTTAGCCATTTTCCTCTATGACCTAAAAATGTGTATCCAATGTTAAAAAATATCCTTTTGAAGAGTGATGTGTTAATTGGCTTTTATTGTAAGTCATCTTGAAATCCTCGATTAATGTCCATACGGTTTTTTTTTCAGTTTAAAGTTATACAATAATTTCCACTTATTTCACCAATGAGAAATGCTCTTTTGCGTTTCTATAAAAAGTCAACAACAAAAAGTCTTTTGCAAATTATTCCCAAGTGTATGTACCAAAAAAATTTTTTATCAGTTTTTTTAAAAAATAAACGTCTTACGAGATAAAATGGTACAAAACGTCTTACGAGATAAAATGGTACAAAATCATTTTCTGGGAAATCATTAGTGTTGCTTGAATTGAATGATTTTATTTGGTGCTTTTTGATAATTGATGATGCCTAATTTTTTCAAAACTCAATGCAGAAAATTAGTTTTTCTCATCTGCATGAGGAAAGGTGACCAGGAATGGACTGCAACATAAGTTCTTAAATTCATTCAATGAAATATTAACTTCGAAAGTTACAAAGTTCCACCGGCCACCTGGATCACTTGCCATTTCTAGGTTGGAAGACTAAGGGATATTTTATAATTGCACTATGCGGAAGCAATCGTGTAAAGGGATTGATATAACGTGTAAAGGGATTGATTGAATAAAAATCGTGTAAAAAGATTGTATAACGCAGTTTCCATTTTCAATCACAAACTTGTGTTTAAGTTATGTTTTTCTTCAAAAAACAGAAAAAAAAAATCGTTTATAGGTATGTGGAAGGTTCCACAGAAACAAAAAATTTCTGCAGTTTCTACTTTCTTCGG
The DNA here is from genome assembly GCF_058129835.1 of Hydra viridissima. Taxonomy (NCBI): domain Eukaryota; kingdom Metazoa; phylum Cnidaria; class Hydrozoa; order Anthoathecata; family Hydridae; genus Hydra; species Hydra viridissima. The sequence goes on along the minus strand of NW_028324308.1, from coordinate 16,912,881 downwards.
GGGGAGGGGGGGTCGCCTATTGGCATGTTGCATCACCTCTTATAACAATTTTTTTGTAGGATGTTTTTTTAAACTTAAGTCATTTTTAAATTCTCAGTAAAATAAATCCTGCGAGGAGAAAATAAAAATGACGCAGAAGAAAAAAAGAAAATATCACCCGTGATCTGTTTCATACTACCTTTTTTTTTAACAGCGGACATCTGTTCTAAACTATTTCTTTTGTTTTGCTTCACTCTTTCCATAGGTAAACTCACTCCCCGATCTTGAACAGTTTATGTAAACACAAATTAAAATTTTTGTTCGAGTTTTGCAACAGAAATCGTGTTGTTAGACATGTTTAATCTTCGTCCGAAGCACAAAATGTGCAAATTTAACGCTGCCCAAAGAAATATTTTGTAAAAAGAATGTTGACGAAGTTTGGGTGATAGTAAAAAGAAAATTTCATTATGCGACGGAAAGGAAGCACAGAACAACTTTTCGTATACCACAATGGGAAAAACGAATTCGTCCTTTTAACCAATATTAAAGATTTTTGCCGCTACCTGCTACCTACCGTGTTAAATATTAACAAACCTCTAAGAACCATATTTTCTCATACGTTCTGTATGAGAAAATATGATTACTTCATCTCTTCATCTTTATATCCGTCGGACAAAAAAAGTTTCGGTGTCAAACGCTACCGAAGATGAAATTCCTCAACTGGGATAATAAGATAGGATAAAAATGCCTGATTTGAAATACTTGAAATGCTATAATAGATATGCTATAGTAGGTGGAACATGTTTAGTAGGTGGAAACACTTCGTTTAGTGCCATCCTTTCTTTAAATATTATTATATGAATATTTACATTTGAAAGTACGGTTACTTTACATCTAAAAACGGTCACTAAAAAAAACAACTCAAACATTAAATTTTTAAATTTAAAAAAAATAATTTTAAAAACGGTCACTAAAAGAAAAACCTCCAATATTAAATTTTGGCATTTTAAAAAAATAATTTTAAAAAATAAATCATTTTTATAACTTAAATCTGGATTAACATTTAGCCCACTTAAAAATCTCCTAAAAAACCATTTAAAATGAAATCATAAAAACCCTGATTCAAAAACCTACTTTAAGCATTTCAAAAACCTACTTTAAATCGTTGTATTTCGATTTAAGTTGTATTAGTTGCAGAAAACAAACACTGCAATGGTTCAACGATGAAAGCTTGGCGGAAAACTTATAGCGCTTTCTCCAGCGAAATAGTATTTTAAAGTCAGATTAATCGTTGTTAAAAATGGTAGATTAAAATGGTACCGTGAAAAATTTATTTATGTTAACAAAATTAAAGTTAATAAGCATATTCCCCATTACATGGAATTCTTTTTCAAGGCTTTATTCGATTTTTTTCGACAGAATAACTGGGACATAACCATCTTCGAATTTACGGACGTATGAGGGGATAATGAGCGGTAAAAACCTGCATAAAAGAATGTTTATAGAGTTTATGCTTTAACGACCGAGAAAAAATAAAACTCATTAAAATCGAATATACTGAGAAAATAAATTAAAAAAAACTGAAACTAAAATAGAAAATATTTTTTAAACGGGTTTAAATCAATTTTAAATCTTTAAAATTTAAAAAAAAAAAAATCAATTTTAAAAAGTGAAAACTTAAAGGATTTTTTTTCCAAAAAATTTGACTTACACGATACTTTTAGGGAAGTTTCAACTTGACATACTTGAAGATCTGCAAACTCACATGGCAAAAGGGTAACCTTTATTTGGCTTTTACGTTCGCGCATTTTTTTAAATTTGAGGAGCTTAAGTCAAAGAAAACTGAAACAAACACGAAGTATTTTTATGCGTGTTGCATTTTTTAAAATTATATTTCTTTTATTGTATGTAGTTTTACTCTCCGAATTAAGCGATGGTAATCATCATTAATCATCTTGTAACGGTCATTCGAATAATAATTACGCTCATCATGATTTACGTCATCTAGATTGAAGTTCACTCTAGCAAATAATTGTAAAAAGTACACATAATATATACCTATCTATTTTTACATCGAGCCATTCTTTATATATCAAACTATTCATCCACACTTCAGGGAGATTTTTAGCACCTAATTTACATCCCAACAATGCTCCTGCCACAGCTCCATTAGTGTCTGCATCACCTGCCTAAAACACAATGATGAAATAATCAAAACTACTTTACAAGAATCTATTAATTTAATGTTATAAGAGATAGTACCTCCATAACAATTTCTTGCAAAGCATCACGAAAATTATCCTGTTTGAGGGCCCAAAATCCAGCTCCTAAACATTTGTATGTGTAACCAATATTCTTGTACTCACAAAGTTTCAACGAAGAAAGTTTTTTTTTATGCATATACCATTTAAGTTCCTTTCTCTAAAAGATAAAAGAATGAGCCATCATGATCATCATTACCATCATGATCAACATCATGATAACAATCAACATACCAGTTTCATCAATGTAATAAAAACTCACATGAGCCTTTTTAGCCAATAACAATTTTGAGGAATCATAGGCATTCTTTACAATTGCTGTAACGTCAAAGGATCCGTCTTTCTTAATGACATCTGGAAATCTTTGCAGCATTAGTGCAATAGCTGTTGTCATAGCAACTGTAGAAGCTTGACACCTATAGAAAAGCTACAAAAATACAAAACTTGTTAGTTCTCACTGATAATCATTTAAACCATTTTAAACATTAAATCATTTTAAAAAATTTAAAGTTTCATTAAGTTAAATATTTAAAACATTGTAGTAACAAACTTAAAGATAAACAAAAATTTGTAAAAGAAAAGAAATACTAAAATAACCACCTCGGATCAAAGTGAGTGACCTTACATATCTCTAAGGTGTTTTCTTTCACTTTCAGCAAGGAGTTGAACTGAAAAGCTCCTAATACAGAGGTTCTCATTAATGCACCATTTGGAGCAACTGAACATCCAGATTCTTCCCATATACTTTGAGCAGCCTTAAATTTTAAACAATTTAGTAAAAAGATAAAAATTAGTTCTTTAAATAAATTATTCCAAACTATTTGTAACTGTTTTTGTAAAAAAAAAAAAAAAAGGTCATCCTGATTGATATAATGATTTTAAATGTAAAATATCTATGAAAAATATTTATACCATATAAGAAATTGTAAAACATTTAACACTTACAGCATGTGGATCAGTATCATAGAGTTGATGGCGAAGAACATGCGAAGTTGTTGAGCCAATACCCATTCCTCCTAAATCACCAAGTTCAGAGAAACCTTTTTGTGCCCAATTCTTTAATTTACTTCCAAAATCATAAGCAGAGACCTTTACATTAAGATCATTACATTACATAAATAAATATACATAGATACATACATAGATACATAGATACATACATAGATACATAGATAGATAGATACATACATACATACATACGTATATATATATATATATAAAATGAATTATTACAAAAACAGAAAATATACTTTGCCACATTTATCTATAATTGACATCATGATTAGTATCATCTGATCAGTGTCATCTGTCCAATCACCTGATACAAAACGTTGACGATGCATGTCTGGAACTTTATGCTCAAATTCAAGCTGTTTTTTGTCTCCATAATACTGTAAAACAAAGTAAATTTTAAAATTAATTTTAAAACTTTTCGTCCAAAAAAACTGTTGAAGATTTTTTCTTAATAAAACAATCAGCGTGTTTTGTCCTTGCGAATACATAGCACAGTACAGAGTAATCAGCTATTTTGTCCTAATTAAATTTTAAAACTTACTTTGTTTTACAGTGTTATGGAGACAAAACATTGCATAGATATTTCTTAAAGAAGATCTTGCCTAGGGTGTCCGAGCTTTTTTAAATATCCGGTCAGATACCAGATAACTTAAAATTATCCAGTCAGATAATTTTTAGAAATTTGTATCAAGGAGAGCAGATTTTTCATTTACGAAACATATAACAGGTATTTTATTAAGCCAAATATTATAAAATATCACCACAGTAACATTGTAAACTGACAAGTTTTGTTTGGAAGCTTTTTAAAATAAATGATCCTTCTGAATCGACAGCAATTTGTATTCCATGTGGAAGGCAGATTAGCAGGGTATCTAACAATTCTGGTAAAAAATCGTTTTCCACAACTCCACTATACAATCACACCAAAAAGTTTCATGAGTGAAATGAAAAAACAAATGTCTACTGAAGATAGTATTTCATTAAAAAGATATGATATTAATGCTGAAAAGTCAAAGCAAACATATCAAAAATAGCTATGATGATTGCTTTAGATAACCAACCATTCAGTATTACTGAAGATGATGAATTTATACAATAGAGAAAGCGCTTCCTCAATTGTATGATGATATAACAAAAAAGGTTTTCAACGAAATTACAAAATCACAGTACATAAGTTTCATTTCAGATATTTGGACTTGTCCATCGTCTCATGAAACATTTATTTCTTTATCAGGACACTGAATAAAAAAAACTATTGCACACAAATATACTGTACTCTATGCTTCACATTTTCCAGAATCTCACACAGGAATAAATACAGGCTGGGGAGTTCATCAATATGTTAGAATGCTGGAAAACTAATTCAACAAGAAGATATATCTTAGTTAAAAATGGTGCTGTTAATGTCTCTATGAAGTAAACTTGTTCATATGTCAGTCCATTGCACAACTCATTTATGCTTGTAACTAGTAATTGTAATTTTAACTAATTGCAGCTTGTAATTAAGGATGCTATTTTATCTCAAATATTAGTGATAGATTTATTAGCTTAAGGTTGTAGGATAGCAGGCCTTTTTAATTATTCATTGAAGATATCTACAGAGTTTAAGTTATTGCAACATCAACAAAATGAAACAACTCTACTTTTAGTATAAAATATCCTCACTCCTTGGAATAGTGCATTCTTAATCTTAGAACAACTTCAAAAGCTTAAAAGAGCAGTTCAAATATATTTAGCTGATCATAATGAGCTGCCAACATTCACATCAAATGATTGGATATTCATTGAAAATCTATTGCATATTTTGAAAATCTATTGCATATTTTGAAAATCTATTGCATATTTTGAAACCTTTTTATGAACTTACTAAGTTTGTGAGTTCTGAGGTTTGTAGTTTGTCAACAGTATTTCCAAATATATATAATTTACAAAGATTTTCATCAAAACTTAATTAAAAAGATGATACAGTTCAAATAACAAAACAACTTTTAGAATCTTTAAATAAGAGATTCTTCTCTCAAGATAATCTGGATATTACAAATGATGAGAGATATGTTTTATCCACCATTATTGATCCTTGATACAAGCTCAAATTTCTTTGTATTAATAAAAGAGTGCAAGCAAGACAAATTCTTTTATAGGCTGTAGTAAAAAAATCAAAGAAATAAAAATGAACTTTTGCTAGGTGTTAATATTTCTCATAGCTTCAAACATTTAACATTTTTAAACTATAATACCAAAAGTCAAAAAAAAAAGTCAATTTGACAGAGAATGACTTTAACTCTTGCTTTTTAGAACTTGCAGAATACAAAGAAAATGGAGGTATGAACTTTTTTTTTCTGTTTATAAGAAAATTTACAACAAACTTGTCTTTTAATACTATTTGCCAAAACTAAATAAAGTTATCAATTTTTATTATCATTAAAATTCATTTGATTTTTATTTCATTATACATATTTACAGATAGCTGATTTTAGTGTTATATTTATATTTATTTCTTGTAAAAGTTTTGTAAGTTGTTCATGAAAATTGCCTCGCCAATTTTATTTTGTTCCATATTAATTACTAAAACATAATTACAAAATTCGTATTTTGTAACTTCATTTGTTACTATTTTTCAGAAAATGGTCCTATAAATTCAGATCAAGTCTCCCTTATACGAGCTGCTCAAGAAGTTAATATTTTTTTAAGCACTCTATTAAAGATAAAGAGAATCATGCTTTAAATTATTGGAAACACAAAGAAAAGTTTCTGCCGCTAAAAGAATTCAGCCCTTAAATTATTAGCATCGACAGCGTCTTCTGTATTTTCAGAGAGATTGCTCTCTGAGTATGGGAATATTTATGAGAAATCAAGGCTGTTACCTCAATGGATTTTTTAAAAATATCAAAAAAGGATGATAATTTTAGGGAACTTTTACCAAATTGACAAATTTGAACAACACTTAATTTTTTTCCTTAGTTATTTTTATCACCTAAACAAAAAAAAAATGTGTTCTCTGTGTCTTTTTAAGTTTTTGTTTCTTTCATGCATACCATAAAACATGCTTACATAATTTTTTATGCAAATAGTTAAAACTTGTATTTACTAAGATCTCATTCTTACAGTCATTATAATTACCATTATTACTCTCTAGCATTACTGCGTATATATGAAAACAACTTTTAGCTAAATACCTTTAAAATAATTAAAACACTAAAGAAAAAAATTAAAAATTAAAAAAAAGATGATAGAACAGTAGCACAAGCCATATTCATAATTTTCAAGGCTAAAAAAACTTTCTATAAATCTAGTTACTTGCTTAATTGTGTGATGTAACTGCGTTTTCTTTTAACACAATAATTTTATTTATAAATATGATTCTTTGGCAACTAGAGTTTTCCTTAGCACAAACCTCAGCTCAGGAGAAATTCTAGCTCAGGAGAAAAACTTGCTGCAGAATGATTATGAAGAAAAGTCATTTACTAAATATGCTATCAATAACTTGAGTTAAATATATAAAGTAAACTATTCCTCAACTAAGCTATCCAAACATTTTAACACAAAACATTTACCCTCTTAGCTTCTTCTTTCACCATGAACTCTGTTAACAAGCCAATTGCATCGCCAATGGCATTGCCATAAATTAAACCTTTGATATGATCTTCTAGATAATCGGCATCATACTGCTATCAAAAAAAGAAAAGGAAAGAATAACACTTATGTTTTACCAACAAATATTTTAAACTTAATTTTACTTGCTCATCAAAATAAAAAAATGAACGAACTTATAATTTGTGACTTATAGAAAAATAGTGAAAGAAACAGAAATTTTCAAAAACTTTCATTTCATTTAAACAATAACAGAAAACTCACATTATATATTTTAATTTGATTGTAAACAGATTATTTACATTCTAATTTGTTAATTTCACTAAACTTAGAAAGAGATTAAAAAACTTAAAATTATTTCATTTAGCTTAAACTTTCTTAACAACTATATTTATTCAAAATAAAAAGGTTTTACACACTCACCTCCATTCTTTAGACTATTGGTCCATTATAAGATATTACATTTAAATTTCTTTAATTGTAAAATGTATGACGCTACTGAAAACATAAATCACTAAAATAATAATAAAAACTAAATAATAGCAATAACGGATAAACTTTATTTTTACATTACCAATATTGCACATGTGTAGTTATATTTTGCATTTGCAATATTTGTTTATTATTATTTTTATTTATTATTTTCCAACGTCTAACTTATTGGACATGTTACATACAGTCATTATTTAAGATAATTTTTTTAAAGGCTTTTTTTGTGTCAAAAAAACTACATTTTTCCCCCTTTCAATTTTCAATTATTCTTAAATTATTTTTTATGCTTTGAGCCACCTCAAAAAAATGACCCATCTTATTGATCAAAATGGATTAATGATCTCATCAGGACCTGGATCTTCCTAAGAACAAAGAAGAACCTATTGCTTCTAAATTACAACAAATGAATTTTTTGATTGAAAGTACAAGTTACATCATATTTTACAAAAGGACTCAACAGACTTCTTTAGGGGATTTATTTTATTGTAGTGATAACTTAAAACAAGAAATGCTTTTTAAAAAACATTAAGCCAAGCCTAAGTCTTAAAGCTTTTCTCCTCTACAAGGGAAATATCACTCCAATTCTGATTGATTATTATTCAGCTTATATGTAGAAAATTTATGAAAAAATTTTATTGTAGAGGGAATGGGCTTTAGGCAGCACATATATGGGGATATATAAGTGGTTACCCTATTCATATAGCTTGGAAATAAAAAAAACTGCAGCTTTCTCTGCAGCTAGTAAAGCTGTACAAAAGCTCCACATTACCTTCAAATAGACAACCTCATCATTACGATTGATCCAAGATGTCTTCTTTCTTTCCTTCAAAGAAGGATTTTATATCTTTCACAAAAAATTCCATCAGCAAAGCAAAAGTAAAGGGAGTTTTTTTTATCCCTTCAATTATAAAACTTATGAGAGATCAAGATTTTGATTAACTATTAAGTTAAGAGAAATGACAAATGCAATAAATGATGTTGTTACACTATTTTTAGGAAAACAAAAAGGTTTTAGAACAAATTTATTGGCACAAGTCTCTTGATTGCAATGCCTGTAAAAATCTTCCTTCATTTTCATTTGCAATTTTTCCCATAATATCATGAAGTAATAAGTGAACAACATGGCAAATGATTTCATAAGATATCTACAATTAAAAAGGATTACAGAGAGAAATGGAACACAATGTCGGCTAACTATTGCTGGAAATTGAAGAAAGACAATTCTGAACCAGCTTGAAGCCGAAAAGAAAATCCATGGCTAAGAAATTTTATAAATGCATTTATTAAATGTTAGATTTTATGTGATAAGTTATTTTTCTGTCAAAACAAAAAACAGAGCAATTTTTTTATATAACCAGATATGGTGACAAAATTATAAGCATATATTTGAAAACAGAAAAAAAAAAGAGGGAAAGAGTGGTGGAAAAGACTATTCTTTTTGGTCTTTTGCCCTTTTCTTTTGTGGTAAGAAAAGAGTTCAGATATTTCAATCAGATAATTAGATAAAATGTAAATTAAAATTGCACAATACTTTAATAATATCAAGAGAAAAACAATAATAATACCAATAATAAAAATTAACTTATAACAAAACAAACAAAAAAAAAAAAAACAACTTTTATAAAATATTTATTCAATACTTTTTCAAACATATTCTTGATTTTAAAACAATTTTATATTCCTAAACTATAAAAAAGCAATTTGCTTGAAAAAACAAACAAACAAAATAAAAACATAAAAATACAGTCACATGCATTCACATGCTTGAAGCATTAAAAGTTAGTGCTGTACCAAATATTTTTTCAGTTTATTATCTGACCAGATAATAAATGAAAAAAGCCAAATGAAGTACATCACTAATTAAAACTTTTTTACAACTGAAAAAGAAGAAAAGAAAAAAGGATATTACAGGATGACTTTCACATCACTGTACAGTTTTTCTAAATCAGCAATTTCTTTTCGAATGGCTGCTTCATTTTCAATCATCTTGAGCTACAAAGCATGTACACAAATAAAAAGCATGTACACAAATACAAAAACATTTAAAAAAAAAAAGAAAAATGAAACAAAAGTAAACTTATTAAAGTTTGAAAACAATTTTATTTTTATTTCATTGTTGGTTAATAATAAAATCATTTTCTAACAAAAAAAAATTTTATGTAAACAATTTGTTAGCTTTTTAACTACAAATGGCAACTATTTATGAAAATTATTTTCCACACCTGTGTCTTTTCTAAATTTACTCCCTCTTCTTTCATTTTCTTTGCCTTGAGAATTTTTTCAAGTTTTTTTTTAGCTTTTATAAGATCTTTGTCTTCTATTGATTTGTTAGCAGACTCTTTTTGCATGTTTTCTTGCTCCGAAGCTTGGCGCATTGTGTTTCTTTGAAGAGATTCTTCTAGCTCTTCTTCATTTAGAAAAGGACTTGTGAACAAAAGATAAGGCTTAGTTTTAGCTTGCTTTTTAGAAAGGTTTATAAGGTAAAAAAATAATACAAATAAATTATAAACAGTACCTTAGTCCAGCATTCAGATCTTGAAGTACCCATATGTCTTGGCGCAGTTTGGTAGCAAGCTTATGGTCCTCCACAAAAGTAAAACAAAAATGCAATATTATTATTATGTTTTTATTATGTTTTAAATGAAATAAACCATAAATTAAAATATATGGCTAAACTAATAAGTTACAAGCATTGGGATTTTTAAACTAATAAGTTACAACTGTTAAGATTCTTTCCAATTATCCGGCCCAATAATAATAATTATGTTAATCTTTAAATGAGACATATCATACTGCAATTGTATTGCAGCATAATCTATATATCTTTGTACTTTTCTAGCATTTTTCCATAAACAACTTTAAGAGTCAAAAATAACAAATGAGTCATTTCACTGCTTGACATTTCTCATAACTATTCATAATTACCGGGATGCCAGTTTGAATTCATATGACCTTATTGATGCAAAATAATCTAGTAAGAGAATTTTTAAGGGAATCACTAATTATTTTCTCAGCTGATGTTTATTACTTTAAACGAACCTAGGACATCTCACAGTGGGAGATTTTTCAGAATTATAGGAATTAATTGATCCAAAAAATGTTTTAGAAACATTTAAGGTTAAGGTAAAATTTTATTAGTTTAACCGTTTAAATGATAAAATAAATGTTTTTTACCTAATTTAATATAAGAAAAGGACTATTTTTCAATCATAATGAATTGGTCTAAGCTCAGACTATAATTTTAAAATTTGTGACTTTATAAATCTTTATACAATCAACAGATTTTAAGTATTATAAAAAGCTGCCTGCATTAGTTTAAAGTATAATAGTATAAGAAATGTAAATTATATACAGTGCGTAGTTCTTTTGTTTTGTTGATGTGAAGCATAGAACATATATATGTGAAGCATATATATATATAGAACATATATATAGTGCTCTCTGCTTTGTGAGACCTTTGTCCTTAAAGTACAATCTGTCAGAATTTATGCATTTGGACTTAAAATAAATCTATTCCTACATATGGTACTTTGGTTAGTAAATGTGTAACCTTGATGACAAGATGCTTTAAAAAGTTTTTATAAGAACATTTTCGGTTATTCTATCGATAAGGAAAATACATATCATAAAACCTGAAGAAAATTAAATTTCGAACTCCTTTTACCCCAGCTTCTTTAGCTTGCTGAAGTTCTTCTTTTAATTGTTCAATAGGATCTTTCTTCTTCCTTTCGGACTCTTTAACGTTAGCTGTGGAGTCATTAACGCTAGTTGTGGTATCATTAACGTTAGTTGTGGAAGCAGATGCCGCTTTTTCCTTCTTTTTTTTTTCCCTTCGTTTGTGGTTTTTCTCACCGGAACTTTGGGGCATTTTTTTTATGTTTCTTTATGAATATGTATTTCTAGCGCTCAAATGCCTGAGAAGGCTGACAGTGAACAACATTTGTATTTATAATCTCTAATGGTCCGTACTACAAGATTTTTTAGGAGTCAATTCAAAGCTCGAATAGATACATAATTCTGAATTGTATTTATAATTTCTAATGGTCCGCACTACAAGATTTTTTAGGAGACAATTCAAAGCTCGAATAGATACCTAATTCTGAACGGTTTGCATTAACCAGGTAATTACTTGGGTAAGTTACCCGGGTAAAGTTAAGAATTCAGGTAAATCCCATTCAAGAACATTTAATTTTTTTGAAAAAAAATTTTATCACTGAAATTTACTTGAACAAAAATTAATTAAAAATACCGTCATAAATAAAAATCACCTTTAATTAGGCCAACCCATATAAGATCTATAAACCTGTAATATTTGGCATCGAGTGAATTGAGTATTTCTCAGTTTAACATTGAAAAATTATAAGTGGTCATGGAAACAACTGATATTCAATAGTTTTTTGGGTCTCCTTTTATTTCTCGAATGGGACCTACAGTCACTGTAGTGCTACTAATTTTTTAGTAGCTTCAGTTGGGATGGTATTCCATTCTTTTTCAATGACGGGTTTTTAGGTCATTTATTTTCGATTCAAGTAATTCTATTGGTGTTCATTCAAATCTGGAGGTTAAGCTGGCTATTGCTTAAGACCTCTTATAGGGTGCTTTGGGTTATTGTCATTGTTAGAAAATAAAATTGAATTCAATACTCGATTATTGAGCCAATGTAGATTCTGTTCGAAGATTCCTTTTTGACTTATTGGTTTATTTTTCGATTAATGAAAATTTCCATTTGTTACACAGATATTCCACTACAAGCTCTTTTACCTCGTTTTAGCTTGCAAGGTTGCATGCGAGCGTACATTCTCAAAGTTGAAGCTTGCTAAAACAAAAACCAGAGACACTAAGAAACTTGGAGGTATTTTATTTTAATGGGTTTGTCATTTTAGTGTTAAAAATAAATCATCGCCTATAAAAACTCAGGGCCTAGTTAAAAAGTACGCTATGTAAAAAATGTTTGAAAAAGTTACCAAAAAAAACACGTTTTTTGCACAAAAAATGCACGCGCTTAAAAGACCGTCTAATTACATGGAAGCATGATTCGTTCCAATTTAATTCTTTGACTTTGAGGGTGTAATTCTTTACAAGCTTAAATCCCCTTTATTGGCAAAAAAAAGATATAAATATTTTTTTAAAAAATAACAACTTTACTGTTGGTTACAACTCCTAATTCTTTCTAGTACTCCTCTAGCTCCCCTAAAAAAACTCACTTTCAGTAATCCGAATAAAAACTTTGCGAATATTTTCATACATATTATAGCTATAATAACTTATTGGAGGTTTTCTTTCGTAAAATATGGGCAATTCCATTTTTAACTTACGTTACACGCGCAACAACTTTATTAAATATTTGCATATTTAAACTTTAAATTAAATTTTTAGCTGATTTTTATGAAAGCTGTCAGTCTAAAGAATAAAACAAGCTAAAAAGTTTTGAGTCTGGCTAAAAGAGGGCGAATTTATTACCGAAAATGCCACTTAACTTACGTTACGCAGAAAACAAGGTAAAAAAAGTGTTGCAACTTTTAGGTCGAATATTTGCGAACAATTAATCCGGATCGTGTTAGAAATTTTTACAAGATGTTGAGAATTCAATACTAATTACAATGATAAAAAAAAAAATTATCAGAGGTGACCGGCAAAGAAAGATATACTTGTTTTCTTGATACTAGGTTTTTAACTTACGTTACATCACTTACGTTACCTTGCGATTATTTTCGTGGAACTTTTATATCTATTATTTCGCGATAGATTTTTTAGAGTTAAGTAACAAAAGAACGGCAGTTGTATTAAAACTCATTCATTCAAAGTAATTAACAAAAGTAATTTTCAATAACTGGTGACTCTCTACTGACAGATTTTTTTGTAGATATTAATAAAGTTTTTAAATTGTTAACACTTATTTTCCGAAGCGCAAGAGCAACTTAAAAAATTACATTTGGTATGACAACTTTATTAATTTTTATTGAGTTATTCAAATAAGAAAATGTTACAGTTATTCGAAAATTTTACTTACGCTTATAATTTTTATGTGCCCGCTTAATTTTTTAAAATGCTGCTAACTATTTACTCTCCCCTGCTGAATAAACGGGAGGGGGTGGGGGTCTTAATAAACAGGAGGGTCGGAAACTTTTCTAAAATCTAATAAACTTTAATAATAACGTTTAATAAAACGGGAAGGTCAAAGTTTTAAAAAGCTTAAAATATTTTTATTGGTTGGTTGTTCATATTTTCATCTAATATTGAGAGAAACTTTTTCTCAAAGTAAAAAAATAAGAAAATATTTTATATTGCTTCAAAATTATTAAACGGGGGGGTGGGGGTGGGGGGGTCCTAATAAGCTCCGAGGATTCGGAAAAAAATTAAAGAATTAATAAACGTCCCCTCTTGTTTATTCGGCTGGCGAGAGTACATTAAAATCTTTTAAAAAGATTTTGACGCTAAAACTGCTCGAACAACTTTGAAAACACCAAAGTGGATGGAATCAAAATATTTAATTTCATTTAGTTTCAATAACGTGAAAAAAGGTTTGCTTGCTGTTGGTTGTTTTGTGTTATTATTATTATTTTTTTTGGGGGGGGTGTGTGTGTGTGTGTGTGTGCTGAAATATGCGACATACTTTTAATGAGAGAGGGGTGCATGTATATCTGATCGTTTGTGACAGGAGGCAGGGGTTAAAATTGACAAATATTGGGTGACATACTTTAAGGACGCCCCCTTAATTCCATTTACAAACCATTTGTTTTAGGAAAACAAAAATATAAAGTGAATAAGAATATAATTTAAAATAAAAATGGTTACATCTTTTTATTTGTTTTAAATACTAAATACGTCACGGTGAAGTTTTTTCCGCTATGATCTGGCTCTTACCGACATAAAAGTAGTGGGATTTAGAGATATCTTTCACTTTTTTGGCTTGCTGGATAATTTGAGATAGTTTGAGTGCACAATTTCGCGCTGACTTTTCTTCCTCTGACAAATATAGAACTTTGACATTTATGTCTTGAATAGCATTCACAAAATCATTAGCTGATTGGATTTCAATTTTTCCAGACTTTACTCTGTTGGTTGCCAAACGTTTTACAGTAGCCCCAACGCCATCGACAACTCCTTTGCCGTGCATTGCTGCAAAAAAATGCCAAAATATTATTCTGTTAAATTTCTTTTCAAAGTGCATTATTGCGCTCATCACGACTTTATTTTTAAACTGCGATGTAGCATTATCGCTAAAAATGTGAATTTCTTGGGTATTAAATGAAATAAACTCCAATAACTTATCCAAATTTGCAATTAAGGAGGTCTTTGTGTGATCCAGAGAGTCAGATGCAATGGTGAAAGTTTTAAGATTTTTTTGCCAAATAGCTGCAGTTAAAAGAGAAATTTGATTTTGGCCATAGTGTGCTGCTTGAGGCTCATTCTGACTAAAACACTTAAAATTTTCTGCATAGTCAACCTGAATAGTAGCAACATTCAATGATGGATTCATGGATTTAGTAATGCTTAGTTTAAAACATTTAGATTGGTTACCCTTGATATTGGCATGAGTTGTGAATTTTTCTCTCATACTCATAATGTGAGCAATCAATTCTTTACCACTTCCAAACTTTTTAACTTTTTCGATTACAGCGTAACGCTTTTCATTTGGTTTCTGCCATTGGTACCAACTTGTTTCAAAGTTAAGGGGTTCAATGGTGGCCAGGAATTGCTGGAAAAACTTTAGATCTTTGCATTTGTTGCATTTGTTGTAGAAACAATCATTTAATGAGTCCTTACAAACAAAATTTTGAGACATATCTTTCCCAATTTTAATGTTAGACAACAGTAAACGATCAACTTTCACCAAGGAATCCAAAGCAAATCGCATATTTTCGTGGTAAGTACAAACGCATACATTATGAGGCAAATTTGCGATAGATCGAACGTTTACTGGTCGTAATTCACAAAACCTGCTTAATCCAATCTTGATATCTAAGTGATCATGTTTAAAAAGTTGGTACGCTTCTTTCATGGTTAAAAGAAGGTGACGAACTTGGATCTTAATCTTCTTTCCATTTTCAATTACTGATACAAAGTCCCTAACATTTGGAGACAGTCGACTAATGTCATCTTCGCAGTAGAACCTTTTTACTTTTATTTCTACTTCAGTTAAAGCTGGATTATTCACGCTATTTAATGGAAGAGTAGTTTCTTTGTTGAATGATCCATTCAGCAATGTGGCTAGGACTTCGTAACGTTGTGCGGGATCTTTGGGCAATGATTTCTGGACTTTCTTGAGCAATTTCCCTTTTGTTTGAACACTCATAATGGTAGAAAAATTAACTGTTTTTGCAGAATCTTTTTTTTTGATTTGATACTTTCGGACTCTTTCCTTTATTTTTTCTCTTTCTTTCATTTTTTTTTCCGGATCTTGTTTTATTCGTTGACGATGAGCTTTTTGGTGATCAGCATTCATATTTTTTTTCCGTTCGGAATCACGCTGGCGATAAGCAGCTTGATAAGTTTTAACTCTCTGTTTAGAACTTTTAGCCATTTTAAAATGCAAAGCAAATTTTGCTAAGTTTTGCTTGAATAACTTTTAATTAATCAAAACTTATTGGCGTATAAAGAATAAAAAAAAAAAACCTTTAGGGAATTGCGATGTAAAATAGTTTTCGTCTTTATAAACAACCGTAACTTTAAAATTTTTTGTTTTTTTCAAACCCCTTGGGAGTTGCGATGAAAATCGTTTTTTTTATGTTAAAAAACTTTACGAAAAAAGCGCTAAAACTTTTGGAAATAAATGTAGTTTTAACTTACGTTACACAAATTCAAAATGAAAATGTGCCTTAACTAAGCATCGTTATTCAAAAATCTTAATGTATATATATAAGATTTAATATTCTTTCACATATAATATTACAAAATTTAAGTTTTCAAATTAAATTTTCGAAAAAACAGAACTTGATCATGTTTTTGTTAACTTACGTTACATGAAAATTGCAAAAGTTATTTTATTATTTTTTTGAAATATATTTATCTTTTAAAGAAAAAAATCTGACCAACAAGAAATTGAACATCTTAGCTCCATTATCACTTTAAAATATTTCGGAATATACAAAAAAAATCATGAGTAAAATAACATTTTACAGTGGTACTTTTTTAACATGTATCAATGAGAAAAACCGTAACTTTCGGAGCCATAAAAATGACTTAAATACATTTATTTTAGAACTAAAGGTATATTTTAAATAAACTTTCATGTGTCTACATCAATATTCATTTGTTAAAAACTGACAAAAAAGAGTTTAAAATTTGACTACTTTTTCAGTTTCCGCCGTGGAATTGCCCATATGTTTAGGCTTTAGATGCAATTTTGGAACCTCCTTGATGAGGTTTACAAATAAATACCAAATCTAGTAAAAAAGATAGATAATGAATTCAATTTTTTTTTTATGAATCTATTTCATTCAGAAACTTTGCCTACGCCACTAACAGTATTACAAATGTGGAAAAAGACCTGTATTTCTTATTAGCTTGAAAACTGTGTCTGATTGAACTCTGCTCCTTACGCCGTTAAGGAAACCTAACAATTTTTTCCTCTGAATTCCAAACTATTAGGAAGGGAACATTAAACACCTTCCTCTATATTCAACACTCGTACATTATTTTTTTTGACTGAAACATTTCCCAGACCAAAGTTTGAAGCAAGGTGAATTTTTTTTTTCGAGTTTTTTTTTTTTTGTCATGTTTTTTTAATTGCCACATTTTCATATTTTTTTTTACCTCTGTCACTTTTGATACTGAAAGAGCACTTAACGAGCACGCATAAATTAAGTTCTTTTGATACGGAAAGAGCGTAAAGAGCACGTTAACGAGCACATAAATTAAGTTCTTTTATTTAATGCAAACTTTGCGCGGGACTTTATTTCATTTGAATACAATTGATAACTAAAGTTATTTACTTTTGCGAAAAACCCAAAACTTGGCGTTTTAAGTCTTTAGTAAACCTTTGATTTTAAACATTTTAACACGATAAAAGGGAAAACTTCTGAAATTGGACAACTAGTTTTCCCCCTGCAGTCTTCAATTATTAAAGAAAGAAATTGGATAATTATTTATAATTCCCTTTTTTTATGTATATAAAAAACATGTGCGATGAACTTTGCTATGTAAATGTATACTTATGAAACAAGTCTATTATCATTCCGCTAATTTATGAATTTATTTTGTGTTTCAAAATCAATATCAATATCAATATATATAAAGCTTTTTTTTTTAAGTTCTTTCTCTCTTTATGCAGAGCTTCTTGCCTAACAATATTACGATTATTTCAATTCGCTACATTTTGCTTTACCTGCAAAAGGTTTTAAAGATTAATTGTTATGTAATATGCACTATCTTTATAAAGAATTTTAAATATTAAAAATTCCTTTTTTCAAACTCCTGGTCGATTGACGTCTAATTGTAGCGCTTTTAAAAACACTTTAAAAAGTTGCGTACGAGGTGCAGGGAGCGCGCTGTTTGCAAGGGTTATTTAAAAGTAGAAAGTATTTCAAAACGTTTTTCAAGACTTTGAAATACTTTCTACTTTCTAACGTCTGTTTTTCGAAAGATATCTCTGCAAAAAATACTCAATTATTACTTTCTGTAAACTAGTATTAAAAATTTTTATATGGTGTTTAAAGTTTATATAAATTTTTTTTTTCACAATGTTTAAAATATTTGTAAAAATTTTTCCTTATTTCTGAAGACTCTGCATTGTACACGTCATTCAAAAGCGTGAATCGCGTTAAAAAGTACAGTCTATCTATTATTTAAGACGCAAGCTCACATTCTTCTTTACTAATAAAGTTTTTTTTTTGAAAAAAAAAAAAAAAAAGAAAAAAAAAAAGAAGCGCAAATCGTGCTGAAATTTCTTTGGTTTGTTTTTAACGAACGAGAAATATTTTGAGATAAAAACGTGACGAGTTTAAAAGGTTTGTATTTAAAATGGAGCTTATCACTCAAAAAAAACGCCTCATTCTGGGAGAATCTTTCTCATTATACGACACGATAGGCGATGGAAAAATTGAAATTGGACTTTTAGGTGAAGCTTTGAGAGGGCTTGGTCTAAATCCAACAGAAAGTGACGTACAAAAAATTGCCCGAGAGTTAGAATCAAGCGGAGCAAAACGCATTAGTTTCGAAGAGTTTTTTCCAATTTATCAATCGTTAGCTATCAGGGCTGAAAAAGACACAAGTAAGAAAAACAAGTCGGATTTTACAGAATGCTTTCGTTTGTTTGACAGAGATCATAATGGCACCATAGCCGCTGGTGAACTCCACCACGTTATGACAAGCTTAGGAGAAACATTAACTTCAGCGCAAATGGATCTTATTACGCAGGGACTAGAAGATAAAAACGGTATGATAAATATTGATGATCTTGTCTCAACAGTAATGGACGGTTAAGTCTCTAATGATGTATAAATATAATTTCGAATAATTAAGTTCTGAATTTCAGTCTTTATAACCTTAGTAGTTATTTAGGAAAGACTTTGAATGAATTCAAACTAAATACGTTGTATAGTATACCCCTTTCTTTTAAGTTCCAGTCCAGCAATCTTTAAAGCAAAGGCGGATATAGTATTAGTTAAACATTTGAACATAACAGAAAATGAATGAATTAAGTAATTGTTTGACTTCATCGTAAGCTTTCTCTAAATTCTGCGTTCTGTAAAGTATTAATTTTTGTTTGTGATTATATAGTTATGTAAAGAATAGTCGTAGAATTCCGGTTATAAACCCACCAAGTTTTAAATGAAATATCCTCCCGGTTACAAATACAAAGAAGAATTCAATCCTATTAACTCGAGGTTAATAGGAATCTTCTTTGTATTTGTAAAAAAATGTTCACAAATTATTGTTTAAATACCAACTTGGGTTAAACAATTGAAATTGGACTTTCGAGCGCAAAAAGTGGGCGTCTATGATCCTAAGTGTGCCAAACGTATTTGAATGCATTTGCAGTTCGTAAATAAATAGATATTTGCCCAATTCAACGATCAACAATACTGCTGCTACTGATGCCTTCAGAAAATTTTATGATTTGGGGCAAAAATTAAATGCAAAATCAGTTTTGAATGTTGACAAATCTGATATCAGAAAGAACTCTCTCTGTCGAGCGAATGATAAAGTGAAACTGATTTCTGATACCAAACATGTCAACATTCAAAGTGATTTACATATTTTTTGTTAACGAGAATAAAAAATGTTTGTAGATCAATAATAAAAAGACACATTATATATTTTAATTTAATTATGTTTGTATAAATGAGTAATAATTAAAAACCATGGAGTAGCTCAAAACTGGGACATAAGAAACTGAAAATAAAAATCAGAACGGGGAGAAGGAGGAATGAAGATGGTTTTGATGGCTTTTATCAAGTAAGGGTAGCAAGTTTTGGGTCTACAATCCTTAGAATTTCTGCTAATGTTGTGACCAAAACTAAAAATTATAACTTAACTAAAAAAAACCGTAACTAAAATTAGTCGACTAACTTTTTAGTCTAACTAAAATTAGTCGACTAAGAATTTAGTCTGACTGAAATTAGTTGACTATATTTTTAGTATAACTAAAGTTAGTCGACTGACATTTTAGTGTAACTAATATTAGTCAACTAATTTTGTAGTCTAACTGAATTTAGTCGACTAATTTTTTAATTTGCAAAAAATATATTGTTACCTTTTACCCAAAAAATGCTTTTTAAAAATCTTGTTATGCGTTAGTTGTGAAGTGGTTTGAGCGCCATGTTTTTAATTATAAATTGCTGTAAGTTACAATTTTTATCTGCAGGGCATCTATTTCAACGTTCGATTTTCAGAGTTTTTCAGGTTTTTGGAGAAAAGTTTGCGACATATACACCTGGAATTTTGTAATAAAACTTATCTAATTAGTCCCCCGTTATTATTAAGTACTTGTTTTAAATTTCAATGAAAAGCGGTTCAGATCTGGATTTTTTCAATTTCTAATTAAATTGAATTATAAATTATAAGACACATGTGAAATCAATTTATAAAAAAAAAATGGTGCCATGTTTTTGAAAGGTGTGTTATGTGGAGAAGCATTTTCGGATTTCCTTTTTATAATACCAGCAATGATTTTTTGAGGTAATAATACGTAATTTATTTCGTCCTACACTCATAAAAAAGCAGATATTTGCCTAACTCTTTCAATCTTAATGTGACAACAATAAGATTGAAACAGTTAGGCAATTAATGTTTTTTATTATTTCTATATTGTATAATTGAATATATATCTTGTTCTACTTTCTTTTAAAAATTATTCAAATTCTAATAATTAATTATTTTTTCGGTATAAAATATCAGCTGTTTTTGACGAAGTTGCTCAGCTAACAAACCAATTTTTATTTAGTTCAATAAAAGAAAATTCTTAAAAACAATTAATTTTAATGAATGTCTTTAAATTAATTTATTTGTCATAATTCATATGATGTTCATATAATTTCATGGTATAGGTTATTCAGTTTTTTTTAGCACTAAATCTTTTTTCAGTCAAGTAATTTTAGTTAAACTAAAAAGTTAGTCAACTAATTTTAGACTAAAATGTTAGTATACTAAATTTAGTAAGACTAAAAAGTTAGTCGACTAATTTTAGTTAGACTAAAACTAACCTTGACTCTTAATGAATAGTAGTGGAAGATGTTAAGCGTCTGCATATCGTTTCATTTCCGTATCGCTATCATTCGATATTAGAAAAAAAAAGTGTCATCGGAGTGTATCAAAATATCGTTAAAAAATTTTAACCGGTATTTAGTTAGTTTTAATCTCGGTACCGAATACCGAAATTCTAGTCATTCCGATGACATTTTTTTTCCAATATCATATTGGATTGCTAACGATACGGAAATGAAACGATATGCAGACGGTTAGAAGATATTTATTTGATGGTTAATAGGAAAATTTTCCTCCGCCATAAGATGGGATAAGAGGATAAGATTGGATGGGATTTTGTAATTTAACGTGAAATCTTAAATTTTACGTAAAACTTGTAATAAAAACTACTTTTAATACGAATACTATTTAGTTTATAGTCCTGCGTCTATAAATTCAAAATATTCATATTAAATTATTATTATTACTAGTATTATGGATTGAATCATTCTTATCGAATAGGAAACAACGAGTAGTGATTGAAAAATGCAAGGCAAATTGGGTTTGAATTTTGAGAAATGTAAAATAATACATTTTGGTGCGAGTAATAAAAGATATTCTTATTTCATAAAAAATGATGGTGAACTAAAAGAAATTGAAAAATCGACTCTCGAAAAAGATTTAGGTATATATATATCCAAGGATTTGAAATGGGAAGACAAGTAAGGAATGCTGCCAGTAAAGCAAACAATATGCTTGCAATATTTAATAATACTTTTAGGTATAAAGATAAGTACCTCATGAAAATGCTTTATTGCACCTACGTCAGACCTCATTTGGAGTTTGCGATTCAAGCTTGGAATCCTTATTATAAAAAATACATAAAAGAATTTGAAAAAGCTCAAAGAAGAGCAAATATATTGATACCAGAATTAAGACATCTGGGATATAATCAAAGACTAAAAATATTAGATTTAAAAATTTTAGAATTTCGAAGACTAAGAGATGACCTTATACAACAGTATAAATTATATAAAGGTTTTGAATCTATTTATATGAAGGGAGTCCAGATAAAAATGTATTCAATCAATACACCAGGTCCAGCATCCAATGATAGAGGTTATAAACATCGTGTTAGATTAGAGTTTGTTAAAAATTGTTAAAGTAGACAACACTTCTTTACAAACAAGGTTGTCTTTGGATGGAATAAATATACCGGAATCGGTAGTGGAGTCTACATCAATCAAAGAGTTTAAAACCAGACTTAAGCTGGTTGACTTGCAGATAATATTGAGTAAGAAAAACAGGTTGCAGCTAAGTTTTTAGACAACAATTGTGTTGCTTGCAAAGCATTTACCTATTCACAAAATAACTCTTCAACAAAAAATTTTGAATAATACACATCAGCTACCAGATATTCCATGTTCAAAGACCTGCAAATATTCTTCCAATTGAAATCAGAGCCAGTCCTCTTTGCCATATTTGATCATGTGATCTTGTGACAAGGGTGATCTCAGGTATAAATTAATCAGTTTTAAAGCAGAGAAACTTCTTTCTTCTGATACAGCTGAAAGTGTAAGGAGGCTGAAAGTGTAAGGAGGCTGAAAGTGTAGGGAGGAAATGCAGTGCGATGCTGTGATAACAGTACAACTCTAGAAACTGCTTACTGTAAGTATAGTTCAACATGTCTTGTGGACAGGAAGAGACATGGATGTGAAAGGTGTGGATGGTTGAATTGGCTTTCAAAGTTAAATCACCTGCTTCAATATCTTCAAAAGTTTTTTCAAGTATTTTGCACCTCTCTTGCAGCTTTTTGTGTCATGTTTTTCATGGAGAAGAGAAAACTGTACAGTCCATACACATATTCCATTTTTACAGAGCAATCAGACTTCTGAGGGTTGTGTCCAAAATGTTATACCAAATTAGAGTGCACAGAAAAAAACACACGGTGTCTTTGGCGAGGAGTGCAACTGCGCGAGTATTACCGAGTCACTTTAGTACAAATATGTGCTCGATAGTCAGGGGCACCCATCAGCTCGGGGCCCTGGGCAAATGTTCAGCTTGCCCACCATATCCCAACGACTCTTCACTCAACAAGTCCAACTAAAATTAAGCTGCTCTTTGTTTTCCCTCCTTTTCCTTTTTCTTCGCTGAGAGCTTCTTGTTTTCTATCAATCAACATGACATAACCCCACCACATGGTGCGTTAATTTAAGTTAAATTTCCAGTATCAAAAATTAATTTAAATTTTTGATGCTTTAATCAGGTAATAAACATGAAAAGTGTAATAAGTTAACAAGAAATTACTTTAGAAGAATTACAAGCCAAAAATTGCTTAGGATGTCCCTCGAAAACGTTAAATTTGTTCATTTCATCTGTTGAAAGAGATGAAATACGCTACTGCTACCACAACTGCTACATTCTACCATGGCTAATTTCTGTATAATTTTTTAAATAACCGAAGTCTTCTTTTGAATTTCACTTACTTAAATATTTTATTTAATCGACTAAAATGCATTTTTGATAGATCGCGCAACGATCATTTAGCATTTTAAAAGCAAGTGAACGAAAATAACACTTGCAGATCTTCATTTAAAAACATTTTCAGAAATTTTAAAATTTTGACATTCTACTTTTATTCAAATTTTAAAAATCTATTTCCTCAGTTTGACCATTTTTAAATTGATAAACCTTAGCTGAGAAGGAAAGAAGCAGAGCGTAATAAATATATTTTAAATTTTTCGTGAGGCCATAAAATATATACAAATGCCATAAATAAAAATCCACATATTGTACAATAAACTTTCACATTTACATAGAATTATAACTTCAGGATTTAATTGCATATGGTAAAATCATAAATATTTAATTATTAAAAAAGAAACGTTTTTCAACGAACTTAAAAGATTGGGGTTTTAGTGTCGTATACCGGCCAATTTTTTAACTTTATAATATATATATATATATATATATATATATATATATATATATATATATATATATATATATATATATATATATATATATATATAAAAAAAAATTATACGCGCAGATAAAAACAAAAATTTTGATTGGGAGCGAATTAGCAGTAATTCAACGCTTCAAGAGATGAGAAAACGAAAACGCTTTGTTTGTAGAAGTATACAAGATTGCTACGTGCAGATTCTCAAAATGATTTTTTTTTTTGAAAACTGATCATCAAAAAGCGTTTTTTATTTAAGTTAAAAACTAATTTTTACAAACGCAGGATTTCTAAAACCAAATGTTGTATTTATCGAAATTCGTTTTTAATTTTGCTTTATATAAAAAAAAAGAATAATCAAACTATGATTCTATGTTCCTATGGAATAGATTTCAGAACTCATAGAGTCAAGGTTATCTACTCCAGATTGCTGATTAAGTCGCCGTTGATTTCGAGTACTGGAGCGACTACAACGCACAGATCCAACGCGTCGTTTTTTAGCGCTAGGCGAGCGACCTGCTCTAGGAGATTTAGTTTTTTTGGCTTGAGTATTGTTTAATTTTGATGTTAGAATAGATGTCGAAGATAAGGCTATTTTACAGGTATGAGGGGTTGTTCCAGCGCCACAGTCACAAAAAAATCTAAAAAAAAAACCCATTTCAGAACAGCAGAGGTAAATACTTTATTGAAAGACAGTTTAACAAATACATTCTCTTTTATGAAGTAGTTTTTATTTAAACCTGTCATGCCGAACAAACTCAACATCGTGTCCATTATGACATATTTCTATGCAGTTAACACAGATGGCGAGATTCTCTGTGGATGAACATGTTAAGCACCTGAGGATAAAAATAAAAATGAACACAAATGGAAATAAACATAAAATGTTAATGCTCTTCTAGTTTTATAAAAAATTTTTAAGCATAACAAATTTATTGAACTACTTTACCTAAAAAAATCGTGCATAGGGTAACAACTACTACCAGATACTTGATATAAACACTTGCCAGCAGAAATTGCTTCAGCAAGCGCCATTTTATTATCGTGGCAGTTATTCTCTAGCATCTTTGGTTTTACACCAGTGGCAAGACAAATACCATCAAAACGGTTATTGAATATCTCGTTTCGCTGCAATACTCCACCTAAAACACAATTTAAAACCTTATAGATTCAATTCAGTTGACATTTTCAAATCAGTATGATTGACAACAGTGTTTTTTTAAACAAAATTGAAACAAGCAACAAAAAATCACCTGCACCGTTGGTAATTTCAATACCAGCAGCGCCGCCATCAAAAATACGATTCCTCCTTAGCACAGGGAAGCTTGATGTGCTTATTAAAACACCAGTGAGAGAATTACGGAAGATGTCATTTTCTTCTAGCAACCCTTTGCCATTATTAAATATACAAACTCCTCCTTCATGACCGTCATGAATTTTATTACGTCTCAGGATAGGATTACTTTCTGTCTTGATCCAAACTCCTGCCATAGCATTGTCAAATATTTCGTTGTCTTCTAAAATACCTTGACCACTATTATATATCAAAACGCCACCATTTTTACCTCCCCAAATTTTGTTCTGACGAATGACAGGATTGCTGCCACTCCTGAAATAACGATTTTATAAATGCATTTTCACAACTTTATCTTTACTAGTTTGTAATTGATAATTTTTAACTTATTCAATTTCTTTTAAAATATTTGATGCATAATAAAAAGACAGTTACCTTATCTGTATGCCAGAATATTTATGGTTGTAAATCTCGTTATCTTCGAGTGTTCCGCATCCTTTGTCATAAAAATACACACCAACCTGCAAAAAACACACTCTTTAAAAAATTCATGTTTTTTCATACATTTTTAAAAAAAAAAAAAAAAAATCTTAACTAACTTAATTAATCAAACCTGTTTGCCGCTGTGTATCCTGTTATGTCTTAAAATAGGTGCACTTCCTGTTGTAATCCAAATTCCTGCTAGCGTGTTGGCATAAATTTCGTTTTCTTCTATTAAACCCATTCCTCCTTCATGAATGTAAATACCACCATGCAACCCATGATGAATTCGATTCTTCCTTACAATTGGATTGCTGTTTGATCGAATCTGTATGCCAGCTAAAGCATTACCGTGAATATCATTGTTCTCAATTAAACCACGCCCGTCGCCAAATACATAAATTCCACCTTGCTGCCCATGATAAATTTCATTGTCTCTAAATTTCATAATGGATTCGTCGCGAAGAAATTCTTGACTTATAACTTACTTCCATTTTTCATATTAATTCATTATTACTTCATAATTATCAATATTGCTTCATTTATAAACATCAGTCAGAAAATCTGAAAACAACGAATATGTTGGAAAATCTACTATCCCCTAACTTTTTCTAAACTATATGGAAATTTAGACTACGTATTTAATTCAACTTTCCTACTTACTGCAACAAAAGTGAACAAAGCATTTTATTTACTTTATTGTAGGATTACTTCCGGATGTTACCCAAACTCCAGCAAATGTATTTGTATGGATGCGGTTAGCTAGGAACTCTCCACGCCCATCATCATGGACATATATACCACCAGTAAAACCATGGTGTATATGACACCTCACAACAGTTGGATTAGCTCCTGAACGAACCTCAATTCCAGCAATTCGATTACTATGAACATCATTTTCTTCATAGTAACCCTAAATATAAAAGGAAATGTAAAAATTCCTTGAAACAACTAAAAAAATAGAATAAGAAAGGATTTGAATTAAAAAACTTACCATACCACCATCAAATATAAAAAACCCAGCATCCTTTCCATGGTGTACTTCATTCCGACGCATTATTGGATTGGCACCAGACTTAACCCAGACTCCTGCAAGACGATTTGAAAAAATGTCATTATCTTCATAAACTCCCTGTGCCCCTTCACTGACAAATAAACCAACATTGTCGCAATCAGATATCTTACAGCGAACTATTCGTGGAGAACAACCAGAACCATGTACATGGACAGCAGCGGCACCTTACAGAAATCAACTTATCATTATTATTAATTTATAATAAATTATTATAAGTTTTTTAAAAAGCTGACATTCTATAAACTAAAAAAGGTAAACAACAACTAACAGGTACTTTGCGAAGTGATATGGCAATCTTGAATAATAGGCGAGTTGTCATTACAAATTTCTATACAATGATGTCGTGAAGGTGTACTACTATCTTGCCTTTGAATAGACAATCGCAAAAATGCCATATGACTTTTACCAGCACCTGGACCAAGTTTTAAAACAGTTTGTGTTGAATGACAAATGTGAATCTCATTTGGACCACCAGGAGAACCTAAAACACGCCAATAAACTATTTGTTAGTTTATTAAAATGCATCTATTTTTTCCATTTTTAAAAAATCAATAAAAAATAGCAAACCTGCTCCAATTAGTGTGACTGGTGTGTTAATTTTTAAACTCTCAATATATGTATCTGGATGTATGAGTAAAATTCCACTTGTAGAATTGTCTATTCCTTCTTGTATTGAAGCAAAACACTAAAGAGAATCGTTTTTTTGTTCATTTTACAAGTTTAAAGGAGTTTACATAAACAAATCAAAATATTTTTTGATTTCATTGAATTAGTTAACAGATCACACACGTAAAAACTGACCTTTCTTCCTAAATTTTCTAAATATTTGATTAGTTTTTGATCTTTTGTTATGTGATTAGCCTTGATTAGACATGGAAATAACTTTTTCCATGACATTTCAGGCCTGCCTGGTCCACTAATCATGTGAAAAACTTGATAAAGCTTTGTCAATGGACACTTTTGTAATGGAGCTTCCAGTCTATAACAATTATAATAAAGCCGTTTCCTGAAATAAAACAAGCAAAACTTGATAAATCAAGCTATATATCCCTTGTCTAAGAAAATTTTAAAGTTTACAATAAATTAAACATGAGGGAGGTAAAAACAATTTCTATTTCATATATTGTCTACTAATGCTGCTTTACTTATTTACTTAGTAACTATTTTTTCAAAAAAAAAGCACTTTCTCAATCTGTTAAAACAAATTTTCGGTGTTGATTAAAGTTAGAAAAGAAAAACATTTCTCACTTTTATTTTAAAGATTTAACTTTAAACTGATTTCAGTTTTTTTTAAAAACATTAAATTTACAAAAAAGTAAATGATTATAGGTTTTCCAAAACAATCTTTAAAACAGATTTTTAAAAAAATATGAAGTAAAGATGAAAAAAATGAAGTTAAGATGAAAAATATGAAGTGAAGATATTTGCTTACTAAATGATTGATAAGAAATTTTCAATGCATGCTTTGTCAGCAAAAAAAAAACAACAACAAAAAACTATATTATTAAAAGTGGTAATAAATGCAGTCATATTTAAAAATACTTTACAGAAATTGCCAATAAAATTTATAAGTTTCATGGAATAGACATAAATTTGAAAAATTTATATAATCATACCACAGAAATAAATCATCACATAAAACTTGAAGTCTTTTGCATGTGCATGATAAATTGGCAAGATCTTTTGGTCTTATAAAACTGCACACTTTTAACACAAGTTCATCAGGCAAAAACTTCTGCATGTAATTAATATTTGGGGGGTCAGTGTGCTTTGATTGGTGCAGAGATTGTCTGGCTAAAAAATAAATTTATTTTCATAACATATAAAACAATAAATCAGCTTACTAAAAGTTTATTTAAATCAATCAAATAATATATATATATATATATATATATATATATATATACATATATATATATATATATATATATATATATATATATATATATATATATATATATACACACACACATATACATATATATATATATATATATAAAAACTCACACATATATATACACACACACATATATATATACATATGTAAAAATAGTAACAGCATATATCAATACTCCTTCTACTTCTACAATTACATATATTGCGGTGTTTCACTCAGCAATTGAAAATATGCAATATTACAAGTATAACGTATGGTAAAAAACAAATATATCTATAATATGGATAATAACAGACTAATACAAGAAACTAAAGTATAATAAAATCTTACTGAGCATGTTTCTTGAAGAAGTATGATTAGGAGAAGAAGTTTTTCATAAATTTTTGATACAATATTTCATAAATTTAGAGTGTGGAGGAGATGATCTATAATGTGTGGAGGAGGGTCACATTGGTGGTTTTGTTTTCACATTATTTATTCATTACTATGAGCATTCATTAGGTGTCCTTATTTCATACTTTTAAGATCAACTCAAAGCTATGCTTTTAAAATTTTATGCAACTGTAAAATTTTTATACAATTTGCTTACATCAGATTGAAGACTGCATTTTAAAACTACATAAATGCTTCATCACTTTTCCCAATCATGCATTAGATAAATGCTTAATGTGAATGTTTCATTGAAGACTTGAAAAAAATGAATAAATGAAAATACTTTTTTAATTTGATGATTGATTATGATCTCAGGTAGAGATTTTTCTTTTCTCCTACTAATACACAGACACATTTACATATATATATATATATATATATATATATATATATATATATATATATATATATATATATATATATATATATATATATATATATATATGTAAACACGCATATATATATATATGCGTGTTTATATAAAAAATATATATGTAAAAATATATACACATATATATTCTCTTGCATATATGCATGCATATAAATGTTTATATATATCTGTGTGTGTATATATACACACACATATACATACACATACATATTTTTCTTGCATATAGTTTTCTTGCATACATGCATACATATACACATATATATTAATTTTCTTGCATTATTGGATACATATAAATATGTATATGTATATATTTATACATATATATAGCTGTTTTAACCTTTTATATATATATATATATATATATATATATATATATATATATATATATATATATATATATATATATATATATATATATATATATATATTCATATAGCTCGTATAACAATACTCAATACTTTGCGTAAATAGAGCAATATATATTCATAGATATAAAATGAAGAAACAACAACTATGTATGGTACTTAAAGTTTCATGTCTTACAGCAATCATCAGCCATGAAATACCATGCATTTCATGACTGATGATTGTCATAAAGCATACACACACATATAGATAGATATAGATCTGCGAATGTGTGCATATTTTTTTTTTATGTATACATGCATGCAAGAGAATTTATATAATCTTTTATAAAAAATTACAACATCAAAAATTTGATCATAAATGTAAAATAACAACAACAATTGTAATGCTATATTTTATAAAAATGCAAACTTACTTTTGCTTCTGAGATTCTTCATTTTAACAGATTAAAAACCAAACATAAAATTATAAATTGCTCTGCCTAACCCTGAATAGACAAAACTTCTAAGTAACTAAGTTTTTTAAAAAAAGTATATACATAAATGTAGAGAGAAAAGAAGGAATTTAGAAAATTGTTCCTGGTTAGGTGTTCATTGATCTTGAGTAGCATGAACCCATTTTGAGTACAAATCTGCCAGTAACTTTGAGCGTTCCTTTGAATGCTCAAAACTTATATTAGGCATGTTTTTTTCTGTTTTCAGTGAAAGGAACTCACTGAACTTGAAGCTCCTTTAAATTATAAGTTAAGTGCTCTCTGCAACAATTGCATAACATGGAGGAGGGGTGTTCATTTTTGCTGAAGTAAGATCAAAATGCTGCTATTACATCATACAAAAACATAAAAAGGTTGCTTTTGCATCTGTTTATGCACACACACAAAACTTGGTACTCAAACAAACAGAAATTACAAGGAACAACACAGATTTTAGCATATATATATATATAAAAAAAAAAACAAACTTAAAACTTAAAAAAAGTGACAGATATTCCTTTGAAGTATAAATATAAAATAAGTCATTGAAATATTTCCACATTTAAAACATAATTAATAGGCAAACAATCTTGATATCTTGATATTATCATTAATGATTGCATAGAAAATTTTTTTATACAATAAAAGATCATTTTAAAGCCAAAATATTTTATTATCAAGTTTATATTTGCAACAACCTACGGTTTGTAAAATTCTTACTGACTGAAAATATAATTGATATTAACCTACGTAGCTGATATTATGATAAAACAAATTTTGATATATATATATATATATATATATATATATATATATATATATATATATATATATATATATATATATATATATATATATATATATATATATATATATATATATTGTGCAACTACGCTTTCCTCCCCCCCCCCCCCTAAATTTATGATAAGGAATTTTATGCTGATTAATTGTATAAAAACATAGGTCAATATAGATGAAAATCAACTATATACATAGGTGAATTATATTTTCAGTTCGTGAGAATGTTACAAAACACAGGTCGTTGCAAATAGTGACTTGATAATAAAACACAATGATCTATATGTGGCCAGGTTATAAAAGGGCTAATATTAACATTTACATGTGCATGTACATATGAACATATATATATATATATATATATATATATATATATATATATATATATATATATATATATATATATATATATATATATATATATATATATATATATATATATATATATATATATATATATATATATATATATATATATATATATATATATATATATATATATATTTCAAAGGAACCAAGTTACGAAAATTGTGTTTTTAAATTTAAGAATGCTGCTTCGTAGTTTTATTTTAAACTTGTAATCAAAACCAACATCATATGCAAAAAAACCATGGCTTTTAGCATGTATAGACGCTACCTATATTTATACATACCTGACTTGGTATAGTTTTCCAATGTAATGATTTCTGATGAAGTGGAGTACTTTTTGCTTTGATTTTAACTATTTACACGGCTTAACACTTTTTGCAAATTCTTCCAAAAACCATTTCGGTACTAACAAAGGTTTGTAAACATCCATATTCAATACATACAGGATATAAATAGAATTAATGCTTAAGTAACCTGTAGTACTTTACAACCAGAGGTCCAACCGACCAAGCGTTTTAAAAAGTGTCCAGAGTTAAACCATGTTCGGGCAATGAACCCTTTGGGCAGTACTATTTTATAAACATCGGCGTTTGGTTTTTCGAAAATAGCGTAAAATAACCAATCTTTTTTTTTTTTTTTCTATATTAATGTTGCAACTCAATCTTCTGAAGTTTAATAAAACAGAACTCTTTCTGCGTTTAAATCATCAAAGCTTTTGGTAAAACAAGTTTTTATTCACCATAGTTTGTATTTAAAAAAAAAAAGAAAAAAAAAAGCTTGGTATAAAATTAAGTTTAGCAGTTTTTATCGAACAGTAATTCTGCGTAATGCCTTAAAGGGTTAAAACAAGACAACATAAGTATATGAGATATCGCAATTTTCTCTAAAATCTTATAGCTTTGAATGAAAAACTTTATTTTTAAATTATTCCAAATTACTGATATAGAATTTAATACTTATTTTCGTTATTGTTCGTTAAAAACCAAAAAACCAAACGCCGATGCTTACTAATTTATGCCGGTATAGCAGTCTAAAGTTAATCCCGTCAATAAATACTCCCGGAGTATTTATTTCCTAGGAAATATGTACTCCGGGAGTATTTTTATCCTAGGAAATAATTACTCACGGGAGTAATTATTTCCTGGGATAAAAATACTCCCCCAGGATATAAGTACTCCCCTAAAGTTGAATTTTGAAATATATAAATATAACACTGAATTTGAGGTGGCGCGTCGCATCTCTCTGATGCGTACTGATTAAATAATTTTAAGCGTAACAACATTGGTTAAAAAACAGATGGTTTTTACAGTATTTTTACATCGAAAAGAGGTTGCATCTTTTATTATTTTACTTCCTTTAAAGTTTTCAAAAATATTATAAAAATACCGTGGCACCTCCAAATTTTATCAAGAGGATATTTTTTCTTTCTACTTGTACCGTTTTTTTTGGTAATCGGCTTTAATCGGCATTTTATTGGGTTTCCCATGGTTAATTTTTTATTTTTATTTTAAACAGTTATATCTTGTAGTATTTAGAATCCTTATGATTCCTTGGGATTATCATGAGAAAATCCCTTATTAAAAATTTCTTCCTAATTTTTCTTTTCTAAAAAAATGCTAATACTGGAACCCAGCACTATTTTTGGCCTGCGGTTTTGGTACAAAAAAATAATTAATAGATAAAAGTAATTATTTACAGTTTATAAAGTTTTACAGTTGTAATTATTGTGTTTGAATACAATATTTATAAACAAAAAAAATTCTTTTGAGGAAAAGGTAAAAGATGCTGAGACTTTAAACATGATAACAAGTGTCCCCGCATTTTCAATACATCAAAGTTCGTTTCCATAGGTGATTTACCTGCTAATAATTCGGCTGCAAAGGCAACAGCAAACAATCCACAATTAAAATCATCTGTTTGTTTTTGTACAGGCAGAAAAGTTATAAGTAAGTCTTCATTACTATTAACATTGTTTTTATATAAAGACTGAACACATTTCAAAGAAACAGGATTCAGTGAATCATAAAGACTATCACAAATATTAACTCTTCCATTAGAACAAAATGTAAGAAACCAATGGCATGAACCATTATGCATAAGTTGAATATGTTCAGTATTGACTGGCTGGTATGGATTATTTGAACATTTTTGAGAATTTAGTACAGATTGGAATTCTGCATTTGGTCCTAGCTGTTTACAAATAAGCATTTGGGCAGCATCCATGATGTTGTCATTTAGCCACGAATTATGAGACAACAAAATCTGTTTATCTTCATTTTTAAGATGATAAAGATTTGGAAAATTTAACCATAGTTTTTGAGGTTTTAAAGCCTTTTTTGAGTCAACTGAATTGATTATTTGATGTGATTTCCAAAATGTTTGTTCAACTGTAAACCATGAATGTTTTTCTGCACAAATGATAATCCATGCAGATTTCCATTTTTCATTATTGACAATATTGTTCAAGCAAGCTGCAACTCCACTAAAAGATCCAAATACTTTTAATAACTTTTGAATACTTACTTTTATTCTATTGTTCCGTTGCATTAAACTTGAGAGTCTTGAAATTTAATCTTGAAATTTTTCTTGAGTCTTGAAATTTAATCTTGAAAGAGTCTTGAAATTTAATCTTGAAATTTAAGGAAAATACGCGGAAGAAGAAACTTTTTTTTTTGTTGCAAAATGTTTTTAAATCTCTTACAGGTATGATACAACGATTGATATGTTTCCGTAACAATAATGGATGTTTTCACTGCACTAATCAATATCATTTCAACAACTTCGTCAGGTAACATGCACCATAAACTTGTAACTTTTTCTTCAGTTTCAACACAAGAACTCAACATATCATTATATAATGACTTTTTATTTTTATCAATGTATGGCTTAAGTAAAGTAACGTTGTATTTTTTCTTTAGAGTAGTATTTTTTTGGTTAACCAAAGTGCACAAGTTGTTTTTAGAAATTGAATGTACTGTATATGGACCAAGCCATTTAAATGAAAATTTTCCTCCTTTTCTATCTATCCTTTTTTGATTTTTTAAAAGAACTTTATCATTAATTCCAATCAAATGAGGTGCTTGATGGCGTTTATTATAATCTTTCTGCTGTTTATTTTGAGCAGTTTGAATGTTTTTGAATGCGGTATGGTAAACTTTTTCTCGTAAAGAAATAAAAGAAGTAAGAACTGCATCAAAAGTTTCTCTGTCAAAACTTTCAATGTCATGCTTTTTAATATCAACCATTCCGTATTTAACATCTACAGGTAAAGTGGGTTCTCGATTATATAATAGAAAAAATGGTGAATATTTTGTTGAAGTGTGCTTGCTAACATGATGTGCAAATAAAATTCCTTCAATAATGTAGGGCCATTCTACAGCTTTTTCATCAAGAATTCTGACGCTCACATAAGCCATTAGATTGGGGATGGTAAGCAGAAGTTACCCTTTGCTCAGTTCCTGTCATTGCATGCAATTTTTCGCTGACTTCATTTACAAACTCTCTTCCTTGATCATTAATTTGTATTTTAATGCACCCGTGTCGACAGGTTACTTCATATAAAAAGAGTGCAATTGAATCAGCAGTTTTGTTTTTAAGAGGTTTAGCTTCTGACCATTTTGTGAAATAGTCTATACAGACAACTAAATGTTTAAAACCATCAACCTCTGGCAAATTACAAACATCAATTCCAACTTGTTCCATTGCTTTACTTACAATTGGAATGGAATAAAGTTCTGTTGAAGAACTTATTATTCTACCATGTTTTTGACATTGATCACACTTTTGAATAAACTTTTCTACGTCGAATTTAA
Source organism: Hydra viridissima (assembly GCF_058129835.1). Lineage (NCBI taxonomy): Eukaryota > Metazoa > Cnidaria > Hydrozoa > Anthoathecata > Hydridae > Hydra > Hydra viridissima. The sequence continues at coordinate 16,877,570 of NW_028324308.1, read as the reverse complement.
TATTGTGCCAGTAAAACCTGCTAAAGATTTTGTGATGAGTTGCATCTCTTCCACGGTGCGAGGCCATTGCTTTTGCTTTGGAATTTTCACTAAGACCAAAATGAATGTCAGATATTATCTTTTGCTGTTGATCTTTACAAGCAACGACTAACTTTTTGCTACGGTATAGTAATTGTCCAGATAAAATGCTAAAATTTTTGCAAGCTTTTCGAAAATTAGATTTCTTTCCTTTATCAGCTTTAATTTCTAGAGGATAAACTTTTTCTTTAAGGTACTTTTCAATTGCAACAAAATCAACATGTCTCGCCATTTTTTATTTTAAGTGTGTGTAAAATTTACTTTCGATATTGAAGGAACAATTTTACGACAAGCGATGCATCGCAATGTCTTCAAATCCTTTTTCAGCCTTGATATACTACTAAGTTCACTTGGTTTTTAATAAGTTTAAGAACTTAACTATAACATAATACTGCTCAATTTACCACAAAACAGAATTTACAAATGTAAAATCAATTGTCATTAAAAGATTGCTTTTCGAATTTAATTTAAATGGTAATAAGTACTCTCATTGGGAGTACTTATTTACTAAAGGGAGTATTTATTTACTAGCTTAAAATGACTGGGGGAGTACTTTTTGACTAGGAAATAAGTACTCCGGGAGTATTTTTTTACAGGGAGTTATTTTAAGCTGCTACACCGGAATGTTCTGCGTTTGTTTTAAAGGAATGTTACAAAAAAAAAAAAAGTGAGTACAATTTTGTTTAGCAATTAGTATAAACAAGAAATTTAAAAAAATGAATTTAACTAAATTTTACTTTTTCAAGAAATAACATTCTAAATATCTTTTATACACTGCAAAAAAAAAAAATGTTTTAAAATGAATGGCTTAAAATGAAAAAACAAAATAAACTCCCGGTTATTCGAACCTCCTAAGGGAATAAGAATTTACTTTGAATAACCAAAATTTCGAATAACTGATTTTGTCAGTTTCTTAAGAAAAATTCACGAGGAAGGAAAATTGCTTCGGATAAACGGGAAATTCAAATAAATGCCAGTTCGAAAACCGGGAGTTAACTGTAGATTGCCTAACTGGATAGTTAAGTAACTTAGGATTTAGTATTTTGCTTATAAGAATCCTTAGATAATTTCAACTACACCTCTGGTAATTCTGGTACACTTCTGGTACATCTTAGGAAATTCAGGGTACATACTCTTTAATGTTTTCTTAGATGTAAAAGTCGGTTAGCAGTTAAATACTGTATGTACAATTCTCAGTTCGGATGGAAAACCAATTATAAATTTGAAAACTTTAGTTTGTTAAGTTGTTATATTTTTGTACCACGCTGTTTTTGCTTCTCTTCACCGTTTTAAGATTTAAGATTGTTTATTCCATGGATTTCTCTGATCTGAAATAAATTAATAATAATAATAACAAAAATCAATAAGTAAAAAGTTTAGTTTACATAAAACTTTACAGTATACTTTACGGTATACTATACGGTAAACTGTACACTAAATTTTTAGTATACCGTAGACTAGCAATCCCTAATTGACATCAGCAAGTTGATGAGTCAAAAAGGATGAGAAGGTTGGAATATGACCCATCGGTTTTACTAAAACTCGATAGTGAGAAATAAATTGTTGTTTGATGTAAGTTCGCTTAAATCGCTAAAATATAATTCGTTTTAATACGTATCGTGTCGATACTTCGTGTTGTTGTGACGTAAAAAAGGATGTAAATGCCGTAATGTTTTGCTTTTCTTGGTATTCAAGAAACCTATTTATTAATTGTTTAACAAAGCATTCTTTTGTTAAACTTAATCTTCGATCGTTCCTTTTAGTGCGTTTATAAAGCAAAGTATAAGTGCGTTTATATAGCAAACTTTGGATTCGCTGTTTTAATAGAAAAAAAAATTCAGAAAAATCTTTGATTTGGTTAGAATGAAATGTTCGGAAAATTCTGAAAAACATTAAAATCATACTCAACGCCGTTAATGCTTGTTCTGGAAAATACACGAATTTTGCGTTTTTATAAAAAGGTCATGTTTCACTGCATTTTTTTAACCCAAATAATTTAAAAAAAAATTTTTTTTTTTCTCTCCTAGCGCTTTGGTTTGTCTAAAATCAAGCAAAGTTAAATTTTTTTTAAATTACTCAAGTTTAGATATAAAATTTTGCTTTATAGTTGATGAGCCATATTTTGGTATTAAATGGTGCTGCTCTCAATCAAGATAAAAAGCATTAAATTGAGGAAACAATTTTTCAAACAAGTTTTAAGTTATATGTTTAATTTCTAACCAATCATATCTCTGCAAACATATTAAAGGTCGAAAAAATTAGTTATTTCAAGTTTAAAATCTGTTTTTTCCATTTTATATGAAATTTTTTATTAATATGAGTGTGAAGAACACACAAACTGACATACGACTAGTTAGACTTTTAAAGTTAAACCTCTTAAGGTTTATTTAAAAGTCTAAGCTCAAAATTTAAACATTACTGTGATATGAACCACCCAGGGCCGGATTAGGACATTTTTAGGCCTGGGGCTGTAAGTATAGGAGGGCCTAATGTGGCGGTAAGGTAGTATAAAAAAAACAATAAATATAAATTGTAGCATAATTTATGTACTATTTAGTTAATCAATTCACTTTAAAATAGTTTTTTATATATTGACTTTTCTGGCCTTTTTTGAAGCAAACTTCTTGATCACTACTGTGAAATCTCTTGATCTAACTATGTCACTTTCAATGCATAATAAAGCCAAATCATTTAAGCGAGGTTGTCCCATTGTTGATCTAAGTTCATTCTTAACTCTTTTAAGGACTGAAAAAGATCTTTCTCCAGTACAGTTTGTGACCATAAGAGACAAATAAATTCTCAACACAGTGTAGACATTCACAAAGGTATCGGTCAAACTATTCTTAACTAGAAAGGTGTACATTTGCAGTTCAACACAATCAGTTTCATTGGGCGGTGACAATTTGGCAAACAGAGAAGTGAAGTGAATAAATTCACCATGACAGTTAGGTTCAACATCTTCAAAATATGTTTCACATACAAATGAAACATGATCTCTCATACCATCATTGGACAAAGATTGTAGATTTTTAAGAAAACCAAACCTTTTGCTGACTGTATCATATGCATTAGCCCTCTGTTTAAGAACAACTAACAATTGATCAACTATAGGAAAAAAACACTGAACTTTAAACTTATCAGAAGGGGATAACTCTAGATCTTCTGAATCACCATAATCCCATCCTTGGTTCCTCTTGCGCTTTCGCCTTGATTCACCTTTGTACGAATCGGTACCCAGATCCTTTCCTTCCTTTTCAAATGCTGTGAACTGGCTCCGAAGAGAATGAACAAAATCACCCAAAGAACGAAGCAGTTCCGTAGCGGTGTTGAGATCCATGTCTTCCCCTTGTAAGTAATTGCTAGTGAAATTGAACCTATTCAGAATTTTTGACCACAATTGAACTAGGATACCTGTTTCATGATGACTCATTATATCTTTCAATCCTGCGGCTTCAAGTCGTGTTTCTGGCTTTTGGGACATATCTTGACACATGATATCCAGTGTAGACTTCACTTGCGTATAGCCAACCTGGAGGGAGTGTACAGCATCATAATGTGCTGACCATCTGGTATCAGATAACCTTTTTAAGGTAGGCATATTAAGTGGTTTTAAAACTGCCATCAAACGATTCCAACGAGAGGTGGAGGCAGAAAAAAATACAAACAGCTTATTTACAAAGTCAAAAAACGTTACAGCCTCAGAACAACATCCTACAGCACATTGACCAACAAGGTTAAGCGAATGAGCACAACATGGTATGTATTCAGCTAAGTTATTATGTTCTTTTATTTTTGCTTGCATGCCATTGAAACGGCCACTCATGTTGGCAGCATTATCGTAGGATTGACCTCGGCAGTCTTTAATTGAAATGCCAGTATTTTCCATAAAATCAAGTAACTTTGTTGCTAATCCTTCCCCAGTGTGCTCTTCTATAGGGATAAATGTCACAAAACGTTCAACTGGTCCTTTAGAAGTCATGTAACGGAATATAATGGTAAGCTGATCTACATGTGAAATATCTGGTGTTGAGTCAACACTAACTGCAAAGTATTTTGCTTCTTTAATCTCAGTTAAAATGTGGTCCAAAACGTCACGACTTAACACATGAATAAATTCATCACATATAGTTGATGACAGATATGACACATGACCTCGGCCTTTGTTCGCTCTTTTCTGAATATGTTCTGCAAGCAATGGGTCAAACTCAGCCACTAGCTCTAAGCAACCTAAATAATTGCCATTGTGGACAGAACCCACAATTTCGTTACTGCCACGGAATGACAACCCACGCGATGCCAACATTTTGATTACGGTAAGAATACGCAACAGTATGTCATTCCAGTACTTTTTCTCTGATTCAAATTGCTCTGTGAGCCTCTTACTAATGTGCTCTCCAGCTTTCCTACGTGTTAAAAGGGTTTCAATTGATTGAATGTGGGTTTCACTTGTTTCATGGCGAGCTAAGTCTCTTGCAGCGTGTTTCCAATCATCATATCCTGATGACATCAAAGCAGATGCTCCAATTCCACATTTTGAATTAAATAATTTACAATGGGCGCAGAAAACCTTACCAGTTGATGGGGAATAGCAAATCCAGTCTCTCTTAATTTTCTCACCATTCACTTTTTCCCGGAAAAAAAGGGACTTTGTACACTGTCGTTTAAACTTAAAAGTGTCACCAGGCAGTACTTTAATAGATAATTTAAAATCGCTATCCATATGTTGGCATGATAAAAACCCATCTGCACTTTTGCTGAAATACTCACGCAGGTCGTCGGTTATAATCCACTCAGCCACATCGGTGTTGACAGTGTGGGTCGTCAGAGCCAGGGGTAACACTGCTGAGATAGTTGAGACGCTTGAACTTGCTGTAGCTGAGTCTGCAGGGACACTATTAGCACTACCTGGAACTGGTGCTGACATTATTGACATAGTTAGTGAATTTGAACTCGCTCTCGCTGTAGCTGATACCGAGACACTACTTGCAGTATTACAAAACTCAGTCATTTTTTTATTTTTGTTCAATAATTCATTAAATTGAATCTCATTCTTCTTCTTTTTTTGCATTTTGTCCCAACCGCTCAGGCCGCTCCTTTTCATTTTTTATTTTAATTTTGTAAACGAATGAGCAATGCTGTAATTTTCTGCGGTAACGGAAGTGATCATAAAATAAAATAAAATAAATTTTTTTTTGATGTTTTAATGTTTGAGAACATTCAAGTTTATTTATGTTTCCATCTATGTCCGCACAACTATTAGTTTTTTAAATACACGCTAAAAAATTAACTTCGTGACATAAATTTTCTAATCAAATAGGTTTTATAAGAGAGTGCTTTAAAATCATTCACTAATATAATTGTTTTTCCTTTAAAAGGTTTTTACATCAACGAATGTTTTAAAAGCATTCTCTTACAAAACCTATTTAATTAAAAAATTTATGTCACGAAGTTAATTTTTTTAGCGTGTTTTTTAAAAACTGATAGTTGTGCGGACATAGATACATATGGAAACATAAATAACTTGAATGTTCTCAAAACATCTTTATGCGGAAAGATAATTTAAAAAATATTTGCGAATACCAAAATTCCGCCAAATATACGAAGATAGAGATATAGTAAATCTCTATTCATTTATTTATTCACAACGCCTCCGCAGCTCCCAATAAATTGATTTAAAAAAACTGAGAAACATAGGAATATTTATCTGGTTTCCTAAAAAAAAAAAAAAAAAAGTAAAAAAAACAAAAAAAAAAACACGGGCCTTAGGGCCTATTTTTAATACGGCCACGGAACCACCCCTAATTTATAATGCCATAAAACTATTTTACTAAAATTCCGGTCTTTAAATTACCATAGATTAATGTAAACATGTAAAATAGCGGGCAGAATATAAATTTACTTAACCAAATTTAGAATACAAGTAAACAACAGATTTATAATAAAATCAACTCAATCTTTTGTTATGTCAGAGCTGTCTATTGATGATCCTTTAACTTGCAGTTTCGCTAAAGTTGCAGTATATATAGCTTTAACTGAAAAACAAATGTTGCAGGCCGGAAAAAAAATATGCTTGTTATCACCGAGAACAAACAAGACAAAAAAAGTTTGAGAACATGCATTAACGGCGTTGAGTATACTTAAAATTACACCGAATAAATTAATAAATTTCGTTCAGTTTTTGTGTTTCGTAATACACGCATTCAAGACTCTGAAACACGTATCTCAAACGTCGCAATATTTTTTTTTATATTTGATAAACATTAAAGCGCACCAACAATAACCTTAATTGTAATTATCATGAAGTTAAAATTACGAAGTTAAATATAAAACTTTGTGCATGTTTTCCTAATTTTTTATACCGAAAGAGATAGAAATGTAAGCCGAAAAGCAAACATAAATACCATTGCATAAAAACTTTTTCAGCTTTTTTATAAACTATTTTTAAATTGATAGTTAAAAATTATATATATATATATATATATATATATATATATATATATATATATATATATATATATATATATATATATATATATATATATATATATGTAATAAAATACATTAGGTTTTATAAAACAAGTATTTTAAAGAATAAATTTTTAAATTCCATATTTTTCCTGACTACAGTTTAGGATAGAAAACCTTAAAGTTTCTTTTCTTTCGAAATCAGAGGTCTAGACAAGCCTGACTGAATAGGATGGAGCAGGGGCTTAGCTCCTTTGCGAAATGAGGTATTCTAGATGACTATGCTTTAAGTAAAACTTAGAACTTTAAACTATTTGCTTCTTGTAGCAGATTTATTTAAAATATAAATTTTGTTTTTTTCTCAAATGATTTAAAATAAAATAATTTTAAAGATGATTTGTATTAAGCGTATTATATTTAAAAAATCTATGTGTAAACGTAGATACACGTGTAACGCGTAAAAAGTACGAAGTTGTGATTTCGCCAGGTCTAGGTTTATGTGGAGCGGAAGCTTACCTTAAAATTTTGTCAGAAAGAGATTTTTTCTGGAACTTTTGAATAAAACCAAAAAAAACCAAAAAAAAAAAAAAACGTAATATCTAAAACTTTCAGTATTTTCCCAGCTCCATTCTGATTCCACTCGCCTACGTCAGAATTTCAAATACCTACAACTTCGAGTTGAAGCCATCATTCGAAACTCACAAGTAAAGAAAGAGTTGTTTTTAACGAACATCCGTAAAATTCTTAAGGAAAATTGCAAAGCTTATAGACTTATTTATTTTTTCAACGGCAAGACAGTCTCATCACCTATCCTTAATACAACAAATTGGATTTTTTCTGCATATAAATGCGATGAATATATATATATATATATAAAATGAAATTTTTAGTTCTGTTTTTATTACAGTTTTACTTAAAAAATACAAAATTTTTAGATGATTCGACCCAAAATCATATTTTGATATCATTGAATACGCGTGATTATCACCTATAGTATCCAAATTAAACAACTCCTTGGTTTCAGAATAAAAAAGCACCAAATTGCATTTTAGGATATGGTTATTGCGAATATTTCATTGAGTTTTTTTACCTTTCTGTAAAATTGCATAAAACAGTTGGCAGGTTTGCAGATTAAGCCATCGATGTTCCCAGCTTATTTTTACTAATGAACAACAGCTAACTAATACATGGTATTTATAGTTAGAAAAGAGTAAACTATTCGAATTAATCAACACTACCATTTTTTAATATCTTCTGTATATTTAGTCATACAAATTGTAAAAAAAAAAAAAAAAAATCGAAAAATAGATTTACATTTATTACAGACCAGTCAAAATTTATAGCAAAATACTTAAAAATTTATATCAAAATAAAATATTGCTCAAAAGATAAATAGCCCTATTGAAAAAAGCGTAGCAGACGTTTATTGTGGAACAACACCTTTGCATGACAAATACTAAAAAAAGGCAACCATTTGCCGAATTGTTTATCATATTTAAAAGTTGACTACACTTTTAAGCTTTTTCTTTTAAAGTACTGTAGAGAGTCGAGATCCATTAGACCTTTTTGCCTGTGCTGCACCATTGCATTGTTGACAAAGCAAACGTCCGTCTAATGGATAACAACCGCGACCGTCTTCGCTTGAAAGCAACTCACCACAATCCTAAAAGAAAACTTCGACGTAGAAGCTTAGAAAGGTTTACGCGCACGGTAAAACGCGTGGAACTAACAATATTTTCTTTACAAAATTATAACTTACCTCACATTTGTAACATTCCACATGGAAATTTTTCTGCATAGAAACTATGTGTACTGTTTCACCACGTTGCTTAAAAACAAATTAAAAAAAAAACGTAATTATCGAATAATTTACTTAAAACAATAGAATATAAGAAACTACAAACAATAGAATATAAGAAACTACAAACAATAGAATATAAGAAACTTAAAACGATAGAACATAAGAAACCACAAACAATAAAACATAAGAAACTACAAACACTAAAATATAAAATGAAAAAACATAAAAATACTCTTACATTATTAGGCTTGATTAGTTTTTGGCAAAAAGCACACCTCGGTGAAAACTTTCTAAATGAATTTTTTTTTTTTAAATTTTTCAATCTTAAAACATTTTTATTTATTTCAATATTTACATATTTCAAGCTCTAGAAAAATATATAAAAAAGTAATTTAAATTATAAAAGTAGATCACTTATTAACAAATTAAAGCATACAGCTGATAGCATTCAACACAATGTATTGTATTGGCAGCATCCAAGGTGAACAGTATACTATCTAAATTCTTATTACAGCTCGAACAAGTAAAACATTTTGGATGATAACACGAACCAACTGCACGAAGGATTCGGTCAAATATTTTCTCTTTGCACACGACACAGTCCTCCAAGGTACTCTAGTTTATAATTGAAAAAACAAACCAATGATTTTTCATCACATAAATTAAGCTTCACCAGTAACAGTCAAAAATGCTTACATTAAACAATATGTTTTTGAAAGGATTTTTGACTGTTGCTGTTGGAAACAAACATTTTTATTGTAAATATAAACATTAAAAAATAATAAATATAAATCCAAGTCATGCAATATTCAGAACAATCGATTAAGAAGTTAATAACCTAATTAGCAAACACATTAAAAAAAAATTGTGCAACACAAAGTTAATGATGAAGAATAAACTCTTAATAATTGAAAAATATAAGACAACTAAAATTTAATAAAAAAGAGGCTACGTAAGTGCTAGCATTCACCATTTTCTTAAATACTTTTGTTGCTTGTAGCTTTTTTCAAATCTCAAAAATGATTATTTCTTTCACATAATATGATAGTGCAAGATTTTAAACAAAAACTTGCAAAAGATTAATGGTTCAACATGTGTAGCATGTGAAATAGAATGACCATAATATCGAAATCTAAAAGTCATATACAGAAATATTACATACGGAAGTGAGCCTTGTTATTTAGAGATGTAATATTTGAAAAGAGTATGATTATCTCTTTGACAGAAAAAAAAATTGCTCCTAAGTTCTGCATTTTTGTTGCTGATTCTCTTTTCCCCCTCTGACCTCTCTCTGGATAAGTCTTTCTTGTTTACACTATTCAAATGTATGAGTTTGTCAATTAATAGTTCAACCAGACTGACTTAAGAGTTCCAACACTATCACCATTATTTATTTGTGATTGCTACCCGATTTATCATTACCAATGTTTGTTCACCAATGCAATAATAAACGATGCAAATTTGTTAGCTTTATGAGCAATTACAAAGTACTTAAATTTTTGAGCTACTTTTTCTTAAATTTCAGAAAGATATCTTAAATCTGTTCATTATTCATATTCATTTGTTCATATTCATCTGTTCATTGTTCATTATCAATATTCATCATATAATCTCAATGTAATCATAACAAATGTAGGGTAAGGTCTGAAAATGTTATATTTTACAATTCCTTTAATTCTGTAATACCAATAGTAGCAAGGCAATTCATATCTAAAACCAAAACACATCCTGATCTTACAAATTCTATGATCTTACAAATTCTGTGCACCATACTTCTCATACAGCAGTTAAAGAGGCTTTATTACTACATCAAACTTCCAGTGATTAGAAATAGTGTTGTTGCTAATAACAAACTCTTTTCTAGTGATTCATTTTGATTAAAAAAAATTGATAGAACTGATGTAATGAAAACAATTTTCAAAAGATAGGTTAGCTGATTTTGCAAGGATTGAAGGAAAAAGTGAATTACTTGGCACTGAATTAGATTGTCACTATAGCTTCTCTTTTCTTTAAAAATTCAATTTTGTATGCAAATCTAAGACCATTTATTTCATTTTTCAGTGAAATTTACATTGAGTTACAAAATTCAAATGAAAAATTACATCAACGGAGGTCTACAAATTTTGGCGGGAAATTTAAAAAAAAGGTGTGCAATAGTTGTAGCCTCCCAGTAGAAGAATTTTTTCTTAGCTTTAGAAAAAATTCAGTGTATTTACTTTAATACCACCTGTGCTAACACTACAGGAGTAAAAGAAGTACGGAACAGAATCATTTAGCAAACTTAACATTATTAACTGCATGTACCCATTTTTGGGAGTTTTATCCAAGCAGTCATAACTTAGGGACAGAGAGTAACCTATTTAAGTTTGTTAGACATGCATCATGAATTTCAAGATTTAAAAAAATGATTAACTCCTCTTGCTTGCTGGCTTAATGAACAAAGGCTGGCTGCTTTTCAATTTTTTAGAAATATAAAGGTTTTTAAAAAAGTGAGGCATACAATCAGAATTTTGAGAACTAGTTCAATAAATTCTGGTTATACTTATAGTTATAACCGCTAAAAGATTCAATTCCCCTCACACTTTCCATTATAATTATTTTCAGCTCTACGAAATGGAAAACATTTGATCATAATTTTCAGAGAATTGTTTTAATTGGCATATTACCAAGAACTGGGTTACTTTGATACTACTATTGACTGATAGATTTAAATTTCATAATTCAGGAGTTCCTCATAGTGAGATGGCTAAAGCATTATACTACTTGAAACTGTTTCTGCTGACTGACACTGAAATTAGTGAAGAAATAAAAGAAGAAACTCCTGAGATGTAAAAGTTTATGTGTATTTTTTACACTGAACAGTTTCTTGGAGATGAGCTTAGTTCTACAGTTCTAACACAGGTATGCAAACTTGTTGTTCGTTTTATTATAAAAATTATATAAATATACCATAGACATTAAGTTAATTGTTCATCTTTACACTACACATTATAAAATGAAAGCCTTTACTATTTATTGTTCAGATACGAAGGTATACTAGTAAAAGAAAACATTTGAGGAGTGCAATCAACCTGGTGTTCATGCTGTTGCTACATCCATACTGCAACATACTTAATATCATGCATGCATACTTACATACATACATACATACATACATACATACATACATACATACATACATACATACATACATACATACATACATACATACATACATACATACATACTTACATATATATATACATACACACACACATACATTTACCATCCTCAAAGTCAATTTTAATATTATCATCAAAATAATTGTGTTCATGTATTCTATTCTTACAAGTGGTGCCTTTATTTTGTGGATAAGTGTGTATATAATCTGAATAATTCAATAATACCTTATAGCACTCCTCACAATGTGGAAGGTTGTCGCAGCAGTAAAATTCATGTCCAGTCAATTTTTTCTCTAAATTGCAATTTAAACTTACAATTAAAGAATAGAAAAGTATCAAAAAAAGAAGAAACAGTTTATAGAAATGTGATGAATTGACTTTGACAATTGGCAATGAATTGAGTTTAACAACTATGATAAATTATTAAAGTCAATTAACTATGATAAATTATTAGTAGCAACTGAATAAATTATTAGTAGCAACTGAATAAATTATTAGTAGCAACTGAATAAATTATAAAAGTCAACTCATCATAGTTAAATAGCAATTTAACTATGATGAATTGATATATATAATTTATTCAGTTTTTCATATATGAAGAAATCAATATATACTTACTGCATTTTTGGCAAACAAAACAAGACACATGATAAGTATTATCCATAGCAGTACAGCCATTTCCTTCACCAGATATTGCTTTACGACATTTATAACACACCCCTATATAAAATTTCAAAAGTATAGTCTTGTTGCATAATCAATGTATATTATTTTAGATAGAATAATACTTTATCTCTTTAAAAATCATGGGACTTGAAATAATGTATTATCACTGTTCACAACTATTTTATTATTAATGCTAGGATAATATTAAATGATACTAACATATTAAGAAAATAACTTCAGATAATAGGATACTATCCTAATATTAGACACTACTTGATTGTTAATCACACCTTTTAGTCTGAGTCCTGAAACCAAATTTATACTTAAAGTATTTCCATATTAAAATCATTTTAAAACGCTTTTAACATTTAGAGGAATCTTTTTGATGGAAACCGTGTCATTTTATCAGGTAACCATTTATAAAAAATGTAATGAGGATTAAAACTAAATTATTTTTTTCTGTAAAAAATATATTACCAAAAAAGTTTGGATCAGAAGCACTCTCCAGCCCAAGTGCTAGCATATCTGTGAGAGCATCAAGTTCATCTTCAATACTAGATCTTCCACTAGGTTCAAGTGAGGTAGGAGGCTCGGGAAAATCATCAGTTAATCCAGGTGGGGGTGGAGGAAAGTCATGAGTCTCTGCTGCAGAAGCCAACACATCACTAGGCTTTGTAGGCTTTGCTTTCACAGGTGGTGGAACTTTTGATGCTTTAGTTGCATGTTGCCTAACAGCAAACTTTACACTAAAAATAAAATAAACATAATATACAAATCTAAAAATTTTCAATTATTCATATTTTTAAAATATCAATTTGCAAATAAAATTGTTTTGAAAAAATAACTCAGTTAAAACTGTCACCATAGGTAATAGAAAAAACTAAATTAGTATTATACTTTTTTGTATTTTTAATTTTCTTTCTTTAAGGCAAGTTTAAACTTTCTTTATATATTAAGGAAGTGACTATTTTAACTTCTTACAAGTGACTTATGTTAGCTACAAAAAAGTTCATCCCTGCCATCCTTTTCTTTTTTGCAGGGGTGAACATGACCTAAGATATCTTAAAACTTGAAATTTATTACTATCAAAAAGAAAAAGATTTTTTTTAAAAGTAAATTTTTTACATAATTTGAAGTGAATTACGAAAGATGAGTTTATGAAATTATATATAGTGTAGTTCTGTTGTATTAGTCTCCAACCTGCTAGAAACATGAGACTCTTTCCCATTGTCGTCGCATCCCACTGTATAAGTTTTAGGTAAAGTAGTTCTTTCAACCTGAAATTTTAACATTATAAAACAGCACGACGTTTCGGATTAAAATCATATTGTGAGAAAAGCTTATGTATATAAATTGCTTCGAAAGGTGTGGTACAGCGTTATTATTCCACTCCTTTAAATTATATCGCTCGTATAATTTACGGACGACAATTGGAGTTTTTTTATTTTTTGTGAATTGTGAATTTAAAATCAAATTTCAGGTCAGCAAAATGTACAAAAGCAGCAAGATTTTTTCGACAGAATGAAAACAGCTAAACACTTAAATCAAAACCCCAAATGCATAAAATCAAGACACGATTGCAAAAAATGTTTTTTGTTATAGGGTAAATTTTTTTTTTTACGACAATTTTTTTTACGGTATTCACTTTTTTATGAGAAAATTGCTTTGGAATTCTTATAATGTTCTGACTAGCACACAAAAACGTATAAAAATTCTATAAAAACATCCGGAACAAAAATTTAACATTTTATCATTTAACTGTAAATTAGATATTAATGATTTGAATTTTCCTTCGATAAAACGAAGTTTACAATAATTCAAGATTATCTTTTTTTTTTCTAAATAAGAATTTTTGATTCCTCAATGGAAATACATTGATAATTCAAATAAAAAATGATTTTTAGATTACTTAAACAATGAATCGATTTTTTTGCGGTAAAAAAAAAAAAAAAAAAAAAAAAAAAAAAAAATTGGGGGCATTTTAACAGCAAAGTTTAACTTTTAGTTCTTTGAACATTTCATTTTTTTAGGAGAGAAAGAATTTGCTATTCATAATTCTGTTATTATCATTAAGTTCGTCATTATGTAATTTTTAATGATATTTTTTTTGTTTGTAAAAGGAGCAGATTTATACTCCTGACATCAGCGGTCTTTTGTAGTGTAGATCAACCCATATCAAATAATAAATTTTAGAAAGGATTGATTTGCTTTATGTTCTTGATCGTCCAAACGCTTTTTACAATGTCAACGACAAAAACTTTGAATCGAAAACTGCGACTGAAAAATGTATATTCACATCATCCTTCCACAGGAAGATGTGGATATACATTTTTCAGTCGCAGTTTTTTCATAGATGGTCTCCCACTCTACGATGAACGTTATACAGCTGCAGTTTTTCTTCCCTCGTTTATCATTTCCTCTGCCAGGGGAACCAATAATTGCTTCCAAGGAATTTTATTATTTGAGGCCTCCTTATGCTTTATCCAAGCATTCACAAGGGACATCATAAGTAAGCGGTAAAACAATTTCTTCCACCATTTATTCAATTTACGATCTAATTCGTATAGTCCTATCATTTGGTCCTCTAAATCCACCCCTCCCATAATCTCGCGATGAAGCGCAATCATCTCTGAGCAAGAAAAACACTACATTTGAGCCGTCTTTCAAAGTTTTCGTCACTTCTGTAACATCAACTTTATGAAAATTACTCAACATAAGGACTTCTTTCGTGTCTTCCCATTTTACAAATAGCAGTCCATCTTTACTGCACTGAAACACATATTCGCCTGTTTTCAGCTTTTTATTGATTTTAGGTATGTATTTTCTATTTTTGTTGCACGTTCCTAAAGCGTCATCAACAAAAAAAAAATATGCATTTCAAGCGAGTTTTACTCACAAAAAGACGTCTAGATCAGCTATGTAATTTAGTGGTACATACATGTACAGAATCTCGAAAGGGTTAAACTATATGATTATGAAAAAGTTTTTATTCAAATATTTCGACTAAATCGACTTTTAATCGACTAAGTCGATTTTAGTCGACTAAGTCAATTTTAAAAATGTATGAGTCGACTTTGAAAAATACATTAATTGATTTAGTCGACTATCGAATAATTTCAAAGTCGTAACAACACTAGTATTTTCTAAACCAGTCGAAAGGCACAAAGTTTCAACTCGTCTGAAAGTGTTTTATGATGAAACAGTGTATTTCTCAAAAGGTCATCTAGAGTTAAAGGATGTTGATTAAAATAATTTCTTTCTTTCATAAAAATTGAATTTTGGTGAATTGCTATTGTTTATACCTCTAATTCAGATGTACGCAGGTGAAATTCAAATGGAGCTGCTTTTTTCTCTTCTGGTGATTTTAACCTTCAAATTCTGTTAGAATTTGGAAACATGGCTGAACAAATGTACTCTTCCCAAAAAGTTCGTTTTAAACGTTTCACAAAAGTTGCTTCTAATAGTCTCTATCTTACTTTTAATGGTCCTGTGGAGTTGCCAAAGCTTCCTCTTATCTGCAAGTCGTAAATATGTATTCCTGGGAATAATTACAACTGATCCTTTAGAGAACCAGTTTGGAAAACTCAAACAAAGACCAGGTGATGCATACTTTATCACTGTAAAGAAAATACTTTTAAAAGATGGTATTGTAGACAAAACTACTATTACAAATAGACAATAATGGCGTTATTCTTGATTTACTACATCAGGTCATTTTTGTGAAAAATGTGGTTTTTACTCAAATGAAAAATGTTTGATATTTGATAGCTTACTAAAGTTAAAAAGTAAAATATCTATGGATGTCAAAATGACTCTGATTTACATAGCCTGGTAAATTGTCCGAAATGATGAAGATTTAGAAATGTAGAGATTTTAATAAGGAAATAAATCTCGGAGGATTAACTGTGCCTGGTGATTTGGTATCTACAGGTAATATGTTACTGTATTACGTTTAGTGAAGTGGCTGATAATACGTGCATTTCCTCTTTGTGCAATCTAATTATGCTTATATCTGAATCATAGCAATTAAATATGAACAGAAGCCATGGGGTTACAAATTCAAATATATTCTTTAAAAAATACTGTAACTTGTATTCTTCAAGGTCTGAAAGTGAGACAAAACAAAAAATTTTGAAACTCAGTGCTAAGTAACACAACACACTCTGTAAAAATGACAATTAACACCAACTTCTTTTCTCCTTTAGGGGTAAATAGTATATGGGTACAAGGTTCACCCCAAGAAATTTAAAATATCCGTTCGAGCGAGATATTCACATTCAAAGTTTTTGGTCCATAAATCTCATTTTTCACCATGTAGATATTGTCAAAACTTAACATACTTTTTTTTTTTTTTTTCTATATTGAGAAGCTCTTTATTGCTGCTAATAGAAACAGCAACTATTTGCAACATTGGCACCACAATCGTGTACATGGTGGAGTGGATATACTAGGATGTAAGTTTTAACCATATCATATACTTTAAGCTAAAACATGAAACAGACAAATAAGGGTAACAAATGGAATTTTTTCTGGTTAATTAATTTTAGCATGTATAGAGAACAAATTGTGATGCTGAGCAAATCCACGACCGTCTCACAAAAAATGATAAAATTAAACCAACCCAATATAGATAATACTATATATCAGTAGAAAGCTCTACTTCTCCTCTTTCAGAAAATATATAGCTTATTATAGTATGCCGCTATTATAAAAAATAACATGGGCTGAAACAGAAGGTAAAAGTAGGCGTTTTTGCAATAATTTAATTCATTTTTAATCACCAAAGTTAAATTGAACCTATAAAAAATTCAAAAACTATCTTGCTCATTGCAATCAGGTTTTTAGCTGCACTAATCATTCCTACTTATGATAAAAACATACTTATTGCCAGACGAATTCAGAATACCATTTGTTTTAATCAAATGCTATTACCACTATTGTCACGCTGTGACATGTCACGCTGTGACAATTAGGGTACCAATCGTTTTATTTCTTAGACAACCAGTCAAACTTAGGGTTTCAAAAATACAGCGCAATGAGAATTTAAAAAAATAATTAGCTCAAGTTATTTTTAGAATCTTTTTATGTCACGCCCTGACGTCACGGCGTGACAATTTTTTAACAACATTTAAAACAAAATTTAAAACTGCTAAACTGAAACCACAATTGAGTTTTTATCAACTTTAAGGACCCAGATTACTGAGCGGCCTACTTTCTTTTACATCATCTACAAAAACTACAAATAATAGGTATGTTTTGCATAGGCAACATTTGGAGGATGAATGCTCAGCTATCCTTGAGGCTCTCTTTTGAGATACATAGAGCCTCTCTAAGGGATGACTGTAACTCCATTGAGCCTTAATTGTAATACGTGCATCTCCATAACTAATGTGTTGCCTTTCTTTTAATCTTTCAAGAGTTTAACATGCCTCTTACTCATACTAAGCGTCAAAAGAAATATCGTGAAAAACAGTTAAAAAAGTTTGGCAAAAAAGTAGTTAAAGAAAAAGAATCAAAAAAAAGAAAAGAAAGAAGGCTCGCTAATTTGGAGGTTGAACGAGAAAAAGAAAGGCAGCGAAAGAGAAAGAGCAGACAAAAAATAGCAGAATCAAAATCTGTAGCTGTTACATCACCCCCTTACAAATCTGCAAGCACTCTTGGAAAAGCTGTTAAGTGAGCCGAGTCAGTACTACCAAAATCACCCAGAGAGAAGGCTAAAGTTGTACAAAAACTTTTAACAAAAATGAATGAAATCCCAAGCCCAGAAAAAATACTTAGTAAAAATGCATTAGATGCTTTAACTGTGAAATTGGTTCTTGATTTTTACAAGCGTGATGATATATCATGTCAAGCACCCGGTAAAAGAGACACCATTGTGGTGAGATTAAAGAACAAGAAAGAAACTGTGCAAAAACGTCATTTGTATGTTGAATGTTAATGAAGCTTATGCTGTTTTTAAAAGTGATTATTCTGAAGTATCAGTCGGAAAATCAAAGTTTGCTAGTTTACGCCCACCACATGTGCTTTTGTCTAGTTCAATGTCAAGAAACGTTTGTTGTTGTCAACAGCATCAAAATATAATTCTTATCCTTGAAGCCTTGCACAAGTTTGATTCAAATTTTCCATTGTATTCACATAAATTTCCTCCAAGCATTGTATGTGATAGTGAAAAAGACATTTGTTATAATAATATGTGTACCACATGTTAAGATGCTGCAAAGTTTCATAATCTATTTGTTTTGAATGAAATTGACAAGAATAAATGCATTACATGGTACCAATGGGAAAAAGTTGCAGAAGGTAATGGAAAGGAATATATTAAAAAAATTGAAAAAAAGGGAAGAGTTGATGATCTTTACAGCAGCTTTTCAAAATCTTTACCTTCATTTCTTTGGCATTATTTTATTAAACAGAAACAATCAATTACATATCGTGATCATAAGATCCAACTTCAAAGTAATCCAGACACAGCTGTTCTTCAAGTGGACTTTGCTGAAAATTTTTCAACTTTGTGGCAAGATGAAGTGCAGTCAGCACATTGGCACAAGAAGCAAGTTACTGTTTTTACTGCTGTATTTTGGTACCAAAATTCATGCTCATCAGCTGTCATAGTTTCAGATGATTTAAGTCATTCAAAAGAATCTATTCTTGTATTTGTTCATAGTTTATTATCTAAGCATATTGAATCAAGTGTTAAAATACTACAGGTTTGGACAGACGGGCCAAGTATTCAATTTAAAAATCGTTTTATTGCATCAGCAATACCCTGGTTGGAAGAACAGCATGGTTTAAAATTATTCTGGAACTTTTTCGCTGCTTCTCATGGGAAAGGACCAGTAGATGCTATTGGTGGGACCGTTAAAAGAATAGCAACGCAAAAAATAATCCAGAGAAAATGTATGATAACTGATGCCATAACTTTTCATGAAGCTGTTAAAAATGAGACTAATTTCAATGTCTATTTTGTTTCTATGGAAGATATTATAAATACAATAAAAAAATTTAAAATTGATGAGTTATTTATAAAAGCACCTGCAAAACCAGGAATATTTGCAGCGCACCTAATTCAAAACAATAATGGTAAAATAGAAATGCGACCCTATTCAAGTGCCAAGTATTTAGTGAAACAACTTACGTCTTCAGACGAAATCACCAACAAACTTTAAAACGTTGTATATATGACAGCAATATAATATGGACGCGATTTGACACTGATATAGTATGGGTGTGTTCGGAAGATTGCTATATAAGAACTATTTTTATGAAGATGTAATTATATATTTGTCTAATACTTCTCTACTTAGTTTTAAATTTATTAAAAACAGCCCATTTACCTGGTTTATAATTACCCAAATGTGTCTGGTCACGCTGTGACGTCACGATGTGACGTTTACCACTAGTTAATTAAAGGTGCACCTGTTTGAAATTTAATTAAATAAATGTTATTTAGCTATAAAACTTGTAAAAGTAATGTCTAAACTTTTTGTTTAATGCCAAGTTAATAATTCATTTCATCTATATTTTAGCTGAATCGCGATGTTGATCTAAAAACTAAAAAACAATGAGAGAATTTTGGTCACGCTGTGACGTTTTATATTTTCTCGCATGAATAAGAGGCTAATATATCCACCCTAATTTTTTTTCTTGTTTTTTGTAGCACCTTTTATGAGCTAACAAAATAGCAAAAAAAAATTCTTTTTATATCTATTTAATAATAAAATATTGAAGGCTAAAGACAAAAAAAAAGACGGTTGTCACGCTGTGACGGTCGTGGAATTGCTCTGCTACAATTTCTGTCATTTTACATAAATTCACATATGTTTACTGTTTAAGTCCAAAACACATTACAATAGTTGAAGATTGTAATCAGGATGAGTTTGGTCCCTCTTGAATTGCTGCCCATGATTAGCAAAGTTAGAATGCATTGCCTCGGTTGTTTGTTCACTAAAGAGTCCAAAAGAACAGTTATTTCTAAAAATGAACTGAGGAACATGGTGGAGAAGAGCATGAACTTTTGGTGTCATAGTTATTGGAAGTTTCTGGTCCAAAGGATTGAATGCCTCAATCTTCTGACTATAGCTTCCAAATGGTTTCCAAAACAGCCTGATACAACAGCATGAAGTGTTTGAAATGCACTAGTAAAATTTGCCACTTGAGTTTTGTCAATTGGTGCTAGAAACTCCAACAGAGCAAAATTTCCCAAAAGCTTATTGCATTCATTTTTAATGAACTGACCACCATGTTATGTTTGCATGTTAATGTGCAGCTTCGAAGGCCATTTTTTGGCACCGGTCACACTTGAAGTATGCCCTTGAACATGTGATTTACAACTCTCAACATGAGATGCAGTTTCATGGGCAGAATCAGGTCAAGAATCAATGACGATTCATCTCCTGAAATAATTGATGGGTGAACAATACTTTTGAACTCTCGGGCTTGTTTCACATTGCTTCCTGTTAATTCAAAAGCTTTAAAGCACTCCTTGATGGAGCTAACAGAATATTGCTGCAGCAGTAAATATTTTCTCAATGTAGAAAAAAAAAACAGAAAAAAAACATGTTAAGTTTCGACAACATCTTTATGGTGAAAATGAGATTTATGGACCAAAAACTTTGAATGTGAATATCTCGCTCGGACGGCCATTTTTGATTTTGAAATTTCTTGTGGTGAACCTTGTACCCATATACTATTTACCCCTAAAGGAGACAAGAAGTTGGTATTAATTGTCATTTTTACAGGTTGTGACAAGCCAACAACAACAAAAAAAAAGACAACCTTTTTTCTGGTGCGAGGTTAGAGTTTTTTTGTTGTTTTTTTTTTTGATTTTTTTCTAAAGTAAAAATTACTTAAAGTTTCAGCGTCAATTTTTAAAGAAATAATAGCTTATCTTTATATAGTTTATGTTTAAACAAATTATTTAGAAAAAAAATTTAAAAAGTAAAGTGTACTTTAAAAAGAAATCATTACTAAGATTAATAACATTTTCTCCCAACGTTTAAAATGGGAGATGAAACAAAATAATTCTAATCTCGCGATATTTTTGTTCTGTTTAAAAAAGCTCGCCTCCAGTTTATGACATCTCGCACGGCTTTTATATGATAGTTGAACTAAAGATATCATTGAGTAAAGAATGAACGTGGGCTCACGTTCCTAGACGACAAGTATTAACTTATTATTACCAATATAGTTTTGGTATGTTCGAAGGTTGTAAAGTAAGAAAGGGGAGTAAAACCGTGCTAAATGGGTTCGGACTAAACGCAATAACTTTTTTTTTTGCTGTTGAGAATTGTGAATTTCTTTTTTCAAAAAAAAAATTTAAAACTGCATGGAAAGATACACACGATTGAGCAGCACATCCAAACGATAAAAACTATATTATCAAAATGAGCGTTTGTTAATGCAAACGTTGCACGCGTTGCGCCCATTTTTAAGGCAGACGCAATAGCCCTTCACAGTCTCCGATATTTAGCGGCCTAATTCGACACCGGTACGTCAAAGGAACGCTAGATCGGCCGAAAAGATTTCCATTGTCTGTGAAACTGTGCAGGAGAAACTGAGGCAGTATATTCAACGTCCTCATAAATTCTGTCTTTCGCAGACTTTAACATAGCGAACTTTGCATTTGGATTTGAGCCTGCACCCGTAAAAAATCTTACTGAACCAGGAGCTCAAAGTTAATGAACATAGACAGTGCTGTTTGTTCTCTGGCAGGGCTTTGAAGTGTTAGGATGAGGACCAAAAGATAATGGCCGAAAAATCATTTTTAACAACGAGACGCATTTCTGGATTAATGGCAACAAGCAAAACTGCGGTACAATGAACAACGCTAACCGCTCAGGTGAGCAATTCACCCACAAAAAATTACTGTTTGGTGTCGATTTTAAACCGGCGGCGATTTGGTCCGTATTTCTTCAAAAGCAACTTTGGTAAGGCATTCACTTTAAATAGCGAGGCTGCAAATCAAAGATAATTAATTTGTTTGGCCTGAATTGAACGCGGACGGCATGTGGTTCCAGCAGGATATATGCCACACAGCGAAAGCCACGATGGACATTCTGCATCAAAAATTTGAGGGTATGAATATCTCTCGTGAGGGGACATGAATTGGTAACCAAGATTATGTGATTTTACCTAGCTAGACTTTTTCTTGCAGGGCTTTCTGAAATCGCAGGTCTATCCCAGTAAACCGGATTTGACTGATGCCTTAAAAGTCAATATAACCTAGGTCATCACTAAAATTCAACCGGATCTTAAAAACTCCTGCACCAGTTTGCATCATTTGGAAAGAAAGCGATTTTTGTTTCTTCTTCTTCTTCTTCTTCTTCTTCTTCTTCTTCATTCTGAGCAAGTTGCAACTCACTTTTGAAATGCTGAGTTGCTTGTAACAAATAACACTCCTATTTCCTTTTAAACGATTCCTCACCTATGTTATGTTTGTGTTAATGATGATTTTTATTGTTTGTTTAACTTTTAAGCCAATTGTGCTTTCTTACGTAAATAAAATAAATTTCCAATGTAGTTACCAGTTTCGCAAGTTTTACATAAAAAATTTGTAACAACAATTACAGTCTCTTTGTAGTGTTGTTAACTTAAATTGCATTGTCTTTTAAGCCAAGCATATTTTTACTCGTTTTGTGGGTACTGCAGCCACATTTCATAAGCAGAAATTTGCTTAACAAAACAAAATAAAAAGGTAAAGAGCCCCCTCTAATACCAATGTGTGTACCCATACTCAAGGGAAACTATTAAAAAGTTGTAAAAGAATAGTTTCCTTCATATATCTATGGAATTCAGAAAAACTCCGTCTTTTGTAAGAAAATGACTTTGTATGCAGTATAATGAAGAATTTAATTTTATACGTAATAATCAAAGTTATTACTCTTAACTTGACCCAAAACTTCTAAGAATTCATTAATCAAAATACATTCCTAGCGTCAAAAAAATAAATTTAATGTTCACTAAAACTAGAAGTTTTGTAAAACTTATATTTTTAGTGAACCCTCTAAATTTAGAGTTTTTTTTTAAACTAACATTGGTCCAAAATAGATGTCGTGTGTCTACAACTATAAATACAACAATACAAGCCGAAATAAACATGCATTTTAAAAAAATCTGTGCCTAACTGCGTACCAGCTGGTTTGCCTATAACATTTAATGTGAGTGAGCTAGTAGGAAAATAAATTTCTTTTGTAGACGGATAATACTTTACACTTCTTAGTTATACTTATACACTTTTTTATTACTCTTTTTAAATTTAATTATATATATATATATATATATATATATATATATATATATATATATATATATATATATATATATATATATATATATATATATATATATATATATATATATATATATATGTGCACACATAGATACATACACACCTATATTTTCTTTTTAGTAAATTTCCACCTAAGCTCTAATATATTGGAAGTTCCGTCAGAAAATGGTTAATTTCATTGAGTCAAGTTATGAAGAAGCAAGACCATTTGAAAAGTCACAAACACTTATAGAAAAAATACAAGAACATATTGCTAACAAAAAGAAGTTCTTTTCATTAGAATTTTTTCCACCTCGCACACCTAATGGAGCAGTAAATTTAGTAGCTAGATTTGATAGAATGAGTCAAGGTGGACCTTTATTTTGTGATATAACATGGCATCCAGCTGGTATGTACATTAAATTTTAAAACATTGTTTCTGTTATTGGATAGTTTTATCTACTATATAACAGTAGCATCAAGTTGTTTGCAATCAATTTTTTTTACTTTTTATTTTTATTTTTTGTTAATTAGGTTAAAAATCTTACAGAATAATAATGTTAAAAGCAACAATTTGAATTAGCATAAGGGTAATTCTTTTTTAATGTAATGTAAATAGAATGCAAAAAATGTTCTATTTACATTATATAAAAAAAGAATTACCCTTATGCTAAAGTTTTGGAAAATTTTGTTAAAAGATCTTTAAGCAATCTTAAATTTTAAAACACTTTTATTGTGCAATTAGACAACAAAACACATGAAAACATTCAATTTGCTTGCATTTGAACCTTAACAGAAAGTTATAGCAGTTTGTGATGAAAAAAAGTGAAGCAAATTTTCACAAAAGAGCAATTTAGAATCACTTTTTGCATTCAATAGAACTTGAATTGGTCAAGTGCAAGCTCTGCAACCAAGAAATTAGGTGCAGAGGAGGAAGCACTAGTTCCATGAGGATTAACCTGAGGATAAAGCATAACATCACGTTTGCTGCTTTTGTTACTCCTAAGAGGAAACTCAAAGTAAACAAGCCCTTTAACTAATTTTTTAGGACAAGGGATCCTGTTGATGTTGTTTTGGCTGAGATTATTTCATGTAATGGGCTGCCCTTTTGTTTTTTCTCAACTAATCAACGTTTGAGAACAGCCCAAAAATTATAAATTGCCCAAAGATGCTAAATGGATTAAGGTTCTGCTAATTAAACATTATGAAGATATCAAAAAACAGGAGTTTGCATAAAAGAAGCTTGTTAGTCAAAAATTTAGCATAACTCTTGGTGATTTACTTCATTCAGAAGCAGAAGACATATGAACATAAATGTTCATTTGGAAGGCAATTATTAGAACCTTGGAATGATCATGGGTCCATGCTAGCAGAGAAATGTTGTGTAATTGTTGATGAGAAACTAAAGCCACTATGATGAAATTTGGTTGTTCCACTTTACCAGCTCATCAGCTCTGTCTTGCATACAGAATCCATTTGTTTGCCTGTGACATTCTATATAGGTAATCTAGGAAAGAAAATATTGTCACACTAAAACAAGTCACTATTCTAGAAGAGGACTAAGAAGATGATGACAATGATCAAGGAGGATTAAAAGTTTTAGCTGAAGCAGGTGCCTAAGCTCTTTCAATAGTCACTGATTGTGTTAACACATGAGACTGGAATTTCTGAGTCTGAATTTACCACCTTAGAAAATCTCGTAAATGCTTTAGAACCAATCAAGGTTGGTGCTGAAACACTTTGCAGAAGAGATTTAGTTCTGCTCTCATCTGATAGGATTCTGAAGTTCATTTTCAACCAGTATTTTTAAGAACTAGTTGACTCAATTACTAAAAGAGTCACAGAGGGAGGAATGCTATATTAGTGTACTTAGTTAAGTATTCTGATGTCATTAATAGAGCCACTCATAACATTTTTGAAAATTCCATGCAAAAAAGAGAAACACAATTGCCACTACTGCATTAAATTTGTTTAATCATTTGTTTGAGGAAAAGGGAAGTGAGTCTATAGATAAGAAAATGGTATTGATTGTGTATGATATTGATGCTCTAGGTATTTGTGTTTTTGCTGCAATTTTTTCCTGTAAAATACATATAATTAAAAAAACACTCTAGAAAAATGAAAAATAGTTTTAAAAATAATGAAAACCACAGTTTATTCAAAAAAATTGAAATACTTCCTTTCCCTATTTAGAATCAATATCTGCTTGAAAAAATTGTAGCATAGAATCCATAAACTTGACAAAGAAATCTATCTTAATATTTTGGCCTAGCCTCTTTAATCATACTTAAAATTTTGCCCGGGGGCAAATTTAATGTAAAAGTGGGACAAACATCTTAACAATTTAAGAACTGGGACAGTGCTGTTTGTGATTTTGGTTTTTTATAAAAAGTATCTTTAAATCAAGTAGTAACTAGATTGAACCCAAATCAGAAATGAAAGATTTTTAGCAAATCTTAGTATTTTTTAGATTTTTTAATTTTATCCTTAAGGTTTTTTAGAAAATAAGTATAATACAAGAAAAACTACTTGGTGTGCACCAATCACTGCATTAACAAAAAAGGTATCTAAAGAGGAGTTTTGAAAGTTTCAAGACTAATAATACTTCCTCTTTAATGATTTTTGGGTTTTTTACTTCAGAAACAAAAAAAATATTCTCAGATGTTGGATCAAAATTAATGCATACCTGAATATCTTGGATAATAAACTTAAGCCCTTGATAAATTCCAGCAACAGAAGTGAGTTATGTTCCAGAAAGATGGTATACCTGTGCACTTATCAAAGTGATCTCACAAATGACTGGAGGACAATCTCCTAAAGAAAGAAAGTACAATCTCCAATCTTACGAAACTTTCATTTGATAGGCTAAGTCCTATCAAATGAAAGTTTCGTAAGATTTTATGGGAATATTTTGAATTGATAAAGTTTTTTTCTTAAACTTTTTCCTTGTTTGAGCCTGTGCTTCAAGATATAAAGATGATAATATTTTAATAATGATGTCAAGTTACAATAACTGAAGACTTAAACCATAGTTATTTAGGGTCAAATTATACTGAAGTTTCAAGTAGAATTAATGGAGCTAAAGATTCATTTTCTGACACAAAGAAGCAAGCTAAACCTTAACCATCTAAATTTAATGGCATTTTGATGGATGAAGGCATACTTTCATAATAAAAATAAGCATAGAACCCAAAGTAAATTTGATAAAAATCTCTAAAATCTAAATTGCAAAACAATTAGCAAGTTCTGTTTGAGCATCTATTTAAAAATAAGAAAATGACATTAGTTTTTTCAGAATTTCTGTTACTATTATTTCTCAAAGGATTGACCATTTGTTTGCTAATCTTATAAATACATTTCATATATTTACAATTATATATAATAATCTTATAAATATTTTTCAGATCCTTGTAAATGTTTTCAGAACGTTATACTGTTCCGTATTTTTTTACTTTAACTATTATTAATTTAATTTATTTTCTAATATCAATTCTTTAGAGGACAAGATTTGCTAAAGTTACTGTTTTTTTCATCTCAATAAAGCTTCTTTTTTTTTTTTTTTTTTATCCATTTTAATTTTAAGTTGTAATTAAGTTTTTCTTCCTGTTTTGCAGGTGATCCATCTGGGGATAAAGAAACAAGTTCATGCACCATTGCAAGCACTGCTTCAAATTACTGTGGTATTGAAACTATGTTGCATATGACCTGTGCCAATATGTCAATGGAAACAGTTCTCAAAAATCTTAAAAAGGCAAAAAGCCTTGGTATACGTAACATTCTTGCTCTACGTGGAGGTGAAATAATATTTCATTTGTTTTTATCTTCTCATTTAAATTGTTAAAACATTTTAAAATAGCTTTTTTTTGTTATTTGTTGGAATTAATAATATTGTTTTTATGATATTGTATTTATATATGAAAACAATAATAAAAAAAAAAAGAAATAATAACATGTGGAGATTTGTAAATATTGCAGGATGCGTATTGAATTGCAATTCTACTTTACATTTACTAAGCAAGAATAACAAAATTTGGTCAATATTAAAATTTTATTTTTTCTTACGATCTTTTATTTCTTAAGAATAAAGTATTTTATTTCTCAAAAAGAATGCTTTCAAAAATGTATTAAACAAGAAAAATGTTTTATTCTATTCAACATGCCGAAACCCATAATTAGATGCTACATAACATTTATTAATAACAATATCTCTCTCTTTTTTGCCAAAAATTACTTTGGCAGAATAACATGAAAATATGTTAGTTTCAACAACTGTTTAATTGTTGAGATATCTAACCACAATAAATTTGACTAAATAGTAAAGTATTGTCTACAGTCTAATTTTCTATTGTGTCTTATTGCCTAATTTATATATAAATAAGCTTCTACTTTCAAATATAATGAAAAAATTAGTTGGGCCTCTCCAGTAAGAGATTTAAAATCAAAGAGAAATTAGATTCAAAAAAAGAGAATCAAAATCAAAGATTTTCAATAAAAAAATTTCAACCTTTATTCTTTATGAAATAAGGATTTGTAAAGAATAAAGACCTGTCTTACAAGTTTTTGCAGCTAGATGCAATATTCAACTATAGAAACCTAAAGTGTTTCTGAGAAGCGTTATCGCAATTGGAATGACATATCAAAGTGTTGACATAACTCATAACATGAAGAGACAATTACAGTAAAATGTAGAGCTTGCTCATATTGTACAACAAAACCAGTAAGAGTTACAACTATTTTTCAGTTAAATAAAAAAATTGTAGATGCTTATTTTTAACCTTAAGTTTTGTATATGTCTTAGATCCACCAAAAGGAGATGTTTGGAAGGCTTCAGATGAGAATTTACGATATGGAGCAGACATGGTAAAATGTATCAGAAAACATTTTCATAATTATTTTACCATCTGTGTAGCAGGTAATAATAATTTAAAGATTTTTAAATAGCATTTTTAAAAAGCAGTTTTTTTCATATCAATTGAAAATCAAAGCATGTTAATTTAGGAAACGTATAGAGTAGACAGTGGCTAATAAGCTACCTTGTAACAACACAAAATCACAAGAATAAGCATTAAATATCTACTTGTATTCTATGTTAATAGGTATTTTATCACTAGCAGGTAAATAGCTGCTAGTAGTTTGCATTGCATCTCTAGCAGCTAAATAGCCATAGTCTGTACTGATTGTTTACAAAGTTTGCATAGTCTTGCTGGCATCATTTTGTTAATTTTATTTCTTATAGCAGTAATGATTAATTCCTGTTAGTGACAAGTACATGCACTTTAATATTTTATTTTTATTTATGATGAAAGTTAGATTGCTCAAGTTACTTTATTAAAAGGACTGTAAATATATATTATTCAAGTGTTTACAACAGTTTAACTGATAGTGCTATGCTGCCACTTATGTCACTCTATACACTTCATATAATTTAACAACAGTTTGTTTATGTATGGTATTGGAAAAGTTTAAAGGCCTCGATTTATTTTTCTTAAGAATGAGTTTAACAATTTTGTCTATTTGATAAAATTTGGTTGATGCTAATAATGAAGTTGTTTAAAATGTTTTTATGTTGTAAGGGTATCCCCAGGGTCATCCTGATTGTACTTCATACGAAGATGATCTTATACATTTGAAAGAAAAAGTTGATGCTGGAGCTGACTTTATAATAACACAATTATTTTTTGAAGCACATGTGTTCTTCAAGTTCCTCAGTGATTGCAGAAGAATAGGTATTGAAGTTCCCATTATTCCAGGCGTAATGCCAATACAAGTAAGCTTATTTTAACTTTGTATTCATCATCATCATCATCATCATCATCATCATCATCATCATCATCATCATCATCATCATCATCATCATCATCATCATCATTGTCGTCGTCACCGTCTAAGAAATAGTTATTAAAAAAAATTTTTAAAAACTTTAAATAATAATGCTTTTATTGAAAGTTTTTTCCCTTATTATTTTATTAGGCATATGCCTCATTGCATCAGCTGGTGAAGTTGTCTAAGCTCGAGGTACCACAGTATATACTTGATGATTTAGAACCAATAAAAAATGATGATGAGGCTATTCGAGAATATGGTGTTAAGTTTGCAGTAAAAATGTGTCGTGAACTTTTGAGTTCTGATGATGTACCTGGAATTCATGTTTATACTTTAAATCGAGAAATTGCAGCAACAGAGCTTTTGCAAGAGCTAGGACTATGGAAGCATTATCAAAGTCACAGACCATTACCATGGAAACCATCAGCAAACTTAAAGCGATCGCAAGAGGATGTACGCCCTATATTCTGGTCAACACGCCCAAAAAGTTACATTCATCGAACATCAAACTGGGACGAGTTTCCTAACGGTCGTTGGGGAAATTCTTCTGCTCCATCTTTTGCAGAACTAACTGATCATCATTTGTTCTATCTAAAATGTAAGGAAAGTGAGACTGAAAGATTAAAGATGTGGGGCGAAAAACTTGATTGCATTGAGGATGTTTATCATGTTTTCCAATGCTACATAAGTGGAGAAAATAATAAATGGGGTCACAAGGTATTTAGATTTATATTCCTTGTGTGTGTGATCGTATATAAAAAGCAATACATCATTATTTGAATTTGGGATAAATAAATTAATATTAATATATTTTTATTCAATGCTTTTCTTTATTTATCACTGTTTTTCATTATTTAATTATATAATTTGGAAAATAGGTTAAAGCGCTTCCACTCAATGATGATGAATTGCAACCAGAAACAACTCTACTTGTTGATCAACTTTATCGGATCAACGGGTATGGATTTCTTACTATAAACAGTCAGCCTGCAGTTAATGCTGCACCTTCAACAGACCAGCGATTTGGGTGGGGTGGAGTAGGAGGTTACATCTATCAGAAAGCTTATTTAGAGTTTTTTATGCATAAAAAGAATGTGAATGCCCTACTGGAAGTTTTGAACAACACCCCACAAGTCAACTATCATATAATCGATTCTCAGGTACAACAAGTAATTTTGTTTTTTAATGTCTTTTTATTGTAGTTTTAAACTCCTTTTTACATTTATTTACTTTTTTCTCTGAACACTTGCTCCATTCATGCAAGGTGAATTTTCAAAGAAATTAATTTTTTTGCATAAAGATTAAATATTTTTGTTTCCTTATATATTTTTTCCATCGATAATTGAAAGCATCGATAATTGAATGCAGGTATTGATAATTGAAAGACTTTCTATTTTTGTTGTGGTAATCTTAAAAATTTTTCACAAAAAAACATTTTTTAAAGTAGGAAGGGCAGCTTGGTACAAATATAAGTTGAACACTTGAAACTTGAAAATTGTATCATCTTATTAACGTAATTAAGTTTCATCTTTTTTTATTCAAAAAAAAAAAAAAAGCAAAAAGCTTTTTAAACGTAATTTTTGCTGCGACGTTTTCCTCAAGTTTTAGCTTTTTGTGAAAATATTTCTGACACTCTTTTTTAGGGTTGCTATGATAAAACTAATGCTGATAGATACTCTCCTATTGCAGTAACATGGGGTGTGTTCCCTGGAAAAGAAATAATGCAACCTACTGTTGTTGACCCGATAAGTTTTAATTTTTGGAAGGTAGGTTCCAAACGTTAAAAAAAGAAAGGTTTCATAGCGACTTTAAGACTTGACATAAAGACTTGACATAAAGACTTGACATAACATAAAGACTTAACATAGCGACTTTAAGACTTGACATAAAGACTTGACATAACATAAAGACTTAACATGGCGACTTTAAGACTTGACATAAAGACTTGACATAACATGAAGACTAAACATAAAGACTTGATAAAATAAATTATTTGTTGAACACGATGAAATTCAGCACCCATCAATCGTTAGTTACTCAAAAACCACTTAGCAAATTTTTATAATTGTTTTACACAATGAAGCTAAGTAAATTAATTTTTTCTATCATTTTTTACATTTTTAATTGGGCGCTTAGATAGAAGCCGAAAATGTTTGTGAGTACTTGACATCATCTCTCAGATCTTGCTTTAAGTTACTTTTTTTTTGAAGCCGCTGCCCACTTTTTGCTGTCCACTGTTCACCTTTTCTTAAAATGTTCTTCAACTAAAGTTAGTTTCTTGTTTTTCAATAGGATTTCTTTTAATAATTGACCAATAACTTTAAATACCTTGCTGCTCAGGAAAGTTTAGAGGATTTGCTTTCTTAGGTACCAGTTCAAAGCCATTTTGTTCATACCATTCTAGAGACTTCTTGAAGTATTGGGTTCTAGTCAAATTAGGCCAAAATATTGTGGGGGTATCATGCTTTTTAACAAATGGTAAAAGACGTTTCTTTAAACATTCCTCTATATACAAATCTGAGCTCAAAGCCTTACGAGCAATGTAGATTGCTCGTAAGGCTTTGATTCTTTGCCATACAAGGATCTTGGGAGCAAATCTTTTAGCTGGAATATATTTAAATTTGTCAGTCACATATCTACCAGATAGATAAAAATATTGCTGGCCTAGCAATTGTGAAAAGGCCTTTTTGCAAAAAGTCTTATCGTCTTTTTAATTCTGCACACGTTTTCTCGGCGTAAAAGTTTATATAGCTTTTTTGAATAACGACTTGCTTTAGTTTCTCCATCAATGGAATGCTTTGGAGTTTTCTTTTTATGATATCTTTTACATTCTTCAGATTTAAGTACTTTTCCTATCAAAGCTCGGATGCATTTGGATTTTCTCGCAGCATCTCAGCGATTGACATGGATTTGTTTTATTTGAGCGAATGATTGAATTTTGCTTAATATTTCATCTTCTAATCCTTTTTTTCTTCCACTTCTTGTTTTTCTTTCAGTAGATGGAGTCTCTTTATATCTGCAAAATAAATGCAACTGAAGATTGAGCTACATCGGTCAATTCTGAAATGTCAATTTGTGACAATGAAGGATTTTAAGGAAAAATTTCTAAAACCTTTTCTCGATGAAATATTTTTTTTACTCATTTTAAGCCGATAACAATTATAACCAAATACTGAACACCAATAGAATCAAGCAACAACACATCCGCCTTCTTCTGCTAAAAAAACTAGAAAAATCTGTGAAGTAGTTTTTGACTAATCAACTATTAGAGTGTTGAATCTCATCGTGTTCAACCGATAGGTTCTGTGGGTTCACTAAAAGGACACTAGGTTCTGTGAACTTAATTATTCTAAACTATGGCCTATTATTATATTATTATAAACTATGGACTTATCGAGACAAACCTTTCAAATTCGCTAATTTATTCTCCCATTTTTTGTGTTTTTGTTTCAAAAGTGTTGCTTGTTAATTTTATGCCATTAAAAAGACTAATATATAGTTAAGCAAATGTAATATATAGGATGAAGCATTCTCACTGTGGATAGAAAAATGGCAATCTTTATACGAAGCAGGTTCATTTTCTTCGAAGATTATTCAAAGTATCTACGATGATTTCTTTCTCGTGAATCTTGTTGACAACGATTTCATCAAAGGTGACCTTTTATCGTATTTAAAATTTTTTTCTACTAAAGTTGTTCCATGATTTCTGAGAAATTTTCAAAAATTTTAAATCTTTAAGATTAATATTCGCTTTTTTTAATTTCAAACAGCAAAAGTCAACAAAAGTAATTTTTCTAATAGGAAATTGTTTGTTCGATGTAATCGATGAAGTCATCGCATTGCAAAATGTGCGTTTAAATGAGGCGACCAAAATCCAAGCGATTAAAGCCAATAAAACAGTCGAGGAATTAGCTAGAGCTCACGACAGCATGACCGCTACGTTTAGCTCAAACGAAAATATGCTCACTAATGCTCCAGGTTTATTCGTATAGACATCTTAGGAAAGTGACAGCACCTCTTGGTTGAAACTCTGAAGAAAACCTCATGTTCTTATAAATTGCAATCTTGTGTTTTTACAAAAAATGAATTAAATTATTGAATCCAGAGAGGCTTTTGGTTCGTAATTCTAAATTTATGGTTATCTGATAAGAAAAAAATGTGGTCAGTTTTTCTGTAACTGAAACTTAAAACTAAGTAATATTACAAACATGACATTAAACTGACAGCAGAAAAATTTAAAGAAAAACGCATCGGGAAAAGGAAGAGGGGGTCGGGAAAATGGTTTATAAAATGAAACGACGAACAATGGGAGGAGCGGTACATCGATCATGGCGAACTTTCGCTCATTTTACTAAATGAAGACGTTTTTTTGCATTTAGTGTATTAGGTAACATGGATCTAGCTCTGTTGTTTATGCAGCTAGATCCATCTGTTTTGGTGACTTTCGTGTTTATAACTACTTATGAACATTAGAACATAAAATTAGATAAGTATTGTCTTAAATTGTACTGTCGTCGTTCTAAATTCCACAAACTCCACAAATTTTTGAGTAAAACAAAAGTTGGGGGGAAAAAAACAGTCGTTTTGAGCTAAAAGTCTTAGCTTTGGGAGAGGGTTGGAACCTAAGTTATTAAACTGTTTATCATATTGCTGATTGTCAACCTAACAAAATGTCTTATGCCGCCTGCCAAAAAGTACTGGTAACGAACAGTTGAAAGAAGCACATTTTAAAATCCTAAAAAACAACAGTTTATTTAAGGATTGAAAGTTAAGTCTGAAAAGCTTGTTACAAAATCTAAAAATTAAGTACTGATTTTTTAAAAACTAGAGTTCCAATTGTTGTATCTAAAAGTTTCGAAGCGTTAGAATTGAAGGTAGCAACAAGGACTAGCTATTTAAAATTAATGCGATAGTGAATGTTATTTGAAAGCCATTCCCGGCTTTTGTTTACACTGAAAAAGTTTAAAATGATAAGCTTGAGTGAGTTTGTTCGACGCAACATGAGAAAGCGGTAAATGAGCAAATTCCCTGGGGGCTGCTGCTAAACACTGCACAAAAGACTGGATCTAGTTCGCTAACAATTCTACCACACGCGGTTGCGGCGAAAAATTTTTTAGCCTTACCAAGTTGTGATATAAAACAACTATTTGACTAAGTAAACAAAGCTAACGGAATGAAACAATCAAATAATCCAGTGTTATTGTGAATTCAAACGAACGCAGATGTACGCTTACCGACTATCATGATAGTTTTTATATGGCTGTTATTGGTTGGAACACCTGTAAGTGGGAAATCAGGATCGTTTTGTCGATGCGAAACATATTCTTTTGATGGAAAACCATTTGTTGCCATATGGAATTCGCCAACTATAGGGTAAGTTTTTCTTTCTATAAGCGTACGACTTTCAACGGTAAATTAGCATTTGTGAAACAAAATATTATTTACAGACATTTCATGAGTGCAATATTGCGCATTGAGAAAAACTACGTACATCCACTCATACTGAGAGTAAAATATAGTTTATGCCTCCTTTAAAGTTTAGTTTAGAAGTTGAATGAAACGAATGAGTTAAATTTAAATGTTCTCGTTGTTTTAAAATTGAATGTTACTTAACTAGCATTGCCGAAACCAGACGAGCGCAAGTCTAAGATGGAATATATATATCTCAAAACTTAATGATTTTTAATGCATTTTTCAAAATTCTTCTCCAAATTTGCTCTGGTTTCGCTGGACTACTATCAATCAGTCCGAAAGTAACAGAGAACTCAGCCGGTGATGTTACGACCAAAAAAGCTGCTTTTAAAAGTGTACTGAGAGCTGGGCGATTAATCAATTGAACCTTTCAATTGAACCTTTCAACCTAAATAGATGAATTGTTTATAAATCACAAACTAAGGTTTTCATTTTAATTATTCGACTGATTAAAAAAAAATTTGTTTGAGATTTTTTACACGAGCTCACTTTTTTCAGGATTGTTTAAATAAGAGAGTCAATAAATGTTTTCAGTAGAAATTAAATTTTATTTGTAATATATATAATAAATATATATAACTATATAATAATAATTTGTAAATTTTATTTAAATTTTTTTTTTTTTTTGTAGCTTAATTTTAATTTATGAAATTATTCTAAGTAAAAAATCTTAAAATGGCATCTTTAATGAATATCATTAGAATGGCATCTGATGCTATCCAAAATTTAGCTTCTGAATTTCACTAAAATCGACTTGCGATTAAATTGTGAATTATTTTTGAATTATATTATGATTTAATACAACTCTTTTTATCGTTTCTGCATTATTATCACTGTTTACAAATAGATAAAAAAAAAAAAAAAAAAAACTCTAGCTTTATTCTTTTTTAAAAATGGTTACAAACCTAAAAGCTATCACTTTAAAGTTATTTGAAAAAGTCTTAGAACCTTATTCAATTCTTTTTTTAGTTACTTTACAGAGGTATTATCATGTTCTAAAGTTATTAGTTTTATTGCCTGTTACCATGGCAATAAACGGTGAAAATATCTATTGTTTACTTGACCTGCGGACGCAGCAAATAAGTTACAACTCTGTTTCTAGGTGTGATTTTAACTACAGCATACCTATTCAATTGCGAAGGTATGGAATCTATGAAAATGAACATCAGACTTGGAATGGCAACCGTGTGACAGTGTTTTCTTCTGCTCAACTTGGTTTGTACCCGTACTATGTACTTAATGGAGACCAGAATTATAATGGGGGGTTGCCACAGGTACCTTGTAACAAAATTTTGTTCATGCTTGAAATCAATCCATTTTTTTGATACCTTTTTTTTGCCTAACTCTATTTTAACCACGTAACTTATTTAAATGCATAGTTAGTAGATATGAATGAGCATCTGCGTAAAGCTCGCCTCGATATCCTCAATAAAATACCTGACGAAAACTTTAACGGGTTAGCTGTTATAGACTGGGAACCCTGGAGACCAGTTTGGGAAACAAACTGGGCCACGAAACGCATTTATAAAGTACGTTCTGTCGAATTAGTAAGAAGCAAGCATCCACATTGGACACTCAGCAAGTAATTTAATTTAAAAAAATACTAAATTATTATTTTTTGTATTTTTCTGTTTATTTCTGTAATTTATTTACTATCATTTTCAAAAAGTTTTCGCTCTTATAGATCTAAACGGAACAACTTTCGCTCTTAAAGCATCCATGCGGAAGACTTTCGCTTTTAAACCACCTAATTAAATGCTAACGAAATAAGAACAAATTTAATTACTTTTACAGAATTAGTAAAAACTATTTTATGCGTTTGTAAGATTTTTTACTGAGGAGAGCAAAATTTTAGTTTTATTGAAGGTTTAGTTTTATTGCGCTTTCCTACACACAAAAAAACATTTACTTCAGAAACGTTTTTAAATTTTTTTTTTTTTCTTAAATACCTTTTTTTTTTTTTTTTGCAAAAGGCTTATAGAAAAAGCAAAATCGGATTTCGAAGAAGCAGCCAAAAATTTTTTCGTAAACACTATAAATCTCGGTAAGCAACTCAGACCTAAAGCATTATGGGGATTTTACGGATTCCCAGACTGCTTTGCACATGAAGAAAACCACTACCAGTGTTCACCGGAGGTAATGCTCAATTAATACGTTGAAATCAGCATTTTGTAAATGGTGAGAATTCTTTTGTGCTTAAATTCTTCTTTATTTGATCGTAGGTTCAAAAGTTCAACGATCGTCTAGATTGGCTGTTTTCTGCTAGCACTGCCCTGTTTCCATCCATGTACCTTCTTGACGAGCATCCGGACAACCGAGATTACGTGCTAGGAAGGTTGCGTGAAACACTAAGGTTTGCCACAAAAGGAGTTGGGAAGAATAACAGAAATATTCCAATTTTTGCGTACCATAGGAATATTTACGAAAACAATCCTTTCGCATTCAATTTTCTTTCCAAGGTAAATCGTTAGATTGTATTTTAAGGAGGAGTTTTTAATACCATTTGCATTTTTTGTATAATTAACTGACCGAAGTTAATTATACAAAAAAGTTAAAAAGCTTCCTTTCTTAGGTAAATTTAATGAAACAAAAGTTTTCTTTGTGATTACAGGCAGATTTAGACAACACAGTCGGTTTAGCTGCCGACATCGGTGCTTCCGGAATAGTTATCTGGGGTAACCGATTTGATGAAAATACTTCACCAGAGGTTTGCCATAAGATTGACAACTATATTGCAACAAAACTTGGCCCTTATCTACAGAATAAGCAAAGACAAGTATTTATTTCAAATCTGTTTATTTCTTTAAAGCTATAAAGATTACCTGAAAAAATAGCACACGTGAAGAAGCTGCGCAAATTTTGTTTGATTTGAAAACTTTAATTAGGTTGAATCCTGCAACAATCTACGGTGCAATCGTCGTGGTCATTGTGTAAAACATAGTTTACTAACGAACGAGCTTTTAAAAGATTATGAAATCGAAGAAAGAAAAGAGTCGTGCCAATCTCCAATGACATCATTTCCAATTGGTAAGAAAGATGAAGGTAAGCAAATATATATGCAAAATATTTAATCAAAAGAGATATTTCTTCATACAACAAAAGCGCATAAATGAAATCAGCTCTCTTTTTATAGTTAAATTTATCAATCTTTTTACCCGCGCCATCTGCGGGTCCGAGGACTGCGCCATCCATTCACAACACAATATGCATTTTTAATTTTAGTCCCTCGCCTATATAATATTACACCTGAACCTCACAAAATACAAGACTTTACGCAATTTCAAAACATAAACAACGCACATTTACTCAAATCATTCGGCCAACAAACTTCATTGATCCACCTGAGTACCGTCGCACATACAAACAACAAGCATCACGAAAAACCATTAACGCAGGATAGTTTCAGGCTAAATACGGCTTTGTTGGATAGAACAGTAAGTCCTATATTCAAAAAAGCCAATAATAACACTCCGCCCTTGAAAGTTAATAGAAAGGCACCATTCAAATCTGATAATATGAAAGTCGTATACAAGCCGATCGACGCGACGGACAAATCAAGTCGTAAAAGTTTAAAATATAAAATTGATTTAGGAGTTCAACAAGTGCGTAACGACAGCAACTCGAACGTTGACGAGTTTTTTTCCCAGGTGAATGTCACTAAACGTAACGATTCTATACGCCATCAGCAACTTAGCAACCGATCACTCGAAGTAAACTTCAAAAGTAATATGTTAGAGGCTGGCCATTTAAATAGCACTTTCTCAAAAGAGTCTCTGCCAAATTTAATTGCGCAAAACATATCCGCGAAAAGTAACATTACATTTGGTTACCAAAATCATTCAATAAAAACACAGAAGAAGGATCAGCTAAAGAACGCTAAAGTGAAAAATAAGGAGCATAAAAAATCTGAAATACCCCATGTGGCACCTCAAGCTGTAAGTAAAGAATTTTAGCAATACTTTTTACTGATGGTCTCTTTTCAAATATTTTTACTTATTGTCTCTATTTGAACAATTTTTGTCGCAAATAAAATAGAAAATAGCACCACCATCAAAAAACATCGACCCTTCAGATTTCAAAACGATTTGTTCTTTTTTAGACTGCCCAGCTACTTAATTATAGCCAACTATCAAACGAAAAGAAGTCCAAATTGATTCACCAACTTCTAGCAGCAGTTTCAGGAAGCCTCATTCAGGCTCCTGACCTCCTACTGAGAAGAAATACGTCATTAAGTAGAGAAGAACTTAGGTAAGTATAAGAGAAACACTTTGAAGTTTTACTTCAGGTCGAAATTTTTCTTTATTGACTTAAGATTATCTTTTAGCCGAAAATCTGATGTATCGCATTTGTCGCATGCGAAGTTTATGACAACATCGAAGAAGAACGCTAAGTCTTGGCTACCTCACATGTATATGATTTTAATAGGAGTTTCGATTGGAGGAGCACTTCTATTCTCCCTCATATTCGTAGCTGTATACTACTACATCAGTTTACGTAAAACATTTCCTTCAAGAAATGAAAATGAGTATGATACATTTACCCGAGATCGTAAATCACCATCCTCCATGCCTCCAAAAGGACACTCCAGCCCAAAAAATAAAGAAACAAAGGAAAAATCCGGGGAAGAAAAACAGAAAAGCGATCAGAAAGTATTGCAACGAACCATGGACTTTAGTTTAGAATCAAACAGTTACTCTCCAAGGCAATCAAACTTGAAGAATTCATTTAAAAACTCAAAAGAGTCACACCATAGAAGACGGAGCGCTGATAGAAGAGATAACGAACGACGTCACGCAACCTATTCAGAAGAAAAAATTAAACGGTCTCGATCAAAAGATAGGGCCCCAACTAATGACAACATACACAGTAAAGATGATACAACTGATAGTTATTATAATCGCGGAGCTGGCAGAGAAAGGCGACGCTCCATGCATTCAGATCTTAAACGATCAAAAAGTAGAAGAGAAAAAACCAGTAGAATGAAAGAAGGCCCTGAAGTCGAAATAAATGTTAACGATTTGAGGTGAAGATAACACCCATTCTTCTTTAATTGGAAGCTGTTACGCTAGAGTGTTTCTTAAAGCTGAAAAAGCAATAATCGAAATATACGATTGGTAAAGCTCAACCCTTTAAAAAATTGCGATTGTAAATAAATGTAAATTGATTATTCTTTTCATATCTAACGGTTACTTTTTGCTAGACGCTTTATTAGAGTTCATAGTTTGTACAAAATCCGAAAACAAAACATAAAAGATATAGTAAAAAAACTAAATTCGAACTTCGGTTCATTTTGCTAATTGTCATTAGAGATTTTGAAAAAATCAGAAGAAAATTTACAATCACTTAAAAAAAACCTAAAAAGACCGCCCTGTTTCAAGCATGAAGCTATAAACTATTGTGATACGGCTATCGTTCTGTAAAATGCATGTGTACATAGCTAGGAACTCTTGGACATGTCGTTTTGAGGAGAGTTTATATATTAATGAAGCCAGGAACAGTGGCCTCAGATGCTGCAACAGATTTGTTTACTTCGCTATTAGGTCATTTTCTTTCCCTTTGTACTTGCGTTTCCCGTGAGTGAAAGGTAAATATCGGTATTTAATCATATGCTAAATATAAAAACGATTGAATTAATTCATATTTTAGAATTTACGCGATTAAACATATTGTAATAAAAACGAAAAAGAAAACAAAACAAAAAAATTTGTAGCGTTACTTTAATTTGTCGTTTCATGGTCATAACAAACAGTAAACAGAAGTATACCACCAAGATAGGCCAGAATACAGGTATATTAAACATTTCAAAGAATGTACAAATAGTAGCAACTATAATTGATTTACATCCTGAATACCTATTAAAAACAATTCAGTAACTTTAAAAAGTCGTATTGTGTTAAATCACAAAATGTTTTACATAACTGGAAAATTTTGAAAAAATGAAATTTAGGAAAGTACATTTTATATATATATATATATATATATATATATATATATATATATATATATTGAAAGATAAAATAAGAAAACAAATTTATAAAGTTAAACACTCAAATGTTTACCAAAATTTAAATTCAGGTAATTTTCTAATAAACGGTCGAAACTCTTCATCATTTTGTGTTGGTAGTCCAGGACTATCGTCTTCATCATAGAAAAAATCTACAAATGGACAAAAAGCAAATTTGGTTGAATAATACATCAATTGAAAAATATCTGCTTGTGAGTGGAACTTTAACTATGAATTTTCTTTCAAAAGTTTTCTTAAACTTTCAAAAAATTTGAAATTAAAATTGAATCTGTGGCAATTTAAGCTTTAACAGAGATAGTTTATCACAGAAGTGGTAAGCACATGTAAATTTTAATGTTATACTAACTTTCTATTACCTAAAATATAGCAGGTTATCATTAAACCTTCCACGAACAAATTGAAACAATTAATAACTACCTCTTTCCCTTGATGGATCAATGCGAGGTGAAAGGAAACCAATGAATAGGTTAAGTAAATAAATTCCTAGGGCATAACTGACAATATACCAACCCTGTAAAAATTCAGTAAAAAATGAGATAGTATCAGAAATTTTCATCGTCGGTTTGATTGCTTAAAACAACACAACATAAATTACAACATTTAA
Organism: Hydra viridissima; assembly: GCF_058129835.1. Classification (NCBI taxonomy): domain Eukaryota; kingdom Metazoa; phylum Cnidaria; class Hydrozoa; order Anthoathecata; family Hydridae; genus Hydra; species Hydra viridissima. The sequence goes on along the minus strand of NW_028324308.1, from coordinate 16,836,209 downwards.
TTGAAGATAGTCTATAGCAAAATCCTAAGTTAAAAACATAAAAATATATTACCTGTAAAAAATACACGCGAACACAGTAGAAAACAACCAAAAGTGCAGTGAAGAACCATCTGATAAGCAAATATGGGACTGTTTTGTCCAATATAGATTGATACCTCTACAACATAATTTCCATTCAAAATCCTCATAATATTTGAACATTGGAAGTAAAAAAAGTCCTTTTTTAAAAATATTGACAACAAACAAGAGGTTAGAAGTCTTAGCACCAAATCTCATTTATGTAAACACTTTATCGAAAAAAAATTATTGCTTTATTTTCAGGTAAATAACAGTTTAGGTAATAATTTAATGTTAGGCTGGGACAATGAGAACTTTAATGTTAGGCTGGGACAATCAGAACTTGTATTCATTTTTAACATTTTGCATCAGTAAATAAAAAGATATTTGTTCAAATAACAACTGCTTAAAATTCCAACTTTGGTTCAAATTAACCTGCTTTCAATTTATGATTTAAATACACATTAGAACTGCAAGCTATACCTTTTTGAATGGATTTTCTACCAAATAAAGCCAAACCAAATAATCATTGAACAATTCTTTTCAAAAATTTACTTATTCTAAATATGGAATAGATTGATTTGCACTTGAAATTATCTTTTTTTTTTGAATTTTTTAAAACAAGATTTTTTTTTTTTACATGAAAACACTAAGGAAATAGTATTTTGTATGTTTTCTAAGTAAGAAAATCAAAACATTTATACAAATGATTAACTTTCAATTTATGTAAAAATAGAATCCCCGGTATGAAGGAAAACAATTGGTTAGAAGAAAAAATTAATTGGTTGGTAGGAAAACAATTCCAAGTTTTGTTTTCTGAATTTTAACCTGAGCATTTTATGAAAGTGACAGTTTTTTGGTTTACTATTGATTTTACTTTTAATTGGATTATTATTAAAGATAGAAAATAAAAGCAATTTATTATGAGTGCTATAAAGACAGCTCATAAATTAAAAAATATTTTTGGTGTAAGTTTATGATTTGACTTTCACTTTCCAATCTCATTGGTATTAAATACCAATGAGATTGGAAAGTGAAAGTCAAATCATAAACTTACACCAAAAGTTTATGATTTGACTTTCACTTTCCAATTGGTATTAAATACCAATGAGATTGGAAAAGACTTTTTTTTACTGCCAACCATCAGACTTCAAAACTATTGCAGCAGTTTAGAAGTCTTTATTTTTTAAGCAAACTCTTTATCTTAAACAAAATTTTGCTACCAAATTTTACTCAACTTCTTTCTAAATTATTATAAAATTAGGGAGACTTAAGTTTTCTTTTTCATTTTTTGTTTTGTTTATTTATCAATTTGATTTGCTTTTTTATTAAAATACAGATTTGAAAAAAAAAATGAATTGGAAAAAAAAGTACTTAAATTAATTAAATTTCACTTAAAAATTCTTGTTGCTAACAGAGGGCAATCTGATGCCGATTTTTCAATGGTCAATGCTTTGAATATATTAGAACAAAAAAATGTCGTTGTATAAAGAAAAATATTTATTGAATAAAACATTTATTAAAAACTATAATATAATAGTTTCTTGATTTTAATTTTTTGAATTATGTGCAATTGAACAATAATTTAAAAAGGTTGGCTTTCAAACAAAATTAATTATGCCCCATAAATTGTTATCATGCAACCAACAAAGAAACCATACCTGCCCAATTGCACTGTAAAAGCGTGAAAGAGCAGACGGCTGATGTAATTCTTCTCCAGAAAGCTTATCCATAGCTACTTTTTTCTATATTCAAAAACAGATTATTTCATCATATGAATTATGATCTTTCAAAAATTTATCTCAATAAATGTAGGTGCATAACAATAAATCTCATCAAAACTTTACAAATATCATAGATGTAATATTTTCTTATCTTAAAATCACTGTAAATATGCTTAAGGAAAAAAAAATCTATTAAAGATAAACCACGTTGAATGAATTAACTTAATAAAGTATTATTGCAAGTCCAAAATTATTCAAAGTTTAAAATGTTTCCAACTTTTTCCTTATTAAGAAAAAAAACGTTGATATAAAGTTTTGGCATTGTTGCCAGTGGAGTAAGTCAATAGAATGAGTTTGCCTTATTTTGCACTGACTTATGCACTCAGGATTATTGTAGTAGATACACTTTTCATCATAATTCACTATTTGATACAAAAATCCTTTACTGGCTATGAAATTATATTTTGCATGTTAATATAATTTTCAATCTCTTGAATTCAGTTTATAGCAACCAAGTTTCTTGTTTTAAAACCATTTCAATTGTTTTTAAATAAATATCATTATCAATATATTTCATGTTAACAAGAATGTTATAAAACACAGGTGATTACAAATAGGGGTTCACAAATAAAAGGCAATGACCTAATTAAGATAAAGGGAATACAAAAAATAACATTAGAAATTAAGTTAATGAAAGTAAAATTTTACAAGTTTTATATAACAGTAATAAACAGACTTTTGTAAGAGATAAGTAGAGTTTTATAAGAGATAAAATGTAGGTAAGATAAATAATATCACGAGTTCTTATATTTACATATACACATACACAGTTTATTTGGCCTTTCTAAATGTTTATTGTTTTATGTGTAGAAAAAAATTATTTCTTTTAATATGACCTTTATTCTAAACCAAACATATGACTTACATAAAAATATTAAGTGATTAAAAATTCTTTGTTAAAAATATTCACTTAAATGATATATATAAATATATATGGGTAACTTAAAAGATAGATGATGCCTACATTTTTAATTGTTAATAGTTCTGTAGACTTTTTTTTTTCTAATAATCTAATAATTTTACAGTCCCGATTCAATACTCAAATTTCTAAAAGAGGGGAAAGGTAGATGATGAAGATTGGTGCGTAATTATATTAACTTAAAGCGAAAGCCACCAAAGATAAAATTACACTGTACAGTGTTAGCACAGCAATATATCACAATAAAGGTAACTATTATAGCCAGTTTGAAATAAGTAATATATAGTGAGTAATTGATAATCAAAACCAACGTTATTAATTTTTCCAAATACTTAATATATAAACTTTAGATTTATAATTTGAAATAGAGTTAAATTGCACTTACACTTATACGCTATCCTACCATTATGATAATACTCTTGGTGACACTTAAGGGCAGTCCTAATATATCACAATAACAATTCTATCCAATAATATTTTGCGCTTATGCTTTTTTGAGTCTACATTGTAACGAAACACACGTATTCGTCCGGCTGTCGGATAACTTTAAGACGTATGTGTTAAAAACGGATTTAAAGAGAAAGTTGTAAACTATTTCAAAGAAGTCGAGGGCTTCAAATTAGGCTGAATTGGATTGATGAATAAATTAAATTAACTTTACTTTTAATTTTAACTTTGAAAGTTTAACTAAATTAAATTAAATTAAATGAAAACTAAATCGAATGAATAAAAGTAACACAAGCAAAAGCAGATATAAAACAAAGACGAGCAAAATTATCAAAATTAGAGCAATAATCATAATAATATAGACGTGGCAAATACTCTACCACAAACATTTCTATGAGATAATCGTCCTAAAGGATACAAATCATTTATCTAGAAGAATGTGACGCAACCAAGCGCAAAGTTAAAATTCTATAAAGAAGTTTCGGCGTTTCGGTTTTTCGGTTTTTAACGAATAATGACCACTGATCTCTATAATAACTGGATAGCGCAACACCCAGCAAAACTTCTAAATTTTTGACTCCAAAATCGCCATATTGGAAAGCCCCAAAAATTTAAATCCCGTAAGCTTTAAGTTCTGTTTTTCGGCTTATCGCTTTAAATTCACATATCAGATTTCAGCGTTCTGGGGCTTTTCAATATGGCGATTTTGGCGTCAATTTTGATATTAGAGATGCGCTATCCAGTTTTTATAGAGATCAGTGATAATAACGAATAAAGTACTAATTTCATTATCGGACTTTTACGATAAAATCGATTTTTCTTAAGTTTAATAAAAAAGGGACTTTTTACTCGTTTAAACCAAAGTATTTGGTTAATCAGCAAAGTATTGTATTTGTTGTGAAAAATATATATTGATGTTAATAAGTTATGATTAGGGGAGACTGGTTTAGGGACGTTTTTAGATTAATGAGTGTAATTTTTCATCGATGAATATAATTGAACTTTTGAAAACTGTATATGAAAATATGGTCCTTTGTGCATTTTCGATGAGAATCTCTGCTTTACTATATAATTTTTTAGTACTTTTTTTTAACCGCAAAATGAGGTCTGACTTTGTCCCTAGGTACAACATGAGGTTGTACCTAGAGACATAGGTGGTTGTACCCAGAGACGCCGGTTGTACCTAGGGACGCTGGGTAATCGAATACTCAGATTGGCTTCTATTGAGCTAATAATTATAAATACAAAAGAACCTGTAAAAAATCCAGAAATGAAACTAAAACTATGATATAGATTGTTAGAAGAGCTATTTATTTGTAGTGAAGGTAACGATATTATTTAAAATAGTTAACACTTGTAAATAAAAAATAGTGAGATCAATTTTTCCAGAACAAACAAATATTTAAATTGTAAATAAACATTATATTTAAAATAGCAATATATTTTGAAACTTATAAATAAAAATGTTAAAACTTATAGATAAAAATGTAACATCAACATATCCAGGACAAAAATACTTTAATTAAGAAACAACAGTGTTTAAAATAAAATACTTAATAGTTATAGGTCGAAAAGAGTGATGCCAATTTTTCCAGAATAAAAAATACTTTAATTATGAAGGATCTTCATTACAAGAATGGTTCGATGGATTGTAATCTTCATCTGCACCACTATCGTCGCTATTAGCATTTAAACATCTTTTACAAATAAATTCAAATGGCAGAATACCAGGCTCTGCACATTTTACACAAACTGCATTTCGGCAGACTATGCATTTAATCCATTTATCATCATTTTGTATTATATTGTGACAAACACGGCAAAATACTTGTTTCGAGAAACATGGAGATGATCCCACTGAACGGAATGTGTTTTTTGTTTTCGATTTATATTTCTTCTGTTTTTTCGATTTATCGCTACAAGCTGTTTTCTTTCTTTTCCTCTCCTCTATTTCCTTTTTTTCTGGCGTGTCAGTAACAATACGTGCTTTACCCTTACTGGAAGGTTTATTGTTTGTCCTTGGACCAGCTTTAGGTAATGGCATTATATCGAAAGGAGACACAGATTTCAGATTTCTACAATCAGATTTTGGCGGTGTTGAAAGAAGTGAGCCCTGAGACGACGTAGGTGGGTTATTTTCTTCTGATGTTAGTGGTCTATCAGTCACGCTTGATGGCAAAAAGTCTTCTTCCGAAAATATATCGGGATTCAGTGGATAGAGGTCACAAACTTTGAAGCCATTTATTTTATTGGATGGTGTAAACGCTTTTGTGTATGCCATTCCAGCTAGTTCTGCAATGTGATAAATAGTAATAGGCTTTTCTGCGTTTTCTGATGATATCATAAAATTGGTTACAGCGTTATTGTAATGTGTTTTAAATGGACTAAAGACGGTTTTATCTAACGGCTGCATCTTATGTGTAGTATGTGGGTGAAATGTCACCAAACGAATGCCATTTTCTTTGGCTTTGCCAATAGCATCAATAGAAATATGACTCGCGTGATTGTACATTAATAAAACTACTTGGTTATCCTTACTTGGATGAGCATGCGCTATGAAATGATCCAAAAATTCACTAAATGTCCTTTCGTTCGACCAACCAGAGGGATTTGCTACCCCAATTGATTCTGGATGAGCTCCTCTCATCATTGTCATTTGTATATACTTGACTCGAGGAAAAATGAACATAGGTGGAATCGAATTTCCTATTGCGTTCACTGCAACAATCATCGTTACATTGATGCCTCGCTTACCCGAAGTCATTGCTCCCACTTGTTTGGCTCCTCTCTTCGCAAATACTTTTGGACAAGCCTGCACAGTTGAAACTCCCGTCTCATCTACATTGTAAATCCTTGATGGATCAAAGTGGTGTCGTTGTAGAATGTCGGTGTATATATATATTGAAAAAATTCTTCACATTTTCCCGTTTGAATGAAGTAGCCCGGCCCAAACTGGTCCCTTCAGGTTTCCTTAATGATATAATCTCCTTAAATTTGTTTTTGAATGTACGCAGCCATTCACTGCCCGCTTCTTGATTTTTTTTTTCCCACTGTTCAGGATACTTTTTATTGTTTGTTTTGGCAAATTGAAAAGCTAGTTCTTTCAACTTCTTTGTTGTTAATCCGAAATGAAGTTGAGAAGCTTTTTGAACATACTCAAGCAGTAAACACTCTTTGCTATGAGTAAAAACTTTCCAATGTGCATAATTTGTTTCATACGAGTAATTTTCAGGTCCAGATTCCTTAAATTTTTTGACTTGGCGGCAAAGCATCGATCTCAATATTCCATATTTTTTGCTGCGCCTCTGACTGTATTTTTATTTGCAATTATTTCCTTCACAGCCTTCTCCACCACTTCTTTATCTGGATCTTGCCGGATTTTTTGTTTCTTGCTGCGTGGCATGACGAACAAAATCTAGAATGAAAATAAAAAAATACTAAAGATAACTTATAACTATAGCTTTAATTATTTATTATTATTGGTATAAATTGAATTACAACTATTATTTCCTATTGATTACTGCACAACGAGTCACAATTATATCATTTATTACACCACAATTCATAAATGAATTATTTATTACATAAAAACACAAATAATTCCTGGTGATACAGAAGTTCGGCACTCTGTTGTACCTAGGGACATGTCCCTAGGTACAACAGAGTGCCATATTGACAAAAAACGCCGACTAAAAATTTGAGGTTAGGATTTGAGAGATATTATTAACGCAATATTCAAGCAAACAAAATAATGTATTCGTATAAACTAAGAAGTATTTTGTTAAATACATTATAAAGGCGAAATTAAAAAAGAAAAATGTTAAAAAACTTACGTAAAAGGGTTATAAAATCAATTTTTAATCACCACTTTACAACGCTTCACACCAACACGATGACACTTCGGCTGTCAACTGACCTCAAGAGGTGGAGTGTTGCCACATGCAAAAAATATTATGCTCTAATAAAAAATTCTCAAAATATTTGAGTGTCCCTAGGTACATGGCGTCCCTAGGAAAACCAGTCTCCCCTACTTTTAAAAAATACTTCATTTTTTAAACGTATTTCTATAAAAAATATTATTATATAGAATTTTTTAGATAAAAATAATAATTATTACTTTTAAAAGTAATATTAAAATTCTAAGTAATCTTCACTATTAAAATAATCAATAACTTTCTTCCAACGTTTAAGATGCAAGACTAATTCTAACCTGACGATTTTACTATTTCATTAGAACATCTTTTAGATCTAAGTTGTGTTATTATTTGGGTTGGTTAGGAAGTTAGGCAACACATAAATTACTATGGACGAACGTTCAAGCATCATAACTTTCTGACCGGAGTTTCGTGAGTGGTTGAACACATCAAGTCTCTTCAGTTTGACAGAGCAATGGTACTGTTGTTTCTTGGTTGTCTTTTCCAAGATTCAAATTAATAGTGTAAGATAAATAACCTTTAGTAAACCTCTAGCGATGCCACTACTCTGAAAAATGTTTTAAAATTTTCATTTGATCCAAAAGAATAGTGACTATCCGAGTCAATCACAGAGACACCGTCAATACAAATAGTGTCTGGTGATCAAAAGCCAGAAAAAGCTAGTTAGATGGTGTATCACGGTGTCTACCATCATATCTAAGTAAGGAAATTACTGTTTTTTTTTTTTATTTTTATTTTTTCGTACTAATCAGACTCTTATTGAAGAAAGCTGATAGCATATTTAGTTTTACAATATTGTTCCGCCAATTGTAACATCTCAAGTATTATTATCAGGCTATTGTTATACAAAAATAGTAGTAGCTTTACAAAAACGCAAAAGGTCTGTGGTTCACCCTGAAAATAAATATTTTTCCAAAGTTTAGCGCTAAAAAGTCTAAATAAAAAGTCCCTAATTTAGAATATTATTTCATGCTAAGTTATAAATAGAATGGGGTCTGCATTAAGGTTTGCCCGAATATTTACAAAAAATGTGATTTAAGCATATTAGTTAAATAAGAGTTACAAAAATTTTGGGAGTGGAACCAACTTGGTTTCAATTTAGCTCAAATTTTGAATTGCAATTCTAATTTATTTGAAATAATAATCTTATTGTAAAACGATATAAATATTTCAAATATTACAATAAGTTACAACACGTAAAAACGGTCGCTTTGTTGAAGTTGAAACGTAAACACTGTTTTCCTAAACACTATCTACATTTCATAGTAAGTTATTACATTTCAGAGTAATTTATTAAAGCATATAGTTGAATGATTATTGATCAAGCAACAACAAGTGATTAAAAAAATAACCATCAGTATTTTCTGCACTTTCTACCCGTTAAGTTTGGAAAAACTCCCACGTCATGTTAAGTGGTTCTCTGTTCGAAGAATTTTTTTATATTAAACTCGTTTGAGGCTTTTTATGTAAAACATAAACGTTTCTAGCTCTACTTTGATTATTTTGTAGCTGAATGACTTTTGTGAAGTCTGGTACTTTGTTATTGGTTCTTGAAGTAGCAAGGGCATCATCTATCTTGATAAAATGAGGAATGGAATAGCCAAATGCTAAAAAATCATCGATATACAGTGAATAAAGTTTTTCAATGTCCGACAAAGGAATAGTGTTAAAATACTCTTCTAATAAATCGCTGGATTTTTTTTCGTAACGATCCGTTGCATTTTCGAGAAATGGGTATTTTTCAGCTAATCCTGTGGTTTGCAAAATCGTCTTTGAGTCATTAACCAGAGTTTCCATCTTAGCTATGTAGTCGTACTTGTAGCTACATGGCAGACATAAGTCCGTCATTTTGCCCCAATGCTCTTCAAAAGCTCTTGAGCTTAAAATAAATTTGATAAACTCGTGAAAAGTGACTCCAATACCAGCAGCGTATTGATCATGACTGAGTTTTTTTCTATATTTCCGTAATATACGGGAACCGTAAGCTCTTTGAAAGTATGGTGTGTAAGGGTCTTCAAACTTGTTTCTATACGTGGCAACAAGTCTTTCAAAAGGGTGACGAGTTATGAGGAAGGAATAATAAGTTCTTTCGCGAATAGATTTCTCCTTATCGTTATTTATATTGATAAGTCTTTTGTACGGAAGATCGTGGATCTAAAATATTTAAGCATAAAATGTCATATGCTTTTGTTTTCAAACAAGAGTCAAACAAGGCTCAAATATTTAAACATATTTTGTGATACGAAATTTAATGGTTCTCTCTAATCTTTTAAAATCATATTTTAGAACTTTATGTAAGTTTACGTCAGCCGACAAAAATTTAACTTTTTTCCGCTCACCTAAGTTTGAGTGTTGGTGAAAGGTAATAATTACACGTCATGTTTTTATTATAAAGTTAGGTCTACAAAACTTCAATGGCTGACATAGAGAAGATTGCATGGCAATCCTTTCCGGATACTGTAAAAATCTTTTTGGGAAATACATTAGCATCGAGTTGTAAATATCTCATTGAATCACAGCTTCAAAATAATTTTTAAGCTTTGATTAATTTACTTTTTGGACTTGCTTATACAAGAATAAAGGTTTATTTTCTTAACTACTGTGAGGAATGAGAAAAATTAAAAGCAGAGATGAAGAAAAGACGTACACACAGAGACTTATTTACCTGTAAATAAGTCTCTGTGTGTACGTCTAAGTAGTACAAACATAATTTTAGTAAATAAATGATAAGTAGGTGAAGCAACAAAACAAATGATAACAAAGAACTACTAAAGCTCAAAAAATAGAGTTTCGTCCATCCAAGAAGGATTTCTTCTTGGATGGACGAAAAAGAAGAAGAACTAAACTAAGTTTTTAGGTAGTCAGTTTTAGAAAAAGAGTTTTTGTGGTTGAAGAGTTTTTGGATAAACAAGAAGTTTTATAAGTGATCGAAGAGGAAAAAAACTTTTTTTTGATAAACTGAAGAAGTAGAAAGATAAGCAGAAGTAAGGGGAAATCTTGATTAAAGAAAAGCAAGCAGAAGTTTCCCCGTTTCTAAAAAAGAAAAAGAAGAAAAGATATTCGTTTAAAGCTTGAAGAGCAAAAGAGAATTAGACATCGCAAGAAGAGTAAGAAAATATTATTTATATTTCATTAACGTAATGAATGACAGAGTGCTAACCATTAAAATTATTGTGTAATAAAATATTTGCTAAGGAAGGAAAATACATACTTTAACCCTTTAACGATTAAAACTTGTCCAGTCTTAATTAAACAATCCCCAGACCCTCAACCCCAACCTCCACAACCCTTCCATTTAACACTAGAATCCATACTTCCCGTACCTCCTTAATCCATTTATAACCCTAAATAAAACATTTATAAAAAAACCGCTAAACTACCATCTTGGCAATTTCCTGCTAACCTCGCTGATAATAAGATCTTTCACGCTTTTTCATAAAAATGAAAAAGTTTTATAAAAATAAAAAAAAGGCGACAAGTTTTAATCACTAATTTCAGCGTTTTTTTCATTTTATTCTTATTGTTGGAATATATTACACTTCTCAATTTCAGACTTGGTGGTCACCATGGTTAAGCAAAATGGTTTAATAAACTTGAACATCCAACATACTTACACTACAGATAAAGTAAAAACCTCACGTTGTTAACAAGAATGGTATAAACTAAATTTAACTAAGTTAAACCGCAGATAAACAAGCTTGAATTAAAGAATATTTACGTCGGTAAATTATACTGCACAACATTGAAATAATATTTTGCAGGCTAATTTGCATATGCGTGTCTAAATCCGAAATTAATAAAAGTTGTTGGGCCAGAAATTGGAGTGATGTTTGTGGGATGGAAGTTAATGAATTCTGTTCTATCAGTCAAATAAGTGGTAAGTGACTCATTACTGGATTTTTTTAAAAAGCTAACTTACATCATTCTTGTCATATTTTGAAGCGTTCTCAAACGAGAGTTGTCCTTCAAATACTTGAAACAGTCTTTTCCAAGTAGTGCTTGCCACTTTTGGCACATAACAGTAGAGCAATTTCTCTTCGTCAGAGTAAATTAAATAATTGGTTGCACGGTTTTCTTTTTCTCTTTTTGATTTGCAGTAATTAAAAAGGGCTCGTTTTCTTGAAACTTGCATTTGCAGAATATCCGTGTAAATTTCTGGAATCTAAAACACGTCACAGTTGTAACATTTTCTCTAATTTAAATTTTTACAAAGCAATAAAGTACGAGGAAGAGAAGGACGGGGTGCGAACGGATTTTTAGCTAAGAGTACATACAAAATAAAACTAGTTCACCTCTTTGTTGTACAACTTGAGGCGGCAGGGAAATTCATAGTTGCTAATAATGTATATTACTTCTAATGCAATCACAGAAAGCAAAAGAACACTATACAGCTTGCCTTTTCCCCTCAGCACAATCATCAGCTAAAATCAGCAACCTTCCTATAAAAACTTTTAAAATATTACAGTTGTTTAACATAAATTATTTTGGATTTTGCTAGTGAAATATGATTCACGCAAGATGAATAATTTATAAAGAAGAAGAATAACGTTAATTATTTATATTTTAGCGAGTTTTAAACAATTGCACTAAATATCTGTTTTTTTTTTCGTAGCTGCGTGCGTGAATATGCACCAAAAACTATAATTCTATACTTGTAGTTATAGATTACTTAATTCCCATAATGCAATAGACATTAAATAAACGTTGTATTAATGAGGCTTTGACGTTAGTGTTCAATTAGTATTTATCGTTCAGAATGTCTATTGTAGATATTGACATTACCCAATGAAAACATGGCAGCGCGTAATTGAGTTCACTGTTTACAATTTAAAGTAATTCTTTCGTTCTAATTTACCAAAAACACCTAATGACTTTAATTTGGAATTTTCTATTAAATATAAAACTTTTTCAAAAAAATCAAATAAAAGTTTTCTTTTTTTTGCAATTTCGTTTTTCATTTATCTCAGAGATAAAATTTTTTATTTTAACCGCGAAAAGATTTTTTAACGATCATTCTAAAACTGTTATTAATTCAAATTTATTTTACATTTGTATTATACTTGTTCTGTTTACATATATATATATATATATATATATATATATATATATATATATATATATATATATATATATATATATATATATAATACTTATTTTTAATTTTTTCTGCTAAAGCGCATCATAAATAGACTTCTGTAAGAAACTATTAACATTTGATAAATTAATTTCAAATTTAAGCTTAAAAAAACTTAATTAAAAAAAAAAAACACTTGAATAATAACAGTTTTTTAAAGAACAATTTTTTAAAACTTACTTAAGGGAAGTAATAAAGGGAAAACCTTTTTTAAAGGCACAAGCTTTGTGAGAACAATTATAACAGGTCGACTATATCCTAACGTTTTTCTTAATACATTCCTCGACCTCAACATCAAGGGTTTTTAACTGAGAGTTTATTTTGATTTAAAAAATTAGACATTATATAGTTCATTGATAAAATAGAGCAATTAAAAAAAGCATGAAAGAATTCGTGCGTTTGTATGTTGAACTCTTACAGGAAGTTGGAGGCAAAAATTTTTTGAATGTTTTTTTTTGATGAAATGAAAACAGAATTTAAGCTCAAAACAATATTTTTATTTCAAAAAACTTTTTGTTCTCGCAGCGACTTTTTTTTTTTTTGGCGCAAAAGATAAAAGGTATTGTTATTAAAAGAATCACAGCATCGTTTTTCAAAGAGCCATTGACTCGCTGATTTTTCAAAGAGCCATTGACTCGCTGATTTGTTTTTAAATAACTTTTTTACGATAGAGAAAAGTTTAAAACATAGCGTTCTTTATTTTCAACGTTTAAAACAACGTTGCGACCTTCACGTAGCGACCTTCACGTCACTTTTTACGAAAACTAAAAAATGGTTAACAATCGTAAACGGCTGCAAAACCAATCATTTTTCAAGGATAAAAATAATGGGGAATGTCATTAATGTCATTCTAACCAATCAATTCCGTCTAATCAATTTCTAAAAGATGAAATTAAGAAAAAGAGATTGGTATCCAAATTATAGATGGTAAAAAAATTCAAGGCACTAGTTATGAATAAAACATAGTCATGATTAGCATTTTGGGTACTTTAGAGATGATGTTGAACACTGCAGTAAAGACCCTGTAGCAAGGAAAATAATTGCCTCAACAGTTATTGGGGAGAATGTGGCTGCAACTCCTCCAGCTTTTCAGTACAACTGAAAACTGGAGGAAAAATCACGAATATCCCAAATCCTAACAAAGGGTGAATGAGCCAGGCATCCAAATCAGCTAATTCCTGCAATAAGAATCTAACTGCTGTGGGATTGACAAGCAGGTGTAGTTGCAGGTTCCAGTGCACTTAAAGAACATTCTTTGAACTTAAAGAACAAAGATTCTTTGAACCTAACTTTAGGGACAAACTTCAAGATCTTGTAAAGAGTTTGAGAACTTTTTATAAGGGCAAATTTTATTGAAATTGATTCCACTGATAAAACAGAGTTTCTTTTTAATTCCTAATGGGAAAAAAAAAAGTTTGGAGACCTTCCTGTCGACATTCCTGTCAGAGAGCTCACTTACCTTTTGGGTCCTTTGAAAAAGTAATTTACATTGAATTCAAGTCATTCCTGCGAAATATAGAATGGAAAATAAAAGCTATTTAGCAACCGCTACTAGCGGTAGGGTTATATTTGGAAAATCGGTTACAAACCATGTTTAATCCGAGCTATGATTTACTTCTATACCACTTTGGAAACCTCAGACTATGTAGAAAAAGATGGCATTTGTTGTTTTCCTTGGACATTTTTATTACTTCTTTGACAACTTTAGGAACACTGTGGGGGTAAAAGAGTTTTAGAAAGGCATAGATGGGGGATGGCACAAAAAGATTGGGAACCATTGGTTTAAAGTGTTTTGCTTGATAAATATCTTTAAAGATTTAAAAATAGACAAAATAAAACAAAAAATCAAAATGTTGACCGAGCGAATCGAAGTAAATTTAAAATCCTTCATTCCTTTTTGAAAATCCTTCTTTAAATGTTAACAGTTAAAAAGAACGAAGGAAAACCAAAGAAACTATAAGCATAACTTCTTCATAAATATTTCTTGAAACAAATATCAAACAAAAGTTCGAGGCGGCCGAAACACCGGGTGGACGCACATGTTTAGCTGCATGAAAAATAAATCCGTCGCGCCATTAAAGTTTAAAGCTGTTTTTGCAATAACGATTAGTAATTCATTTGTATCTAAACCATTAAAATGATAATATTTAAAAAAAGTAAGGATTGCAACATTTCACTGATTTAATATTCTGCAAATAAAGTTGATACTTAGAAATTTTTAGAGGTTTTCTTGATAAAAAATCTAATAGAGATTTTTTTTGAGGGAGAGATTTCGGCGGTTTTTATCTGAATAACAAAGAGAGAGAATATTTTCTGAACAACATTTGATTGCATGTTACGATCTGTATTTGTGAAGTGTTTAAAGCTTTTTATACTTGAATGAAACATTTGAAGTTATCAAGTATTTATTTTATTATAAGATGATTTTGTTGTTAAAGCTTTACACAGATCTGTTAGATGTCTTTGAAGTCAGTGAGTCTACCAATACGCGAATCATTCGATGAGGCGCATGCACCCCCCCCCCCCCCACACACACACACACGCACTGAGGGAAACCCAACCACCCAACCATAAATACTTTTACTAGCAAATTTTCATCTAAAAGATCTAAGACTCCGAAAGTCTGTTTTTTTTAGCAGACCTATAATCTTCATTCCCCGACTAAATTCCAGTTCCCTGGTTTCTCAGTTTATCAGTATTTTACCATTTCCAGCCACGTTTTAAGGCATATAGTTGTTTTTTGGAATTCAAGAACGTTTATTGGATTTGTTAAATAAAGGAGAAAACTTTTTGTTTTTTTTGTTTGATTTTCACAAGGAAACTGTTGCAAAGATCTTTTTGATTCAAACTTATTTTTCATGTTTCTATGACAACGATCAAAATTACATAGTGGTGTGTAATGTTTGAAGTATTTTTATGTTTTAGGAGAATGGTAGCGAGTCTTGCAGATGAACAAGGAAATCAGTCTACAATTATAGTTTTTGAGAAAAACCTATTTAGATTTCAATAGTATAAAATAGGACATAAATATGACTTAATAAGTACCGGAATGTTCCCCCTCCCTTTCCCCCTCCCTCTTCACCTATGCAATTCTTTGGCTACAGAAACCTACCAGAGTAAAATGCCTCATTCATCCTCTCAACGGACTTGAATTAGAACTAAGTAAAACAATTAATCTTGGTAGTAGCTTTGTCATGATAATAGTTAGACTAAATTAGAATAATTAACGATTGTAGTAACTGTTTTTGATTTTAATGTAAAAATGTTCATCGATAAATATTTTATAAGCTGCAGTGAAAATAGCAGTGTAAGAACCATTAATATTTATGCTATTATTAAAGTTTAAAACTTTGTAGCGTTTGTTCAATAAATTATTGAGATATTAATTTTGTTCGTGCTATGAGGTTCATGTCCTTGATTTTCTGCCGGATAACTTTGTAAAAACAAAGTGCGAGCAGAAAGTTTACAAAACAGACATTTGATGGAGTTTCATGATGGATCTTTTGAAATGGATCATTAAATTGACCGGAATCCTTTGTTTCTGTTTAGTAATTATGGAGCTATTTTATGTGGCAAGCAACTGTGAGTTTTCAAACACCTTTTATAAACAGATATTTAACGAAAAGGTGGGATTTTATTACAGTAAACCGCAGTTTTTATTGGCTAATTTTCGTAGCCCCAATACGCTGGCCATTTTTCTTAAAGCTTTTCTTTCAGATATGAAGGGAGGTGAATTTTTAACGTTGCGAACTTGAACGATTCACCCTAAAAGATGATTCATAGGTGAAGTTTTAAGAACTGAATGATGCGCAAAGAAACGAGAACTCGTAGTTGTTTTTCCGCGTGATAAACAGCTATTCTAAAGAATTGTACCGTAGGGTTGCAAAAAAAGAAGAGAAAACCAATTATCTTCCAAGGATGATTCAATTCAATTTCTGTTTTTAACTCCCATCCCAACACCCTTCCCCCCATTCATAAGGATTTTTTTTTTTTTTTGGTCGAACTTTAACCCAGAGGTTTCGATGTCATTTAACGATGTCATAAAAGTTTTTTAGTTGAATGAATATAAAAATATTTTTTTCGTTTCTCTTATTAATCACGAATATTCTACGAATACTTACAGTTAAGCTGACACGTAGCATGATAAGTTATTCATGCATTCATGTATTTATTCATTTATTTTATTAACTTTTATATGAATATACTTTTGGCGCACTAAATTTTTTAAACGTTTTTAATAGCGGCCATTGCACAGTTTTTTTCAGTTCGTCGTACGTCTCGTCTGCTTCAATTGAATTGCTAATCATAAAGTTCATATTTAGAAATGTATATCTAAACTCAACATAAAATAATATAAAGTTGATAAGTAAATGTAAAAATTTAAACAGGTTTCATTTTTATCGTGCAACGAATGCAACAGGCATATTGCGACAAAAAAAAAAACAAAAAAAAAAAAAAGAAAACGAAATTTGCTAAAAAGAAGAATTTAAATCGTAAAAAGTTTATTTCAATTGTGAACGGCTGGGAGAAAAGGTTAATCATGAGTGAGGTAACTAAATAATGAGAAAATACAAGTCGAGGTCAAATTTTAGCTATTTTCTTTCTTGATGTTTTTATTTTTGTATGAACTCTGAAGCATGTTTTGCACAATTTTTTAGATTTAATTTTTTATCACTAATTATTATTTATCAACAAAAAATCATAATATGGAAAGTGATACATTTTTAAAGCCGTTTTTGCAAAAAATGCATGCTCGAATTGTATTATTTGTAAATTTAATATCTCCGGGATTTGTAGAAATACAATTGTGAATTTTTTTACATTAATACCAATGATTACAGTGAACATATTGGCACTCTTGACTCCATCCCGCACTTTTGGTACCTTTTCTCCCAGCCGGTCACAATTGTTAACAAAAAGAATCTCAAACACTACCCGTTGGGTTCCAAACTACAGACAATGTCAAGACTTTAAAGTATCTTGGCATTATAATGGACGCATCTTCGGAAGTAAAGTTCATTTCAATAGAAGCCTAAGGCTTATTAAACTAGAGACACTTGCATGCAAAATGGGAAGGAGACGTTCCGGGAAGTAAAAACCAACTTTGGTGCTTCATCATTTTGCCTGTTATTGTTGTTTTGTTGTTACAAGAGGCTTAAATAAAACTATGTCTATTTTTTAGGAGGAAACCCTATCCATTTCAAATGACATTCTTCAAACTCAGATGATGAGAAAAAAAGCACTTTTTAAGTATTGCAAATTAAAACCTCAGAAAGTAAATCGCTCTACGAGTTACTTGATTTATTCCGAAAAAGAGAAACTACTCTATTGCTATATACCGAAAGTTGCCAGCACTACCTGGAAGAGACTGTTTCAAATGTTTGAAGGCCAACTCTCTTTCGAAAATGCTTCGAATATAGACAAAAATGACGTAAGTAAATGTATGGTTTTACATTAATTTTATAGAAAATTGGCCTTTCATAAAAAGTTATTATTCCGATTAATTATCAGCGATTGTTAATCGTATAACTCTTTAAATGCCAACTTACATCAATATTCTTGATATCCCAAATAATTACTGATTAGATTAGTTATAAAATTTAATTCATAAAACGCGGTTCTGATAATTATACAACTAATAAAAACAGTTATGTAAACCTGATCATTTTTACTGACTAAGACCTATAATTTTAAGACACAGCCACATGACGTAAAATTCTTGACTACTGAAATGGCTTTACAAAAAGTTTCAAATGATTTGCGAGTACCGAGTAGGAACGCGCCCCTATAAAATTCAGCGTCTTTCTCAACAGTATTTTAGACCATTGTTCTGCATAAATGTAGTTCTTTTTTTGGCCCGAGTATAGTAAAATTTAGAAAATATATTAATCTAGTTTGTAATGTAAAAAACTTTCTTTTAAATCATAGAAGTCGTCGTTTTTATTTACGTTTAATCGAACGCTTTTATACTTTTATTGCACGTGCTTTTTATGAAATAGGATTCTAATTTGTTCAACGCCTTCATCGATTGCAACATTCGCGTAAAACCGCTTTATCGATGGTCGCAGCGAAGAATTGCATCAATCGATCTCTTAACTTACAATTCCCTTGACTATAATCTTTACGTTCTTTAACTTTGTTTTTCTCAGAAATTAACTTCTATCAATATCCCTATTTCTTTTGATGTTTTTAATGAAACAATATTTTGCATAAACTTAGTACGCCTTATTAAAAAGATCAAAGTTTTTTAAATTCTTCTTTTTCAAGTAATTTTTAGTAATTTAAGTTTTTTTTTTCTTTAGATTCACAAACTTTCCTACAAGAAAATGGTTGGAATAAAAAAAGAGGAAGATCGAGCACTTCTCGAGAGAAATTTTTTTTCGTTTATCATCACTCGACATCCTTTTGAGAGATTGGTCGCTACTTACAGAAATAAGTTTGAAGACCCTTACACACCGTATTTTCAAAAAGCCTACGGTTCTCGAATTCTTCGGAAGTTTAGAAGGAATTTGAGTCGTAGTCAATACAACTCTGGTGCCGGCGTCACATTTCATGAGTTTATCAAATTTATATTAACTTCCAGGACTATTGACGAACATTGGAGCAAAATGACGGACTTGTGTCTACCGTGTAGCTACAAGTATGATTACATAGCAAAAATGGAAACTCTGGTTAATGACTCTAATGCCATACTAGAAATCACTTCATTGTTTGAAAAATATCCCTTTCTTGAAAACTCAACGGACCGTTACAACGTAAAAACCAGCGAAATCGTTGAAAGCTACTTTAAACCTGTACCGAAATCAGACATCGCCAAACTCTATAAAATGTATGAGGACGACTTTCTAGCTTTCGGTTATAGTATGCCACATTTTCTTAAGTTTTATCCATAAGAAAATGTAACATTTCATCCGAATACTAGAAAGGTTTAGTTTTTTACCATAACCATTTGTATACAAAAAGGAAAACTAGAAAAATATGCTGCACTTAGAAGAAATAAAAATTTTTCTCCCACGTGAAAATTTGCTAATACTGCAAGTAAATTGAACACGGATTTCACTGGATGGATTGCCGGAATTATTTAGTAGTATTTTATTAAACTTTCAATTAAAATTACAAAAGTAAAAAATAACGAAAATGCAGGATCCATTTTTCTCAAAAATTGCATTTTGTAAATTCAGAAACTTTTTTAATGGAAATCGTCGTGTTACTTTCACCCCTCGATCTCGTTATCACTTGGATCATCTGATCATCTGATTCCTCAAGATTTTTGTTTTTAACCTTCATAGATTAATTTAAAATATCCGTATAATTATAAAAGGTTTTAAGCAAGATAATTATGCAAGATTTTAAGTAACTAATTTTTTAAATTCCGATAAAAACGTTTATTTATTTATACTGACCTTTTGTCAATATAAATAATGACGATACCAAAAAGTTTTAAATTTTTGTTTTGATACAAAGAAGTTGTTTAATTCTTTTATATATGTTATATATGTTTAGACAATAGCATCTTACTGGCATTTAAAAATTCAGTTGATTTTTTCTCTAAATGTATATTTATAACATCCTAATTTTTTCCCTTCCATATTGCTATCACTACCTTGTTCGCTGCAATCACTAATAGGAAAATTGTTTTGCTCTAGAAATGTAAATATAGATTCCCTTAAACCTTTTCCAGTAGTTTTGCTGACGTTTTGCGACGCACAGTGAGTCAAAAAGGTAAAAAAACGGCAAAAATTCTAATGTAAACATGTAATACATCAATAGTTGTATTTTTAGGTCAGAAAATCTAAATTTGTTATTAGAAATAAATTTTACGCGCATTACGCGCATGTACGCGTTTTAGTACCATTTATGCGCGCAAATAATGATTTAAGTAAAAAATTTGGATTCCTCGATCTCAAATACCATATAAAACATATATACACATATTTTTATATATATTTTACATAAATTACAAAATTTTATATTTTACATAAAATATATACCACATATTTTTAAAATAAATTTTACGAGTATCTCAGGCGCATACTACAGATGCGTATGCATGTAGAGTCTTACGCGCACGAAGATAGATATAAACAAAAATATTTGGGTGCCTCAAACCAAAATGCGCACATATACTAATTAAAATAAAAGATTTTGATTTAAAAAATCAAAATACCCTATCATCTTATCTTACAACTCCATGACCAAAACAAAAAACAAAAAAAAGAAAAAACTATTGTTAGCAAAAACAGTTTTATTTTGTTATTGGGTCATTAAAAAAGACGTAACATCAGCGGGAAGTGGTTTTCCATTTTCAGATTTCTTATTCAGCCATACTGTTTCCTTCATGTTGGTTAGTTTAAGTGGATAGTAGCTGTCTGAAAAAGACTTTGCTCGTTAACTAGGGGCTCGCCAATATTTATATTAGTATATTTTTGTTTATACACATTTTGGAGACACCATCAAAACCCCCTTTAAAGTGATGTACACCATCAAACTTTTCCCCGCTCTTAGCAAATATTCTTATATAGTTTTGGCATTCAGTAAAAGTTAGTATCCTTGTCAGAGTATGGTTAAACATACTCAGTAGAGGAGCTGAAGCAGATGCTTCTGTCACAACTACACACTCAGGATAACAACTACATCCTCAGCATTTATGCCTTTCATTCTTAACTTCATGAAGTGAAGGATTAAATATCTGCATTCTGTATATTGGATGAATTTCTGATAATTTGATACTGTTCATCAGAAAGATCACACTGAGTTTTTAAGCTCAAGGCATCTTCAATCTTCATTTTTATCCGAAAACTAACCTCCATGCTTTTATCTTTGCCAGGATTTATAGCATTTTTCATGATAACAATAAAATCTCTCTTAGTAGGATCTTCGGAGGATTTTCTTTTTGAAGCTAATGAAAATACCAACTTGGTAATCTTAAACACGATAATATTTAATATTTAAGTGAGTAAACTACTTTTTGAATTGATTTGAATTCAATTGATTTATTACTAACTTAGATCTTTTGCTTCTCTCGCTTAGATCTTCCCAGTCCTTGTTCTTTCTACCTGGACCTGCAGCAACTTCTTTTCTGTTAACTGTTTTTTCTTTATCCAACCAGGTTTGCTCATGTTCCAGAAGTCTTGAGAAGGTTTTTGAATATTTCAGCAATTTACATTTGAATTTAAAACTAAATATTTTCAACTAAGAGTTTTCTTAAGATTTATCATTTCAAGTTCATCAATACTTCCATGGTCACACCCTCCAATATACGAAACTCAAGTAGAAGAGCCTCAAGTAAATTATCATGAATAATTCCTAACTCTTGAATGATAGGAACGAAATGTATTTTCATGATGAATGTAAGCAATGAACTATTATTCGCTATTTTGTAAGAAAGTTTTAATTTTAAACGTTTAATTCAGGCAGTAGGCAGTCAGATCATGTAACTTTTGGTTTTTGAGGTTTTAAATATAAAATGATTTGTTTGAGCATGAATTTTCGAATGTTGGCTTTTGAGTTATGACAAATTACCTCTGTAGTGCTAATGTAGTGTGAAAAATGTATGAAAAGTAATCAAGTTTTTATATTTGACTTTTTTTAAAAGGTTGTATATTGAATTGGGGCAAATTCGGGCTACTGATTTTTTTTAATGCTTTCATATACACCTATTAATGGGGAAATGTTAAAACTTCCATGGAATCTGGTGGAATCTCTTAATTTTCAACCAAACTCAAGATTAAAGAAATATAAAAAAATCAATATGGGGGAACTTTTTTTAAGATCCTAGGAATGACAATCTAAAATCAAAATGCAGTGCCAAAAATATTGTTTATAGGTACCAAATATCTAAAACTTAAGCCTTCGAGGTACCAAATATCTAAAACATAAGCCTTGGATTTTGACTGACTGAGTGACGTTTAAGAAACCAAGAAAATGTTCACTAACTTTAGCTGGTTTCTCATTAATTTTAACGAATAGAAATTGGTATTTGTACTTTCGGCAAATGTTTTTCGACGTCCAAAATCTGCTCCAATACTTTATCTGATCCCTAAATTAAAAGCTCATTTTGATTTCGCTGGCCCGAAAACTAAAAAATAAATTTCCTTATTTTTAATTCGCTGCAAATGTTCTGCTTAAACAGCGTAAAATTTTCCCATTATATTCTAAAGCGCAGAAGTATCAAGCGTTTTAATCTAAAAAGGACTGTAGACACGATTAAAGTTCGGTTCACCGTGAGGAAAGTTTCGTACGCCGATTAGATATTTAATATTATACATTTTAATAAAAAGGGGCCCATTATCAGTCATGCAGCCTTCGTAAAGTTCTGTTTTCACTTAGCATTATAGTTAAAAGCTAAACCAGAAGCATTTTTTGTGCTATGATTATGGCACACACCTAGTTTTATATTTAATATAGTAGTTTCATCAAACTAAAGTTAACATAAAGCGATAAGGTAAATTTGAGACTTTTTTTGTGTTAAAGCCCGAGGCACAGACCTTGATAAAAAAAGATGCGGATAAAAATGTAAGGTATTTACACATACATTACATTTTTATCCTCATCTTATTTTCAGAAATTCACGATATCACGATATCTGATTTTCATTATATCAACACTGGCACAGATCCATCCATTAAATAATGGGATTGTATTGCCTGAACTTGTTTGAAATTTTATTTAATAAACTTTCGTTAAAACAGTACAGAAAAATCATAAGAAAGGGTTTTTCGTATGATTTTTAATCTTCCATTCTTATTTTTGGTTTCTTGATACCGGGATTACGAAATGCTTTTGTACAGTAGGAACTTCCTGTCATTGTTTTACCAAAAAGAAAAATTTTTGGCCTTATGACCTCATTTACACAATTATTAAGTGTTTACAAAATATATATTTTAAAAGCATCCGCACGTTTGTTGTCTAACCACTATTCTTAAAAGAATTTCTTCGTTATTTCCAAAATTTGCATTGATATTTTCATTAAATGTTTCGTAATGTTTTTCATAAAATTTTCGTAGGTTCGTAATCATTATTCTTATTAAAATTTACTTTTTTTGGATGTTTCTACAATATATTCTTTGAAACCACATAATTAACAAACTTTTGTGTTATGAATATGTCATCAGTAAAGATACTGTAAAAAAAAATCCCCCTCCCCCTTCCCTTTTTCTACTCCGACCGATTAAGGAACCTCAAATTAATTTTGTCATATTTTTTTGATAATTTTACATAATTTCCGATGTGCCTCAATCTAATCAAGCAATATTTCACAAACAAAGATTTCAATGTTTGACATGCAATTATTGATTAAAAAAAAATCATAGTTTTAGAAACTGTCGAGTATTTATATATCAATTTTAGAAAATGATCTGTTGTTTTTTTTTCCGAGAGAGGGATAATACAACGAAGTGGGAAGTAAAAGCATATGATGCAAGCGGATAATGACAAGCGTCTGCTGATGCAACGCCTCCGAAAAGGATTTAATTACCTATTAATAGTAATCGAGCTGTTAAAAACCAATTAAACTGAGCTTTGTTATAAAATTTATAAACCTCAGTGCGATTGTTTTTTAAATAGCTCAATGACATTTTGTGATTCTTTCGACTTTCAAAAAGTTTAATGCTTAATACCTTATATAATTATGCAAAATTTTACATAATTTGTAATTCTTAAACAATTTCATACTTAATTTACTTTGTTTTATTTATTTTATATTAGATTTAAAGTTAATTGACAAAAAGTAACACCTGAGTATAGAAATTTAAAACAAAATTTGCATCAGGAGTTTATCTTTTTTACGGATACTGCAAATGCAAATGTGTATATGTATTTGAGACCACAGCGAAGACTGGTAAAACAGAAAGACTTTAAAATTGGACAATGAATTATAACTCTTGATAATATTTCTTTCATCTTTTAACTAAAGTTACACCGTTTTCCACCTTTTAATTTGTAACAAGTTTCAAATATTTTTTAATTTCTTTTAGCGCTCTCACAACAAATTCAGTTTCGACATTACGAAATGATTTACTTTAAAAAAACTTCAAAATTCGAAGGGATTCTTTTGTGGGTTTTTTTCTTACGGACAGCCAATGGATTTCTTTCTTTTTAAGACTAAATTCTTTTTTAATTTGTTTAGGTTCAGACTCCCGTCGAGAGAAATAGGCAGGAGGTTTAATCTATGCCTCAAGATGATTAAAAAACTTTAGAATTTGTTTCATTGCACTTTTCTTAATTATCATATCTTTACTGTCAATATGTAAATTTTTAAAACTTTTTAAAAATAGCAATAAAAACTTTAACAAACTTCTTTTTCACATAAAAAAACCAAAAAGATAAATTAACCCCAAAAAATTTTACAAGAGGAAGCGATCGGAAAGCTACCTCCTTGGAGCAGAGACCCACCAGAATAGGTTGACCTGGACCTCATTCATTCACTCTACGAGCCAACTTGTGTTTACTATTCTATGAACCGAAAACAATAGTGAAATACTAAACATCGAAACTTACTCATAGTTAATGCTTTTGTAGAACTGCCTTACAGTGCCCTAGCTAAATGTCAAGCCCAGAGGGAGTAACAGAGGATAGAACGGGTCCAATTTCGATTTAAAATAAATTTAAAATGTGAACAAAATTGAGTTGCTATCCTGTTCACATGTTAAATAAAAAGGGAGAACACGTTTAAGGGGCTCGTGTAAATGCAACCATAGTTAAAGTACTTTAAAAAAACGAGAATCCATAACTGTTAAATACTAAAAACAAGTTTACATATCAGAACCTAAAACGGGTTCTTACCATATGTACAATTATCACAGAATATTTACAACTATATAAAAATAAAATCGTTCGTAACAAAAATTGAATGTAAAAACATTTAATGACGAAAGATCGCTAAATAATTTACAGGTTTCATGATTTCAAAACCTGAATTATACCTGAGAGGTCATATTTAGCAGTTTATAATACGGTGCTGAATTTTTTAAATCGGTCTCTTAAACTTGCGGTCTTGAAACCTAACAGTCTCTCCGTTAGCCACACAGTGACCAGTTATCTTTAGAACTGTATCGCAAAGCTCCCTATTTACAAACAACCTGATCATACTTCTGCAGCAATGCGAGGAAAATTCTAAACAAACAACAAAAAATAAACAAAAAGATAAGAATGACGCTACCAGTTTGTAAGACGAGAGAAAAAAATTTCTTACACCAATTAAGTTGCACGCAACATATCCCATTTCACCGTTTCTATTGCGACACCACCACCATTCTTTTTCATTATTATCACCCCTTTTTAAAACAGTGAGCGTGTCACCACAATAAAAGCTAAGCTCGTCATCACTCTCAGCCGTGTAATCAAAGAGGGCGTGCACCAACCCACTGTTTATACGCCCAACATTTTCTTTACATTCTAAAAAAGTGTTTATCTCTAATAAATTCAAACTTATTATCTAAATAACTACATGTGTTTACAGACAATAAAAAATCCCCTCAAATCTCAAAAATCATACCATGCAAGTAACTAAAGCAATTATCATAGTTGTCGTCTAATTGAGAACATTTATGTGCCGGAGTTTGATGATCAGTGTACGTCATTGCATACACTGAAGCACCATGCTCAACAAGAAACCTACATAATTCAGTGTCGTTATAAAAAGCAGCACAATGCAGAGGAGTCCTAAAAGATTAAAAGTAAAAGTAAAAAGTCAATAAATGAGGCAAACGAACCAAACCTTGTAATAATACTATTTATAAAAACTTTATTGTTATTTTTAGTAATAACATTATTAAATTATGAGTTCCCATAAAAGTTTCCTAAAGTTTTTATTGAAAACATCTGGCTACCTACCATCCATTATTATCAGCTGAATTGATGTCACATCCAACCTCGACAAGGTAACGCACAACATCTTTATGGTTACCACAAACAGCATTATGTAGAGCAGTAATACCTTCAGGATTTGCACGACTAGGGTCAGGAACCTAATAATGAATAACTATAGAATTACAAAAGAAAGAAAAATAATAAAATAAAATTCTTTTGGAGAAGTAAAAACTGCACACCTGGTTCAATATTTCTTTCACCAAACTTAACTCTCCTTCCAATGCAGAATCCAGCAACAGTGCAAACGGATCTAGAACCAGTTTACGTTTTGGTTTTCGAGGCTTATCAGGTTTCATGAGAATAGGTGGAGGCATTTTTTCAGGAGGAATACTTATAATAACTGGAACTGTAAGATTCTCTAAATCATCAGACTCGCTATCATATGGCGATTGAGAAACTGAAGTTCCACTCCAAAGATCTGTTTGAATTTCATTTATTTCATCAATATCAGCAAATGAAAGTTCAAAGGCGTCAGGTTCACTTGGGCCTTCATTAGGATAATCAGGCTCAGGGATAACAACATCTTTGCTGTAATCAGGTACAAATATATTGCTCAGTGGTCTTACAATATTAGGTTTATTGTAATCGTCAACTTTTTCTTGCTTGTTGTTAACCTCCATCATTGGTTTAACAGACAGTGTTGGTTTGGCAGGTACCACAGGTTTAGATTTTACTTCTGGTTTAGCCTCCAGAGTTGAGCTTACATTTCCATTCTCAACTTTTGGCTGTTGTTTAATAACAATTTTGTCAGAATCAACAGAGAGTGACAAATCAGAATATGACATGTTGGTTGACCTTTTATTACTATTAGAATCTTCATTAAAATTGTCCATTTTCTTTACATCTTGACGAATTGATGCAATTAATTCCTCATTACTTTTAACAGCATTAATGGTAGGTTCATTTCGTTCTGTAACAGTGACAGGGGTAGTGCGTAGAGGAGGTAAGGGCTTGGGGCCTTTAAATATTGATAAGTTCTTTTTAAATTCATCAAGAGGAACTACAGGTAATGAAAGTGAAGACAGAGAAGATGACGAAGATGAAGGGGTGTCCAACAATGAATTTTTTGTTTTTAATATTTGGTCAACAGAACTTGAAGTAAAAACATTTAAAGCTTGATCAAGTTTGTTCTTGTTTAACTCGTTTTCAGGGGAAACTATATTTGCATTAATGTCTTGGATAACAGGCTTTTGTCCAAATGATCGTTTCCTATTTAATGTGTCTTGCAAGTAATTTCCATTAAAAAGGAGCTGCTGGTTGTCATCTTCTGTAAAACTTTCTTTCTGAATTGCAGATTGACTATTTTGATTTTTCAAAGCATTGCCAAGTTCGTTCATACGGTTGTTAAGCTCTCGTAGTTCAGCTTTCTTCTCTAATATAATATCTCTTTGAAGTTGAAGTTGGTGACTTTGTTGTGAACTCATTTCATTTCGCACCTATATCAACAAAAAGGTGTTATAATCTAACAGATCTAATAGATTTAATAGATATAATAAATATAATATAATCTAAAAGATCCAACAGATTTAAATCTTCTCTGAAACTTAACAAAATTAACTGAACATAAAATTAAAAAGTGGAAAACTATTTTCATTATTTGCAATCTTATTTTTGTTTCTGCATTTTTTTTTAAATGAATCTTCCATGCATACTAAAAAAAATTTCTTTTGCACAGTTTTACATAAGATTAAAAAATGCAGAAAGGTTTTTGAAATGCAGAAAGGTTTTTGAAATGCAGAAAGCTTTTCAAAAATGCAGATAGCCAACTCAAAATGCAGAGGGTTAAATTTTTCTATTATATATTAAAAAAAAAAACTCACAATAAGTTCATTTCTCAATCGATCCAGTTCATCCTTTGCTGCTTGGATCTTTTTTCTTCTATTAATTCGCTCTGGTGTTGGTACTGATCCTCCAGAAATACTATTTCTACGTTGATCTAATTGATGAGTCAGTACATCTACCTTTTTTACAGCTTCAGCTAATTCATTCTGCTTTGAGGCAAAGATAGATCGAACTTTATTAAGTTCATAACCTAAGGAAAAAAACTTATCATCATGTTTAATCATCAAATTGCAATCATAAAAAGTAACCTTATTTTTTCTTCTGGTACACCTTTTTTATTGATTTTGCTACAAAAAAAATTATTTAATTCTTTGAAAGGTTTTTTGATGAACTTTCTTGATGTAATCCATGTGAGGTGGTGAGCTAATTGCTATGGATCAATTTAAAAGCAAAAGTAAATCTTAAAGTAATTTAATGCAGAAACAAATCACTAATCATTTTAGAAACTGCTTTAAATCCATTGGGTTTCATTTAATAAAAATAGAATCAATTTTTTTTTACCTAACTCTATATTTGAAAATTTCTTTATGTTTAAATCTTGCTGGAGTTGGTTCCTATTCTGCATTTTACCCATATTTTGATATGTTTGCCTAAGCATTCGTGCATATTGTTCTTTCTCAGGTTTGTTGTTTGGGAAGATAGGACTTTGTGAACCAGATTGAGGAGAAGGCATGCGTACTTGCTTTGGGCTTGCACCTACTATTGGAGTATCAGATGGGGATTGAGAGCCATTTTGTATTTTGAAGCGGGTTTTAAAATCTGTATGCATTCTCATTAGTTGTTTTTGCTTCTCCATTATTTCTTGACTATTATAAAGGATTTGCTGCCGCTGCCGATCAGCAAGATCTTGTACCTCCTGAAGTGTCATCTGAACACGCTGAAAACTCTTTAGAAACAAAATTGTGTTAAAAATAGATTGCCAAACATTCACCTCACATAATTTAATCATGAAAAACTGTTGTACTTTTCATGACTTTTGATTGTAAACAAATAAAAGTAAAAAATATTTAAACTTTTAAATTTTTCAACTATAACAAAAAGCAATTATGATGACCAAAAAAGTTCCTGGCTCATATACATTTCAGTAATTGAAATATTTTAAAAATTAAACTACAAACCAAGACAAAGAGAAATCTTATTGAAAATTTTAATAACAAAAACAAAGTTTACATTTAAAAGTTTGAAATGAATTCAACAATTGTTTTAAAAAGCAAATATTTGCCAAAAATATTTTTGCAATTTATTATACTTCTACTATTCAGGTTTTTTCTCAGACAAAAGAAAAAGCATAAAAACAGTGTGCAGAGTGCATCTTTTAATTACAAACACTCAGCTGAAAGAAAAACAAATCTCACCATCATGATTTAATTTACACCAAGTGGAAAATACATGATTCAAAACTTTTCTCTTATAAAAAGTAAAGCAAAATGCAAATGAATAATTTATTTCTGGAGTCTAAATAATTTAATTTTTTAAAAGGAAAAAAATCCTATGCATAAAATGACACATAAAACTCTAAGATTTAATTGTGGTTATAAAATGTTATATCCATAAAAAATGAAAGAGAACGAAAAATTAAAATTAAAAGTTGAAAATCTTTAAAATATACATATTTAAACATTAATAAAACTTCTTGGATAATCAAAAAAACTTAAATCATATACCCTTGTTGTCACTCTAGGAAATCCAATTTTTATTTTGATTGGAATTAATGAATTAAAGAATTCCAGATAAGTACTTTTTGTTTATAGACTATACAAATTTTTTCCAACATAAATGCTAGGAACTGAAAATATGAAAACATGATTCATTTTCAAAGCATATATATTAGGAAAGTATTAATCAAATCCATGTATGTGCAATAAGTGTAAAACAAATAAAAAAATTTCATGCATATTTAAATACAATATAAATTGATATTTTATTTATACTTTGCATACTTATAAATCAACTTTTCAAATTTTTTTTTTTCAACTTATACTATATACACTTATACTATATACACTATATATGTACATATGGTCTGTGTTATGAATACAACTTTTCCTAAAAAACTAAATATTGCATATATGCAATTTTATATAGTACAGATTTTGTTTTTAAAATGAAATGAAATCATGAATTAAAATGTTGAACAACCAGTGTAAACTATCAAAACAAATCTCATATAAATGTTGAAAATTCTAAAACTTTGAGTTGTTTTCAGGTGGCTCTTATATCCTGAATAGTTATTCTAAATTAGAAATCTAGTTCTCCATTATACAGCAGCTCTAAAGTTTTTATAAAAAAAAAAACTTTTTTTTTACAAAAATACAACACTTAAAGATCAAGAAAAATAAAACAACTCAATAAAAAACAATTTTTGAAAAATTGAATGTTTTTTAAAATTCAACTTTAATTTTTAAGTTGTTGGCAAAATACACTGGAAACTTTGAAAGCTGTAATTTTACAAATTAATAACATAATTAAGGATTGACACTTTTTGAGCTGTTTCTGTGGATCAAAAGTCAGACTTGATTTAATGATTTAATCTTATTTTTAAACTCAGAGATAATCTTTCTATAGCCAAAGATTGATTTACATAGATATCTATATAAACAATAACTAAGCTTAAAAATGTCAAACTTATATTTAAATACTAAAAAAATTTTAACTGATAACATTTCCTTTATGCAAAATCTTTTAAGAACCATTTTCCCTAAATTTATTTGTTAGCCTGTTAACAAAAAATGTACTTTGGACTTTTGTATGTTTTGATCTGTAGAAAAAGTTGACCATATGCTATTGAAATTTCCAAAATCTTTTATTATGATTTTTTGATTTAGTTTAAAATAAACAAACCACTTTTTAAATAACTCTTTTTTTAACTGCTATGCTAAAAAACAATTACATTATTGGTCCAAACTAAAATAAGGCAATATTTTTCAGAGCACAAATCATTTTGGTATCAGAATAAAGCTAAACAAAAGATCAAAAACAGACTTTGATACAACACCTTCCCCTATATGTAAGATTGCAAAGGGCTGCTCTTTTTTTATTCCCCAGCATGTGTAACTTTTTACAATTAACTTTATTTATTATAAAAAAATACCTTTTCAAGTTGTTGAGCTGCTGAATCTTTACAAATTAACCCAAAAAATTTTTTTTTTGTTTTTTAAAAAAATCTTTATAAATTAAATAAAAATTTTTTTTATTTATTTATTCTTTTAAAATCTTTATAAATTAACTAAAAAATTTTTTATCTTTTTTTTAAAAAAAAGGTCAAAGCATGCGATAAACTGAAATATAAATAAAAGCAAATTTAGGACAAACTTTAAACCTGTGTAATACAAACTGGTGTAAGCGGCATTTAATAGCAACAAAAGAATTCAGAGACTATCATCATATCATTACTTCTTTGTAACAGTTTTAAAAACTCAAAACTCTAAAGATTTTTTAGACTATTTAAAGTAAAAAAAAAGAAAAAAAAAAAAAAAAAATAGAAAAAAGAAATTTGAACCTGTTTCTGTACCATCATGCTTGCAAATCTTCATAAATTATTATTTCTAGTGTATTAATTTTTACTGAAAAATAAGAATAATAAATATCTCATAGAATATGTGTGAATGGAAAATAACACTTAAACATGAAAACGCTTTGAAAAAAAACTGTGTAACATAGCTGATATTTGCCATTTGCCATGAAACTGTAATTACTATGTAGAGTTGCTTTTCTTCTTATTCAAACATAATACTTTATTACAAATACAAAGAAAGAATCGTGGATGCAACAAATGTGCCAAGTGATAAAACATAGAAAATAATAGCAGGGACAAAAAATGGAAAATAAAAAACAAAAACAAAAAAAATCTTAATCAAAAAGAAAAGTTAACAAGAAAAGAATTCAACAAATGAACAGTTTGTAACTTTGATAAAAAACACTTCTACTAATATTTGACCAGGCAGTAAGTTGGAATCTTAAAGCCAGAAAATAAAGAGCATACAAGGAGATTATATAAACATACTTAAGTCAAGCAGGGGTATTTGCATTTAGATGCACACATGTATTTATTTACTTGCATTTATCATTACTATATTTTTACATTTTATTTAAATTACTTATCAAACTTTGGTTTAATCACAGCAAACTGTAATGAAGAAATTTTTAAAAATAATTCAAAACCAATCATTTTGCTGACATTTTCAACATCAATATTAGAAGCTTGACAAATTCAAAGCATATAAGACTTAAAGCACTGACATCTGGAAGCTTTGAATATGCAAAACTAAGAAAATAACAAATATAAAAATTTCAATTAATTTAAATAATAAAATATTTAACAAAAAAATTTATTACAAATTCATAGTTCACTTGATTTCACCTAATAATAGTTCAAATAAAAATCAAATTTTTTTTAAAAATAAAAAAAACAAAAAACTTCCTCTCATCCATCAAATATAAGGGAATTCTCTGCAGCACTCAACCATAGACAATAAACTTCTCTTAGTTCTGCAACTTACCTTTAACATACTAAACTTCATGTAAAACCAAAACATAATAAAACAACATTTTGTTTCTAGGCACTATGTAATCAATTTTTTTTGAAACCATAAATTATCCATTGCAATCACCCCTCTTTGGAATGAGTTTATAAAAACATTCCTGAGCTCATATCCCATGCATACATAAACTAATTATTTGCCTTCTGTTCTCATTCACACAGTTTTTTCTTAAAACTGTTTTTCATAGCAGAAAAATGATCATGTTAAGTAAACACAGGAACTTATGTCATAAATTGCAAGAACTATTTTTTACTATTAAATTTTTTTCCCTATGAAATAAAAATACACTGCAAATGTTGAATATTCTTACAATTCAAAACATAAGTTAACAAAATTTGACTTCATTCAGACACACAAAAATCATAATACAGCACAAATCATGTGTTTTGATTAAATTTTTACACATAAAAATGCTGGCCACCCTATTAACAATTTAATCATTCTTTTGTTGAGTTTAATAAGCGAAACAATTAAATTCCCTTTCCATTGCATTCCATAGCAATTATAAGCAGCTCATTGGTTTAAGAAATATTCATACATGATGTCATAAATAAAACTGTAAAACAGGGAGTTAAAAAGCATTTTCAAATAAAAAACAAAATTAAATACTTACCAGTAAGAAAAAAAGATCAGCCTTTTAAATTATTTAAATAAATGTTAGTGTCACAAACAGCAGAATAAAACTGTCTAAACTATTTTAAAGAAAAATTTAAACTAAAAAACTTTATAACTAAACTAAAAACTCATAGTTTATATGTAAACTACAAAGTATAAGATAAAAGGTAAAAAAAAAATAAAGTGTAAAATTTTGAGTCAAGCAAAAAATACAACCAAGTTATAACCTGTGGGTCTTATGTTAAAAATGAGTAAAAAATGATAATTTTTTTTAAAGATTAAAACTATAAATTTGTGCACAAAAAAGTGCATCTAAAAAGAGATTTAAGGTATTTTTCAAAAACTATTTTTTAATTATAGCTACAGTTTTTTGTTAGAGGACTAAGATGAATTTTTAGAGGATTATGGCAGCTGATTGAAGAATAATTCAAAGCCACCTAGGAAAATGAAAACCACTGTGAAAATAATTGCAGCAAGATCAAAGCTCTTTAGTGACAAAAGAATCAAATAAAAATCATTTTTTGTGTAATATCACATGAGACAGAGAAACCCTAATACACCTGGAAGTGACTATGTCTAATCATTAACTACATTTAAAACTGACTTAGGTGTATATGTATATGCACACACAAACATACATATATATACACATATATTATTATTAAAATTATTATTACTATTATTATTATTATTATTATTATTATTATTATTATTATTATTATTATTATTATTATTATTATTATTATTATTATTATTATTATTATTATTATTATTATTATTATTATTATTATTATTATTATTATTATTATTATTATTATTATTATTATTATTATTATTATTATTATTATTATCATCATCATCATCATCATTACAATTATGAAAACTTCTGCATAATAATAAATACATAAAAAATGTAACTTTAAGATTCAATTGCAGTATTAACTAAATAGTATAAAATGCAGAGAAATTTTGAAAATATAGAACAATAAATACAACCTACTAGAAAAAAAGGTTACAATAGCTTGGAGTTACAATAAAGAAGTAAAAAAAAAAAAAAAACAGTTAAAAGTGGTGATGATAAAAATCAAAATTTTGTAAAATGCATTACTTTTAAACTATTCTTTATTTGTCTGATATACAATGCAAGCTTATTATATTATCCGCTTTATGAAAAAATACATTAAGTAAAAAATATCATACAACAAATGTAATAGTGCATACCTTTTATATATATGCAATACCTTTCATAAAGTGGTGGATCCATATATAAATGTATTATTTTCAACAAAAAATTCAAAGCATATTAAATAAAGACCTTTCTTTCATTCAATATTTAAGTTATCAAGAATTTTTTAATATAAATTCAAAGTTATCTAATGATATCAGTAAGTTTTTCTTTCAGTTTTTCTTGAAAACAAAATAAATAAAGTAAAATTAATGAACTAATTTAACAAATTAAAGCTTTAATGACAATGTAACCTCTGCATCTTTCACAAAAAATCATGCAAGCTTGCTAGTGAATCACCTAATGGTAATAAACCCAGAGCAATTTTCTGTTATAGGATAACTGTGTTATTCTGGTTTGCTGTGAGTGTTTTTTTAATACAGCAATGTCTAGAATCTATTTAAAAGTATTATTAATCTATATACAATTTATACATTGTCAGGTCTATAGCAAACTAAAGAATCTGCATGATGCAATTTAACAGGAAAACATAAAAAAATTTTGATTTTAAATAAAATATTCAGCAAAAAGTCAGTTTTGAATAATAAGAATAAATTATTAAGTATAAAAGAAAAAAAGTTCATATAAGAGACTTCGCCAGACTTGTTATAACACCAATACTTACAATAACAAAAACTCAAACTGTTAGATTCACTAATTTGTTAGAGTGTTCAAAAAATCTATGCTATATATATATATATATATATATATATATATATATATATATATATATATATATATATATATATATATATATATATATATATATATATATATATATATATTCATGATTTACGACATTTTAAATATTACACAGTAAATAAAAATACACGAATGTAAACATTTTAATCATAAAGTTAAATTTTAATAATAAATATTAAATCGTTTAACTCGTTGCATGAGACTGTTATTTGTATTGATAACTATGTTTTAAAACAGAATTAGGTACTGTTCAAATATATATTTATACTTTGTTGATCAATCTTCTGTTTTTTCACTCTCCTTCAAGAGTAACATTAATTAAAGAATACAATCAACATTTACTTAAAATAATTTCGTAATAAGTAAACTCGGCTCATATTCCGATTTTTTAATATAAGAACGGAGATGATTTTTTGACGACGGAAAATTTTCTACGCATATCAAATGCAACGACTTCCGCATTAATAAGACAGGCAAAAGATGTCGCATATTTTATATTTTTCTGCTCATTGAAAGCAGTAAGCATTATTAACTTTTTAAGTGTAAAAGTTCTTTATTTCTTATCTATGTCTCTAATTGTAACTTGAGGTTTGATTAGTCAAGTCGTTTAAAATTTGTATTTTTAATCTTTATGAATTAAGAAAGGGCTCTACGAACGGATGGTTAGACCTAATGATCCAAAAACAACTCGATGGGATTTAGTTTCGGTGACTGAGGCGGTCATTATATATAAATGAGTATTTTCTTTATTTTTCACGCAAATAATATTTGCACAACTTTGAAGAGTGCTTAGGGTCACTTTCTACCTCAAGCATAAACTTGCTAAATTAAACGTTTTCAAAGTGGCACAGAAAATGGGCTGAAAGGAGTTGTGTGTTCGAGTCTTTGAATAAATTACTCTAATTATAAGAGATGTAGAATAACCCAGTGATTTTCAGATGATGGTCCGTCGTGTAGTTGATCAAACAAAGTACTGTTAACAAGTCAAATATCTTCTGAATTAAGACTAAAGTATCAAAATGAAACCCAAGGGTGTCAGCTATAAGTTTTATCATTTTCTCCAGACTTGAATTATCGACACGGATGTGTCCACAGCTCAGTTCTAGATGGAAGACTCAGAATAATCATTTAAAAGCATTAGCCCTTCTTGTAAAGATTAAGGAGGTTTTCCTTTTTTTTTGTTCACCGTCTGAAAGAATCATCGGTTAGACACCAACCGAGAGAATTTCAACTCTGAAACTGTAGTTTACTAACACAAAAACTACAGTAGAATCGAAAAAAGAACTTAGAAAGTTATAAGGATCTTAAAGATTTGAATATTTCTAGTACTGTGTTTAAATAAATACGTCAAGCATTTATTTAAACACTATACTATTTACATTCAAAGAGAAGTTCTGTTTTAAATTATTCCACAGCTAAGCCTAATACTAATGTTTATAGTTTTCAAGAGCTGTACTTTTTGTAATCATATTAAATTTTTTATTAATCATTTTTATTTCAGTTTTAGAACTTTGTGACTTAAAGTAATTTTTTTTTTTCATTAAAATTTTAATGGGGAAAAATAAGTTTTTAACTGTTTTGTCATCAAAAAATATTAGTTTTATCCTTTAAAATTTTTTGAAGATTTGTAAATAGTTAGGCCAGTAATCAACTGGTCCAAATATTTACAAATCTTCAAGAATTTATGATGCAGCGCTAAATTCACGAAATTTTGTAAATAGCTGTCATTACTCCATTTTCACTCAGACCTGATGGTAACGGTTTCGGAAATTCCATTACTACGATCAAAAAACATGTTCAGAAATATTGTGCTAATCTTTCTGTATACAAAACAAACAGCACAATGCTTTTGTATCTTGATTAACTGATGTGTAGAGAAGTTTTTGTCATAAAAAGTAAATATTGGTGTTTAATTTATTAGGAAAGATCCAATTTTTAATAACGTAAATATCTAATTTTTTACACGAAAATGAAATGGAAAAAAAAAAAAAGAAAATCTTGTTCCTCATAACGAAGTTCTAAGACGAGGAAACGAAAATGGTTTTCATAGCAAACTTTGTACAGAAAAAAAATTCTAAAATGGCTTTTAACAATTGGCTACAAAAAATTGAAAGCAAAAATAACGGTTCACACTTTTTCACTTAGTTCGAGATCATCAGAACCCAGTCTCAAACTGGTATCAAATTTAAATATACTGCATATTCAAACGAAATTGAAATTTTAATTCCAAAAGTCAACCCGTGGTTTTCTGACTTTTTTTTTTTAACTGAAAAAGGTCGAGTGAAGAATTTGTCAAATAAAAAAAAAGAACTTGAAATAAATCGGCAAAACAACAAAATGAATTGTACTTCTTTACTAAAATGTCACAACAAAATTATTTAACTAAAAAAAAGTTTCAAAGCTTCGGGAAATCGAATGTAGGTTCTTCGCTCACTAAAATACGACACCAATAACAAAAAGGTAGACCAATCATAACACTCAGGGGAACACAGAGTCAATTCGCAGAGTTTGTAAAACGACATCATAAAAGAGAGGTGAAAGAACGAAAAACCAAAAAACAAGAAAAATATCAAAATACGAATATTTTTATTTTAATATTTACGATTTTCTGTCACTATTTTATGGTCCACGCAACTTTACTTAACCAAGTCAAGTAGAAAAAGAACAGTACAGAAAATTAATATAAAAATAACCTATGAAAAAGTTTCTCAGAAAAATCCTAAGTGTAATAAATTAACAAAAAACAAAAAAAGGTTTACACATTTAATTACTCGATTATAACGCGAAGATATTTTATCAAATTTCTTTCTCAAAACACTCGTATATATATTTATGCTTGGCGACAAAGAGGGTGAGGGCTCTTTTACGACATTGCACCGAAAACTGGGTTATGACGAGCTATGCTTGGACCATATTCGTCGTACTGTGCTTTCGTGTGGCAGACCTGGTAGAACTCAGGCTAAAATAAGTTAAAGGTTCATCTTAGAAAATGTTCGACTAGTCTCAACAATCAAGGCAAATCTAATCGAACTATTTAACATTTTAGCGGAATGAAAAAAATCGTTCGTTCAATTTTCTTACCGTTGATGCCAACATGCTTCCACCGAACCACACTGCATATCGCTGCATTGAGTGCGTGATGACTTGACAGTCGATGGGCTTGGGCTGTAAAAGATTCAATGCTATGTTTTATACTAAAGCATTCTTACCGTGGTGTAACAAAACCTTTGGTCAAAAGCATACTTACCGTGATTTAACAATGTCCTATGCTGTAAGAAAGTCCTAATGTAACAAATGATAAATTCTGTATATTACAAAATAAATATTTACTTATAATTTATAACTTTTAAATAATAACTAGATATCTAATTAAAATAAAAAAAACTATTTTCCCCAAATATTTGTGTTACATTTTAAAATTCATCATTTGTTACATCGGGAATTTCTTACAGCATAGGACTTTGTTAGGTCACACCACGGTAGCTACTAAAAAATAAAAAATAGCTTTTTTAAGTACCTTAATTGCGCCACCACTTAAATCTTCACTGACTTTTAATCTTGAATCAACCACACGCTTCAAGTCTCTTTGAAGTCTTCGCCCAAAATCTCTGAACATCGTTGAACCGCCCGAAAGTACAACATTCTGAACAAAATCGTAATTTTATGATTTACAGAGATAAACGTCATTTTTTTAATTTACAGAGAAAAAAAAACAAAAAATACTCCTTATACAAACCACGTTTACCTTATACAAACCACGGCGAACGTCGATTGGACAATTTTGGATAGCACTGTCAACTGTTTCTGATATAGATGTAGAGAAATCTGGATTTGAAAACTAAAAGATAAGTATAATTTATAACTACTAAGAGTTATTACACCACTTGGTTTGTTAACAAGGAGTTTCACGTTCATCTATAAAGCCGTGACAAACAAGGTCGTTGAAAATAATTTATGGGTATTGACGTGTTTTCATAATTGGTTAGATGAATTATGGAATTACAGAAAACGAAAGCAAAATAGAGAAATTTCTATGGATTTGGTTTTAAACATTTTTAAAAACATTTAAGCTAAAAATCTTACACTTTACTGCACTTTTTTTTTCTTCAACCAACTTTTCAACAAAATCAGTGTTGATTAAAATCACTGTATTTTAATGAAAAGTTGGCTGGAGAATTCACTTGGTTATTTTTGCTGTAAGTTCCATCAAATTTCCAGCAAAAATAGCCAACTGAATTTAAATTAAAAAATTAATTGGCATGCAGCTTTTTTTTTTTTCATCATTAGAGATCACTTTGTACTTGGATACATAACAACAACAAAACAAAAAAGAACTTTTGCTGCTTGAAATTTAAATTTAATGAAGAACATTTAAATCTTAAGTATGCTGAACTTTTGATCAGTACTATGTCTTTTACTAAATATATTAGAAGAAAAAATATATAAAGTTATTATATGTAAAAACATTTGCTGGACTTCTTCCTTAGTTTCTCCATTAAAGACACATTTTCTTGTACAAAACGTAACCAAACTAAAGTCCATGTGCTAAAAATTTGAACTCCTTACAATCAATGGGTCAACGGGTTAGAGTAAGCAGAGTATCTTAACTTGCAGTCTGGTCTGTTGTTTATCTATCAATTATTCTACAAATAGATTATTTCTAGAGTTGGAATATTATTACTAATAATAAAAATGGATTGTCTGGCTGATAATCAATAAATGTACATATACTTTTAAAATTTGCCAATGAATTAATTAATTATTGATATCTTAACTATACAATTGGAAGGCCAAGAAAATTTTTTAAAAACCAATCTACCTCAGGGTGGAAAAATATTTCTGGTCCCAGGAAACGCTCATAACCCACATCAATAGAGAATTTCTAAAAAGACATTGAAAACATTTTTGACTAAATTGGTATTGGGGATTTTAAAGTATATTTTAAATCAAAGCACTTACGATAATATTAACACAATACCTTTTTAGTGATATTATTAACTGCATCATACTGCTTAATCCATTTTGAAGGCTCAGCATCATATTTGCTGAATTCTTTCACAATGTCAGGGCAAGTATAACAAAACCGCTCCTGTAAAAAAAAAAGATAATTTATACCTTAGTTTTTCATACACTTGACAACTACTTAATTATCTCAAATGGTTGTTACCTTAATTGCTTTGGCAGTCTCCATAGATTGCTCAGGAGGAATACCAGTCTCTCGCTCTTTTAATAATTGTTGGATGAAGAAAGTGATATCCCTGCCAGCAATTGGAATATGTTTAATACAACTTCCAATAACATAACCTTCGGCCTGGAATATTTTACTTTACAAATCAACAACAGACAATATTTGTTATGCATTAGCATGTCTTACTGATGTAAACATTAAAACATGTAAAAATAATAAGTCTCTACACTTACCACAGGAATAACATGAGTAACACCATCACCTGAATCAATAACTGTACCAGTCAATGTGCGCTCCCCGACTTGCCTTGATGTCCATGAGGCTGCTAGAGCTAAAACAGCTTGCACAGCTATGTACAATCCAGGAACATTAAAAGATTCAAACATTATTTCAGCTGTATACTCTCTGTTTTCTGGTGTGTTTAATGGAGGTTCAGTTAATAGAAAGTAATGATCTTCAGGTTCTGCTCGAAGATATTTAAAAATGCATTGCTCCCAAAATCTTTCCTTTAATTGAAATTAAATTACTTATGACAAAACAAGTTTACTAGCTACACAATATTTAAAATTAGCGCTAAATACTAAAAATACCATTAAGTCCCAGTCTTCTATAATTCCATGACGAATCGGCCACTAAACACAAAATAACTTTTACAGCTAACTAAGCCTGACTCATGATTTAATATAACAACTTTAATCTTTCCTATTATTTAATAATCATGGCGTATTATTTTACCTTAGTAGCATAGGAGGGTCTATCGATTGCTGCATCACCAATAAAAAAATCTGAAAAACAAAAACATTTTTTAAGCATAATATTAAAAATAAAATTGACCACAAACAAATTTGCATTAAATTAGCATATAAAAATATTTAATAAACCATTCACCTAAATCATCTACGCCTTTAAAAGAAGTTGATTTGCCTCCAACATTTGCACTTTCTTTTACAGCAATTGCTAAATTTGATAAAGAGAAATCCAAAACAGGTCAGCAGAATTTATATAACCTCCTGAAATAATTCCAGCACTCATTATTGGTTAATAAAAGTGTCTAACACTGATGAAAAAACACAAATATTTTTTTAAATCAGTATTAGACAGCGTTACTTATTAAAATATTTTAATCTTCTCACTTGACTAACAACAAATGAAAACTGAGTAACCATTTTAAAAAGCTCTTTTTGTGAGATTAATTAACAACAACATTCTCTATGCAGAAATTTCATTAAAGAAAAAAAAAATCACTTATGGTTGTTCATTAA
This sequence comes from Hydra viridissima, assembly GCF_058129835.1. Taxonomy (NCBI): domain Eukaryota; kingdom Metazoa; phylum Cnidaria; class Hydrozoa; order Anthoathecata; family Hydridae; genus Hydra; species Hydra viridissima. The sequence continues at coordinate 16,794,689 of NW_028324308.1, read as the reverse complement.
AATCAAACAACTATATATTGAACAATAAAACTACAGGAATAAAATTTAACATGAATTCTAGAGTGTAGACCTTCATTAAAAAATTTTATTAAACAACATAAACACTTTAAAAACTCTGTATACCTGATGGAACAATAAACTGAGGCTCAGTGTTTCCAGCAAAACCCATCTTTGTGTAACTGTAAAAAATAACAATACTATAGTGTGTGATAACTCACTTTAAGTGAGACAATATCGCTGCACAAAATCAATCATCAATTACAAAAAGATGAGTAAAATGTTTGCTTTCAAGTATTTTTAAGTTGTCAAATTTCTCAATTCGATTAGAAATTTTTTTTAGAAGAAAAGAGCATAGAATATCATCATCTTAATCTTAAAAGCTTTTGTACCAATTGATTTTTGAGGAATTTTTTTTTGTATCATTTCAGAACAGGTATTTTTTACTTTTGCACATAAAAACATTAAACAATTTCTGATAGGCAAGGATTGACGATATGTGTTAAAAAACATCAAATTGCTGAAGTTGTTTCCAACAATATCTTCAAATCCTAAGACTTGATTGAAAACATTCATTGAACACAGAGGTTTCATGGTTTACTGTTGATCTTGTTTGATATCTTTGTACTGCAGCATAAATATTAGGTTGCTTTAAACTAGCCGTACACATTTTCAATTTGCAAAATATATAACATTGGAAAAGCAGAGAGTTCTCTTAACTTTAAAAACTCTCCAACTAAAAACCACCTGTTATCAAAAAGAAGCATAACTATATTTGCTGTAATTTAGAAATGTTGAAGAGTGATATCTACTTTGATTTCAACTTTAACACACAAAGTCCTTAGAATTGTTTGCTACTTGCTATATATGTAAGTATAAGATTTGAAGCATCATTACAGTTGGGCAATAATCTGCTTTGCATTATCAATTAGAAGCAATAATCATATCTGTGCTGTTATTTGGTGACTCCATTAACTTTTTCTTTCTCTTCTTATTTGACTTTGATCTACTTTGATAATATGAAAATCCTTTAAATAGCATTAACTAATAATGACACAGATCGATCTGAATTTCCAATTCGATTGCAAGCTAGGGTTAAATTACACAATTTAAATCTTAAATAAAAACTTGAGTGAGAATTTATGTACCTAAAAACCAGTTTTAAAGGAAATGTAAACATTGAACATTTTAATAAAACAAAGGAGAGTAATTTTAAAGTTAAATTAAATAGTGCAGTAGACAAAATTGATTTCGGAAGCACTCAATTGAATTGTAAAAATTTGTCAATGTGGCTCCAATAAACATGCAATGTTCAAATTCAAACTGAAATGAAGACATCTCTTGTAAGACTAATACAGACTTTTTAGATTACTTTTATTTTTCTTAAACATTTGCTTGTTTCAACTTGTTTTCAATAGCAGTAAATTCTTGCTTGTGTATTAAAGAGTCACATTTTGGCTAGTTGAAAGCAATTTGAAAATAAAGTGTAAAAGATAGTTTTACCAGTTTTATTTGCATTCAAGTTTAAACAAAACATTTTTTACCTTAACTTTCTTAGCAAATTTGTTGTTGCTTTTTTTTAAATGCAACTAGGATCCAAAATATAGTGCAATCTCTGGCGCTACTTGACTTTTGCACCCCCCTTTTTTATGATGATAGGGAATTTTATGCTGATTAAGAATCATATAAAAACATAGGTCTCAAAATCAATGGTAAGTGCTCTAAACTGAAGTTGAAAGTACAAAATTATACGACAAATCCCTAATATTTGCCATCTTGAATAAACTAACGTTACAGTTGATTTTGTTCTTAAAAGCAAAACAGTACCGGCCTGGTTTTTATTATAGAAAAATGTTTTTTGGATTTTTGTAGGCGCGAAAGTTCTTTCTAGTGTAATCAGATATACAAAAGAGCTGTAAAACATTTTACTCATGTGAAACATGTGATTCTTTTTTGAGAAGTTTAATTTTATAAAAGAATTTGGGACTATTTCTTCAATAAAATTTTGCATTATTAAAGAAAAAAGTAATTGAAAAGATAAACTTTAATTGAATAATAAAAATGGAATTCTTTAATAGTTTTTGCTAAAAATTTGCTGAATGAAGCTATGTGGCTATGAAAATAGCCATTTTTAATTAGCACGATCCTAGGCATTAGGATTATTGGATTTGTTTGTTGGTTTTTGAAGAGCTATGACATGTAGAAAAATGAAGAAACAGAAAAATTATCTTAAAACATTCCTTTTTGTATGACAGACATAGTTAAGATATATTTTTATGGGGGTTAACTTGAAGGATTAAAAAAAAGTCTATAGTTTTAAACAATAAAAACTTTGCAAATAAATAATTTTGATTGTTTTTAAAGTTCATTTTAATACATAAGTAATAAAAGAATTTTTCAACTTATTTCATAAAAATGATAAGATATTCTAGACAGCAAGTAAGAATCCCAGTTAAAGCAAATTGGCGTGATAATTTAAACATAAATGAATTATCATGTATCATTAACTATAATATTTATTATGAAAAAATAAAAACCAGGTTGTTAATGCTTTTAAAAGATAACTTTTAGGCAAAAATAAATCAATATTCAAGATGGCGAATATTAGGGATTTGTCGTATAATTTTGTACTTTCAACTTCAGTTTAGAACACTTTCTATTGATTTTGAGACCTGTTTTTATACAATTCTTAGTCAGCATAAAATTCTCTACCATAATCAATCTTAAAAGGGGGGGGGGGGGTGTGTGTGTGTGTGTGTGAAGCGCCCAATCTTTACCCAATTATAGATGTTGGTTTTAGTCTAAAGATTTATAGTAATGACTGGATTTGCTGATTGTGTTTAAAGTGGTAAGATTTGTTGCAATTGATCAACTTAACTAAAATAATTGCAAACAAAGGTTTAAGAAATTGTTTCAACGTCCTGTAAACATTTTAGTAAATAAAACAGATGAGTAAAGGTAATACCTTGTCACTAATAAACATCAAGCAATCTGGAAACAACAACAACAAATTTAAAAACTCACCCGGTTCCATTATCAATAACGCAGGCTGGCTGTCGCATCGCCATTTTGATATGTTAAATAGGAGAACAGATAACTTTTTTTATAAACTTAGTAAACACTAAAAATCCATTTAATATTAAAATTACAAATTTAAAGTTATAGAGTAGCCTGCTTCCTTCAGGAACTTCGCATACCGTCAGATTTAATGGCGAAATATAAGGGCGATAACAACAAAAAAATTAAAATATAATTGGCTAAGTGTTTTTCGCCTCCAGTTTCCAAAACAAGAAACCTGAAGTCTGGCTTTATGAACAGAACAAACAAAAAAAATAAACATATGCGAGTTCGTGAAATTTGGCGAGTTCGAGTTTTTCGAGTTTAAAAAGTTTGTTCAAGTTTTCGATTCAAGTTTTCGATTCAAGTTTTCGATTCAAGTTTTCGATTCAAGTTTTCGATTCAAGTTTCCGATTCAAGTTTTCGATTCAAGTTTTCGATACAAGTTTAAGATAGTTTGTCTAAGTAAAATTTTTCAAATAATTCGAGTTCAAGTTTATCAAGTTTCATTTTCACTCAAATATTTCGATCGAGTTACACAAATTTATCGAGTTTCATAAATTTATTAAGTTTATAAATTATAACAATGTTATTTAACAAACACAATAATTATTGAGGATATCATCAATCCAATACTGAATCGTCATGTTACAAGCATTTTAAATATTTGATAATATCATGCTAATATCATGACAGTTTAAAAAACTTAATTGTGTAATGTTAAAGTAAAAATAAAAATCGGCTTTGTTTAAAAATAAATTAAAAAATACTAATTATTGAAAACTACAATGACGGTTCACTGGAGCTGTACTTTAAGTTAAAGAACAACTCCAGTGAACTGTCATTATTGAGATAGTCAAAATTTTTGTCTTAGCCAGTCCGAAATCCAACACAAAGTAAGTAACACAAAGTGGCATCAAGAAACACAAAGATATTGAAATGATGGAGACTGATGGACAACACTTACCATCTTGTCGCAAAACTTACATGGAAATTTTTTTGCATTCTAGCCTCATCATCAGCATCATAAAGAGTTGGTCATCGCTGATGGCCAACACTTAACATCTCGCAAAACTTGTACAGAAAAATCTTTGTATTCCAGCCTCATTACCATCATCAGAAAGAGTTCTTTCTAGGTCAGGCGGCGCATTCACATGCAAACGAACAAGCTTTCATGCGAACAATGTTGAAAAAATTATGTCCGAGAGAATATTGATTTTTTCAGTCTTTAATTTGTCAGTATCGGACTGATTAAAAACAAGTTAAGTGATAGTAACTCAAATTTTTTTATTTATTTTTGTTGTTTGGAAAAAAAAAAAGTTTTTTTTGTAAGAATAATTAAGAATTAAAAGTAGGAAGAATAAAATTCTTTAACAGGAAAATATAAAAAATTTGATGAACTCGAAAAACTTGATAAGCTTGATTAATACAAATACCAAATAATGTCATAAACTTGAAATTCAAGTTTATTAGGTTTTTAGAAAGCAATTAAATTTTTTCTTCAAATTTTGCGAGTTCAAACGAAAAACTTATGGTTTGAAAAATTGTTGTAAAATTGGAGATGTATCGACGGTATATACGGTAATAAAGTTTTAATATTGTCAATCTTTTTCTTTGATATTTTTAATGTTATATATTTCTGCTGTAACTCGGCAAGTGATGCCTACAGCGATCTTTCTTTCTTTGCAACATTTGCTTGCTTGTACTCATCTTTATCAACGTAGTGTTTGATATAAAACCTTAGTATTTTAGGAAACTGCATTAACGAAATCTAATCTTTTACCATCGCTTGTATGTGTGGTTTATTTACAAGAATAACTAACTCACTTGTAGACTGTTAATTCAACAGAATCTCTAGCATCTACAGATTTGAATGAAATGTTACTCTAAAATAAATATACATTAATATAAAAAGCCACAATGATAAACTACTTTTCTTGTATTATAATATTAAATACAATGTAATAACAAGCCACAAAATAAGAATTAATGTCTACCTGTTGATTTGAAGCTATATTCTCAATACCATCAGGGACATAGTCGTTATCAGCATCACTATCATCAAAATCATTACTTGTACCACTGAACTTTTTTTTTAAAACCAGCAGAAACCGTTTTCACGTATTGACGTTTCGACGCCATTTTGTGAGGCATGTCATTGTATAACCTCAAAATTTCGTAATCAACACATTTTACAGTGAGATGATTTTAAGATTGTTGCTCCATGCTTAAGAATCATACTTAAATATCTTTTTGGTAGCTGAGTATACAATCTATGACTATAAAAATGATAAAAAAAAACTTATTTTTGGAAAAAGTGTGACTTGTCATTGTTTCACAACAACCCCTACAAATATTTTGTAGCCAAATAGTTCAGGTTTACTCGGGTTTTTTTTAACTTATCAGGTTTTAAACACGAACTTGCATGTCCCTTATAAAAACCAATTACGATTTTTAGCTTTAAGGGTAATGGATGAGCAGGGTGCTTTTGTAACGCAACAATTTTTGTATTAAGCAGCTTTTTCTTTTTTCTTGAAACATTTTACAAGCTTTAAAACTTGAGAACCTACCTAGATAGGTTTTGCGTATTTACGAAACAAAAATAACTAAGCATCGGCGTTTCGTTTTTAGGCTTATCACGAATAATAGCGAAGAATAACGAATATATCAGTCTATATCAGTCTTTTAAGATTAATCAAGTTTTTGAAGTTTGTTAAAATAGATTTCCTTATGCGTTTAAAACAGCAAATTTTTTGGTTTGATTTTCATACATAAGTTTGTTATTTAAAATTTCTTATAAAAATAAGTTTAACGGATTTTACCGAACAGCAATTCTGCACAATATCTTAAAGGGATAAAACAAAATAGTATAAAACTGCGAGCTGTCGTAGTTTTTTTCCCTGGAATCTTATAACTTTGTAAATAAATTGTTATCAACTAGAGGTTAAAATTAATACTAGTAATTCTTTTCTCAGGGTCTCTAATAATTTGTCTCCCATTTTAAACGTGAAAAGGAAAGTTATTGATTTTTTTCTAAAAGTAAAAATTACCGAAAATTTTAGTATTAATTTTTAAAGAAATAGTGAGTTATCCTTTAAATAATTTATATTTAAAGAAGTTATTTTAAAAAAATTTAGAAAATAAAATGTATTTTAAAAGTAATAATTACTAAAATTAATAACTCATTTTCTCCCAACGTTTAAAATGGGAGGAAGAGTAAAATGAATCTGACGAACTAAAATAAAGATTAAACAATTAAAAATTTCAAAAAATGTGAAAAATATAATTAAGCCATAAAAATATATGGTAAACTGAAATAACAGGTGGTCTAAATGTATTAGGAAAATGGCTGTTCATCGTAATAGTTTGGTAATGATCTAGATGCATAATTGAATATATTCAAATAACAATTATATTTCTTACATTTTACAGCTTAACAAGCAATATATCACCCAGGCGTTTGAAACAATTCTTAGGGTAGTAAAACTAATCCGTCAATCTGTGTAAACGAATCATTTTGCAGAAATAGTTTCAACAAACTGTAATTTAGAGCCGTATTTATAGATATACACACGGATTTAAAAGAAATATTGGTACCTCATAAAAGTCTTTGAAAGAGTTCGTGTGGCATTGAGTTTCTTAAAATGTGTTTTGTTTTCCATGGTAGTAAAAACTATATTATATTTATACTTATTATGCAAATAATCTTTACTTATCTTTTAATTTTTATTCTTTTTTAAAAGGCAATTAATATAATTATTTCATTCGTAGTGACATTTATTTTAATTTGCTTTAAAATATCATTTTATGTTACATGGCACCTACATCATATAAATATTAGGATGCGCACATATACGTCATATATACGTTATTAACATTGTACATGTAAATATATTTTTACTGATACATTTTTATGGTTTGCTTTTTTTATGCATACTCAATCTAAGTTTAAAAAAAAAATCTAAAAATTGCATTTTGGGTAAATATTTTAACGGTCTTATCAACTAGATGCATTACTTTCTATTTCTAATTTCTCAAAAGACTAAACCACTTTTTTTTAATGTTTAATTATGGTAGTTATCATTATTGAAACCTGTCAAACTTAAAAATCTTAAATATCTTTTGCATAAATATTTTATACCATTGGTAACAAATTCAAACTTCTCTCAATTTATTCATGATATATTGGCCAAGCAGCTCTGAAGCTTTATTAATATATATGGGGGAAAGGGGGTGAGGATTGGGTGTGAGGAGCCAGCATTAGACTTTTTTAAAGAGACCCATTTTAGCATAAAGTTTGTGAAGCACTGACTATTTCAAGCTCAAAAATAAAAAACCTAAAAAAGATTTTTTCATAAAAGTTTAAAAAAATCATCTCTACAGGAAGATGAAGTTAGAAAATAGGCGATTTTCTCTGCAAATAAATGGAAAATAATTTTTTACTTCATTTAGAGCTACTGAGATTATTAAACTCAGATTTTATTTTAATAAAAAAAAAACAAACAAACAACATTTCACTTTAAAAAAAGTCTTAAATTTGTCCGAAAACACAATTAATTTGATTTGAAAGGCTTCGGAGACTAACCATGCAGGGGGCTTGAAAACTATCAAGTTGGTTTTCAATTTTAATTCGTGAATTCCACTCTGGTATTATTCTAACTGATGCTTTTATTTGAGATTCTTTGGGTTCATATGAAAAAGCTTTTGTGGTTAAACGAAAATGTATTAGAGAGTGCCACAGTGGAAGTGTCCCTCCTTGGAAGTGCCTTAGTGGAAGTGCCTCAGTGGAAGAGAAAGTGTAATTAGTTTCAGCAATTATTTGACTGTTCAATATAGAACTTGATTTCTAACAGAGTAGTGTTGCATACTGAAATTCTTTAGAGATTGTAGGATTTGTGAACGGGGGTAAGAGTGGGGATGAGGTAATGGTGATTAGTAAAAAGGGTAAATTCTGTATATTCAGAACAAAAAAAGTATTTTTAATGGATCTTTTCGGTGTTTGCTGGATGGAGAAATTTTTGAAGATATGTGAGCTCTTTTACCTTTGTATTGTTGGAAAATCTCCTTCGAGAATTACGAGCATTACTTTCGTTTTCATACCATTTTAGCAGGTGCACGTGCTTAAATTCCATTGAAAACTAAGCAAGAGGAGAAGAAAAGAAAATAAGTTTACATATCACTTACATAAATTTGTACAAGAATTATCAAGCGTCATTTACATCAGGGACCAATCAAATGATTTTTGGGCAAGTTGTATTAAGCGAGTTTATATAAATATTAACACAAATTTTAGCTTGCCATTGCATCGAGTTCTCAGGTACCCTGAACTGTTGATCAATTTTTGATATTGCCAAACACAAATTGGAATATGCAAACGAAGCATTGATCTTTGTTGTTTCAAACATATCAAGTCCCTTGATCTGAAACGTCAGTTCAATCTAGAATAGAACGATCGAGTGAACATTGTCAATGGTAAAAAGTAAGAAACATTTAGAACATGAGAGTGTGGGTGACAAAAGAAGTTATTTCCTAAAAAAAAAATATAGCCAACGATATGTTAAGGCAGAAAAAAAAGAAAGTTATTGTTGAAATAAGCGAAAAACTGTTGCATTTTGTAAGATGACTTTTTGCATTTTGCTGATGCACTGAAAGTATGAATGATAAATGTTGCGTGGTAACAAGAAGTAAAACATTAAAATCCTTTTGAAATTGAGTTTGTTATTTTTCTGATCAAAACATGGGCGCCGGCAGGATTTTTTACAAGGGGGGGGGGGGGGGGTAAAATAAAATTCAACAGTGATACTTCAAAAACAACATAAATCTATTACTTAATGAAGTCATTTTATCAGACCAGTGACAACAAAAAATTAAAGAAAATGTAAAAATAAAAACACAAGAATTAAATCATTGTTATTCAGTAAATAGAAATTGTAGTCGTCTGCGTTCACTGCCAAACTTATTTACAATTTGTTCCATAAATTCAGATTTTCTGCAGCGTATTTTTTCACGATGCACGCTCAGCATGCAAAGCCCAGAAAAACGCTCATTGGACATGGTTGATCGTAGCCAAGTCTTCACGCGCCGCAATTTACTAAATGATCTTTCTACAGTACATGTTGTTGTTGGCAGTGTTATTAAAATGAGCAAAGCTTCACGAACAGCAGGGTAGAACACAGTCCTTGGTAGTAAATCTGTGAATTCGTTTATTGTGTTTTTAAAAGATTGAATGGCCCAAAAATCAAACCAAATTACACTATCGAGTTTAAAATTATCAATTTTGTATACTTCATTGACAGTTGACATTTTCTCAATGAATTTTTCACGAGTTAAAGTTCTCATCTTTGCAGGATGAAGAAAACAAAGGTTAAATTGAGCAATGTTATCTTCTGAGAACCGCGTTTGAAGCGAATCGATTAATGAATCGAGATAAGGGATATACATAGCCTGGCGAAAGTATTCCTCGACATTTGTATCCGTTGCTCCACAATTGTTTCGGTATAACTGCCTTGAACATTGCCTTGGTGGTGTTAGTTGAATGTACAACTTTCCAGACAACTGGATCACTCTCTTGTAGATATCTTCACTGAAATGCATATCTGCCTTGTTACGGTGTAGATTTATAACCAAGAGCAATTCATGAATGTGCCTCTGTACTTGTGGAAGGTCTAGTTGAATGGCTTGAAGTGCTTGAGTACAGGGTTCCAGGAGAGCTGAGTAAAATGAAATGATAATTAGTCCAAATAAAAAAGTTGTTGAGCTGGATGCTAACAACAACTGATGTGCCAATTGACGTGTGTTTCCGGTTGCTTCGTTAGATATCACATCCAACTGGGTAAATATGTGGTCAAAATTATCACAAAATACTCGTATGCTCTTATACTTTGCAGTCCATCGAGTCTCGCAAAGAAGAGGAACGTTGAGTATAATTGACCTTCTCTTAAGACTTTCACGGAAGAATGCAATAATTGACTTGATAGTACCAATTGTATTGCGAATTTGCGGAAGTGCACTCAGATCATTTACAACCAAGTTCAGTCTATGTGATGAGCAATGAACAAAAGCCGCCTTTGGATATTTCATTCTAATTCTTGATTGGACGCCGTTATCCTTTCCTGCCATGGTTGAGCAACCATCGTATCCCTGACCTAACAGACGATCTAAATTGAGACCTAATGATAAACACTTGCTTAATATGGCGTCGGAAATTGAAGCTGCAGACATGTCGTTCAGTGGAACAAATCCAAGGAATTCTTCCCGAATCATTTGCTCTTTTGTTGGGTCGACAAAGCGTATTCCAATGGATAATTATTCTGTCCCTGAAATATCGGCTGTTTCATCAGCTAATACTGAGAATCCAATGGAGTTATTTGTAGCTGACACAATATCATTTACCAGAATCTGTTCAGATATTTTGATCAATTCTTTTTCGGTTTGATGTGATGTATATTTTGCATTCTTTGCAGCAGTATCAAGGTGATTTTTTATAATTTTATCACCAGCCTCAATTCGAAAGTTCAATAGCTGATGCATATTTCCTTTACTTCCTTCCCTCGCAGAGCCAAATCATTTGTTCCACACAACAAAATCGTTGAAAGGATAGAAAAGAGCTTCTGTCTGTTTGCTTCAACAATGCGTTTTACAGAATCGTCAAGCTGACATACAATTTCCTTGTTTGGATTTTTTCTCACTGCCATGAAGTTTTCAGCATCTTGTTGAGAACACATATGCCATGACGATGACATGTGATTTCGAGCACATTCGTTAAAATCCTTATATTTTCTAAAGGCTGTAGTAATAAATGCACCTTGAAAACCTCGATGTACTTTTTTTTTAAAGATTTTTAATTTGCAGCAAAGAGTTTTGATCATCAAAACTCTTTGCTGCAAATTATAAATCTAACTGAAAGTATGAATGTATTGTTGCGTGGTAACAAGAAGTAAAACATTAAAATCCTTTTGAAATTGAGTCTGTTATTTTTCTGATCAAAACTCTTAGCTGCAAATTAAAATCTTTAAAAAAAAGTAATGGAAGTAGTAACTCTCTAAATTGTGCGGTAACGTTAAAACAGTTTGTCCTCTTGTTCTTAAGTAACAAAACGAACAACTTTTTTCAAATCTAGTTCATTAGCATAAATCCCAGTATTATCAATCCCACCTGTTGTGAAATTTTCGAATAAAACCTTTTTAAAGTTTTGTTAAAATAAAAAAAAAATTGCAACAAACAAAACAAAATTATTGTTGAAGATTCTGTCCACCTCGTTATATTTAAGGATTTCTGAGTTGCAATCTTTACTTTAGTTTGTCTAGAGAATACTCCTGGAATCTTCTGGATCTATTTGATACCAGCAATACATAACAAAAGTTATATCAAACGGGATATCAATGCAATGTCTTCACAACAAGTTTGGTAAATATTTTAAATTATCTTTTAATTTATCTATTGAATTAATTATGGTGTCAAGGCGTATCACGTCGAACGCAGAGTCAGCTAAACACTAAGAAACCTTGGTTTTTGGCCTCCTAAAACGAGAACTTAACTCAAAAAAATGAATGTCTTGATATTATAGTTGGAAGTACAACCTCTACCAATTCTACCCCAGTGAGCACATCAAACTAAAGAAAACTAAACTAATAATACTTATCAATTTTGGAAACCGAAGAAAAATCACTTCCTGATAAATCTATCCCCCTGATAGCGTTTAATGGTCTTTTATTTAATGTAATTTGTTGTTCAAAAAAGTGCCACCCTAGCTGCCATGGGATTTAAAATTCCTCCATTATCAGTAAATGAAATTCTCAATTATGTAGTAGAGTACAGCAAAAGCAAGACAAGGTATGGTTCATCGAGTTGAAGAGAAAAGAAAACAGAATTCTGTTTAGGAGAGACATTTCTTTGTTTTCTAACGAATGAGTATTAAGTCGAAATCGCAATTACATAAGTATTAACGATGATGGACAAAGTTCTAAGACTTGCTAGTTAGCCTTAGTGTAAATTATGTTTAGTTTAAAAAATCCTTAAAGAGCATAGTCTTGATTTACGCAACGATATTGTCGTCATTTTGATTCACGCAACGATATGATGACTGATGGAGCTAGTAGTATGAAAAAAGTTGCTGATCTCAAATCAACAATTATCTTTTAACGGTAATTAAGGTTTTTTTTTTTATCAAAAGGAGGAATTGGCAACAATTAAAACAGATTTTAAGGATAACTTTTCTGATAGTGGCTCGTCTAAAGAAGATGAAAATGGGCCAGTTAGAAAGGTACCAAAAATGATGAGAATGTTTAGGCAATTATCTATCAATGATGACATCTAACAGAAATTTATAAAAGCTGAAGTTAGTAACCAGTATTCCCTGATAATGGACTGCAAGACAAGATGGAGCAGTCTTCTATTAGTACTTGAGAAATTTTAACTTGTTGAAAAAACTTTATATAAAAAGCGTTAATTAATATTTACCCAGTTTAAGATAATTATATTTGCCTATCACATGATGAAGCAATAATATTACCAGAGGTAATTACAGCTCTAGTTCCAATAAAAAACGCTTTGTTTTTGGGTTATTAGCCTGTATAAAGCCAAAATTGGCATTAATTTTATGCTGAACAAGATAAAGGACGCCGACAATATTTTAAACGAGAAATGGCAGCTCTAATTTTTTGCATGCATGAACACCAAACTGATACATGTGGGCTTCTGAAATTCACCTCCGTGAATCCTGATGCAGTGTTTAAGTTGAGGGAGAATTTTTACACTTCCTTCTTCATTTAAATATCGAAAACTTTTTGGATAAGTTGCACTAAAGACTAACAGTTCCCAATCCTGTTGCAGAAACAGCATCAATGTTGCAGAATTACACACCGTATTTATTTGAGGCACTTGAAACGGTATCTAAGTGCGTAAATAATCCTTTGAATATTGAAGATGAACTCAATCGTGCTATTAAAGATCTTCGATGCAGCTAAATATGTTTTGGTAATCAAAATCGTCATAAAACAGTTAATGTCCCCCTGGTTAATATGTATAAATAGCGTGATCATCAAAACCTCACCCTAATGAAGCAACCTGTCAAACGACAACAGACTCGAGGAACTCTTCTACCACCTGCTTCATTACACCTGCTGTGATACACCTGCTGTGGTACACCTGCTTCATTACACCTGCTTCATTACACCTGCTGTGATACACCTGCTGTGATACACCTGCTGTGATACACGATCTCTTCTTTGTGTTTATCGCATATTTGTATAACAATACTCTTATAATAAATTAATAAATTAAACTCGTTTTACAATACGACTCTTACGTAAAACAACAAAATACATGTGATATGTTATTGTCAAAAATACAAAAAGAAATAATACTTCTTAAAAATGGGGATGCTTATTGAAGAGATAATGTCCGGTGAAAGAAAATGTCCGTTCAGACTAACAAGTGTCGAGTCTCAGCCAGTGATATTTTCATTAACGTGAAGTAAAATTAGAAGTAAAAATAATTGATTTCGTTAATGTGAATAAAAATTTCAAATTAGGATATATCTGAAGAACGAAAACTGAAATAGAATTGAATATAAGCATCAAAAAACGAAAATAGGAATAGAATTAGGAATTATTACCGAACGAAAATTATTGAATATTAAAAGAAATTTCGATACACTAATTAGTTTTTTTTGACAATTAATTTACAAATTTTGCATACTTGCTTTAAAATTGGCGCACATGTTTGACCATAACGATGATATTTGGAATGATTATAGAATGTATCAATGGACCACAAAACGTGCTTGTCATTACGTTAAGTATAAATTCAATGCGTTCAATCTTTTGTTGTAAAATAAAATAAACATCTAAAGATTCTTAAGAGTTGCAAATTAATAACAGAATAATGAGTTTATCAAGGTTGTTGGCTGGTAGGAAGCGTGACAGTCTTGTATGGAAATTCTTCGTTTACGATGAAAAAAATGACAAATCCACGTGTCTAGTACAGGACATAATTAATGAGAGCGTATGTGGCGCATCTCTTGCCGGAAAAAATTCCAGTAACTTGGTGGCGCACATTCAGAGAATACATAAAGACACACACAAATGTTACGCGGATGAAAAGAAAAAACGAAATGCAGAAAAAATATTTTTGAAACGTAAAATTGATGACAGCAATTCTATATCTTCCCGAAATAGTGGAAAGACAAAAACTCAGACAATAAGAGAGTGCTTTGAACACCGAATCACCGCGTGGCCAACGGAATCAAATGAATATCAATTGCGTCAGGATAGCGTGATTGAAATGATTGTTAATACCAGCTATCCAATGGTATTGCTAGATCAGCCGTCGTTTTGAAAGATGATAAAAACTTTTGACCCAAAATTTAAATTGCCAGGTTATAATTAACACAACTAAATTTTTAAATTATTGTTTTAAATTCATTCAATGCTAAACAATTTTTAAATGTTTGCCTGTATTTATAGTATCATTAATGTAACACTATAGTAACTAAAAACACAAACTGATGTGCATTAAATTTTAACTGATTTAAATTTTATATTGCAGGGTCTGCAACATTGAACAAGCGGATAAACGAGCGTTTTCTTCTACAATCTGCACAACTGAAAGACTTGATGAATCGTACACGCAAAGTAACAATTTGTCTTGATGGTTGGACGAAGAAGCGTCTCACAGCATCGTTCCTTGGAATATCTGCTTGTTTCTATGACACCACCATTGATAAAGCACGACATGCTTTCCTAAATTTGATAGAACTCCAACATCCCCACACGGGTGAGATGCTTGCCGAATGTTTAAAGAAATGTCTTGACCAGTGGGGTATTAGAGAAAATCAAGTTATGTTGATTGTTTCAGACAACGGGTCTAATATGATTTAAGCCATCAGGCTCTTACAGGAAGTGTATGCAGCTAAAAAATCTGACGAATCTGAATCTTATGAGTTTGAATCTGACGAGTCTGAACATGAAACTGATGAGGAAGAGATCCAGTCTCAGTCAGAACAAACTGATTTATTTCTGCCAGATCATATTCCATATCGTCGAATGCCCTGTATGGCTCACACACTCCAGCTTCTCATAAAACCAGTTTATGAACATTATAGTGCAACCACCTTAGAAATGAGACAAGTTGTATCAAGAATTAGGAAATCAAGTGTGGCAATTGAGAAACTTATTGACAAGTGTGGGAAGTCTGTGATAACTGACTGCACCTCAAAATGGAACAGTACATATCAGATGATTGACCGGCTGTTTAAAATAAAGACATCGGTGAATGAAGTTCTTATAGAAATTGGTACATATTATTTTATTATTTATGTTATTAGTGTGTATAAATTATTTTCGGAATTTTATTAAGTCTACAAAATTGCGTCTTACCTTATATAAACTAAAAAAACGAAAATGGTTATAAATTGTAAGAAGTTCATTATCATTAAAAAACAAGACAGGGTATATAGTCTTTAAATTAGGTTTACTAATAACACGGAAATACTTTACCCTGCCTTTTAAATCACATTGCAACAGTATGGAAAAAAGAGACGTATATCAATGATAATTATCAGTTATTACAATTGTTATTAGTAAACTTTAATTTCAGACGGTTTACTTAAATTTAGGAATAGACGCATTTAAAGCAAGTGAATGGGTTCGTTTTCAAAACATTTCTTCACTTTTGGAACCCTTTGCAGTACAAACAGATATACTTCAGACCGATGCCCAGTCTCTTTCACAGGTTCTACCATCTATACTCAATTTGGAATGCTATTTACAAGAATATCCTACCAGCAAGTCTTTGATAGCGAATCTTCTTGGAGATCTACGTCAACGGTTTCAAACAATTCTGCAGCCGGACTCAGATACGTTTAATCTTCTTCCGTCTGCTGCATATTTGTTAGATCCAACCGTTGCTGTCTTTATCCTCACATCGGAAATGGGCACCTTGCTCCATGCAGCAAAGATTTATATAATAAAAGTTTGTGGAGTAGAACAAGAATTATAAGCTGCTGCTGAGTCAAATGGATCTGAATGTGAATTTGCTGCCATAAAGCGCTTTAAGTTCTTGTCAAATAAAATCTTTACAAAAGAAGGAAAGATTTATAACCAAGACAATATCACTGTTGCAAGTCAGCTGTCAAGGTATTTGGTAGACATAAGCGGTGATGAAGCGCTGCCAAGTAACGGCCTGCTCTTTTGGAAACAAAACAAAAGCAAGTATAGCAAGATTGCAATTTTGGCTGAAGATTTACTGTCCGCCCCAGCATCACAGGCGTTTGTAGAAAGGATATTTTCACTTTGTGGAATTTTAACTGTTGGTCACCACAATCGAATGAAAAAATCATTAGAGATGAGAATTTTACGAAACTGAACAAAAACTTGTAATTTAAATTCAACCAGATATTTTCTTTCAATTTCTTATTATAACTCAATTGAATCATTGAATGACTATTTTATGACTATTTTTATCCTTTTTTAGATGTTACTAAGGTGGTTACTATGGTTACTAAGTTAAAAAATTGTTTAAATATTTTTCTTGAAATTTATGTATTACATTATTTCTTGAAATAATGATAGGGGAGACCGGGGCTAGTTTTCAGCAGGGGTAAGTTGACGAATTGCGTTTATCTGCAGAGTCTTTTATCAAAAAGTATCAGAAATCTCAGGGAACTTTCCTAATTGACCATTTCATCTTGGGTCCTACGACTAAAACTAATATAAATATTCCAGTCACAATTGATTTACTATTATCAGTCAGGCTGTTTTAGTAGTTGTCGTTTTTCAGGATCTTTAGGCAATTTATTGAAAAGCTTTTAGGGTTTATTGGCAAAATTTTCACAGGGGAAGCTGGAAAACAAAAAATATCTTTATAAAATTAATTTTTTTTAAATTTTTATTTCTAACAATATTGAAAAAATTTATTTTTACAAAAAAAATACATTTGAATTTTTTTACAAAAAAATTTTTTTAGGGGATTTTGTTACCAGGAACCAAGGTGGGGTGTTGTTTTGTTACCAGGAACAAAGGTGGGGTGTTGTTTTGGCTTCATATTCAAACTACTAACTGCTACTAGCTCATAGAAATAATAAATAATTTTTATACATTTTTACTCACTAATACGTTAATAATCTTTTTTATAGTTTGCGCCAACTTACCCCGGGGTGGGGCAAGTTTTTCTTTTTTTAAGGCCCAGGAAGGAGCCATAAGATTTTTTTTTTAAATGAATGTAACTAGTACAAGTTACCCAAATTCGTAGACTTCAAGACTACACTTTAATTTTTTCAAAAAAAGTATGTCATTAGGACTACTAATTGCTGTAAAATTTGATAGAAGTAAAATATGAACTGATTTAGTAACTGAAATAAGAACTAAAATGATTAAAATCATAAGAACTGAACTGAAATTAATTTCATCAGAACTGATTCAAAAGAAGTAAAATTAAAATTAGAAATTAAATCAATGCTACAAGAACGAAGTAAAAATGGAAATTGAAATTATATTTAGAACTTAAATATCACTGGTCTAAGCGAGCATTTTCTTTCACCGGACTATTCGGTACAAATGTTCGAGGATGCTTGGGTGATAAAACTTTAGATGCTTTGTGATTCCTGAAATCATATTTCAAAAAACACAAAAAATAACGTATTTCCTTATAAAATGAATTTCTTATAAAATGAATTTCTTATGTTATACAGCAATCAATAGCCTTTCATTTTACAAATATTTTTGCCGTTGATTAAAAAAACGTATTTTTGTATTTAGTTAATTTACATGTGGATATTATATGTAATACGTATGTATGATAATTATGATAATTTATATGTAATATGTATGAATGATAATTACGATAATTTATATTTATGAATACTATGATAATTCCGGGATCCCAGGACTCATTAGTTTTTCAATTTTAAAATTCGGGATTGCAAGCTCTTGACAATATTCTAAGATATTTTCTTTAAAAATACTTTGGCTCAAATGTCTGACTTACCCTAGATATGCCCCTGAAATACTTAATGAAAACACCAAAAGATGTTTTTGTCAAGAATTTGAGAGGCATATCAAGGGTAAGTCAAACATCTGAGCTAAAATATTTATAAAAAAAATACAATCTTCTCACAAACATTTCGAATTTTTATAAATTCTGGTTTTTGTAAACGAAACACAAAAACGCGGGTTTCCTGGTCTCAGCGTGAAAATTTATGGTTTCAAGTCACAAACCAAATGTCAAAAGACTGGATTTGGCAAAACTGCTCCACACGAGAACTTTTCGGATATTTTCATGAAGAAATCGAATTTTTGTGAGATCGTTTCGAACAATCGTTCTTTCTTCTAAATTTTACGTTAACAAGAGGACATATAGTGTTAAGTTACCGCACCTTTCAATTTTTCAAAAAAACTTTCCTCTACATTTTTAAAACTTCACCAACAATAAAAAAAAGTTCTTATTTTCTATTAAATATCTGGAGAAATACAAATGTAACATTTCATCTAAAATGCAGTTTTGGATACAATTCCGAATTTCGCACTGTCACGGATCCATCAAAAAAGGTCGGGCGGGGGGGGGGGGGCGAATTCACAAAACTTCGTACGTAAATCCGTAACTTTTAGGTAACTTTGGTTATTAATAGCTTCGAAATGACAATCTCATGAAAAGTTCAAAAAACATTTCACTAATGTTTACAGTAAAATGGTTTTATTTGTATTACGTAGTTTAGAACAATAATCTTAAAGATGTTCAGGTTCGAAGTTACGCAAAAAGTAATGAATTTACGTAAGAAGTTTTGAGAATCCGGCTCCAGAATACGAAGTTATATTGACGTCACAATGAGAAACGCTTGGTGGAAAAGTTTGGCTGAATATTAGTAAAGCTAAAAAATATCCGGCATCGAGAAATTCAATTTTGGAGTTTTAACTTGCTCGTGTAATAGAACATAGTTCCTTAATGTAAAATTTCCGTTCCGTAAAATGTCGCCCGTCCTCATTGTGACTGTTAAATGCACGAAAATTCTTTTTTTAACTCCTGATTTAAATCTCTTGACCCTAGGAACTCCAGCTTTAACGTATTAAAAGTATTTTAGCCGTTCATTTTGAAAGTGACCTGAGTCCATTAAAGTTTAAATGGAGACATTTAAAAGAATGCGTTTCAATTAAATAAAATCTTGGCCAGAAAATTAAATAAAATTTTGACCAGAAAATTGCTGTTTATGTGGCTGACCTCAAGTTATAATTGTCAATACTGTAAAAAAAAAAAAAAAAAAAAAAAATTTAAAAACATTCTGAGAAAACAACAACAAAAGTTTTTAGCTGAAACTCAGATGATACTATGTCAAAATAAAATGTTTTTATAAAAATAATAATAAATACTAATTCCAGAAATAGAACACTTTTTGGGTTTTAGAGGAGATAGGCTAATGTGATTGGGAGAATTTGTGCGTTAGGTCACTCTGCCTTTCAACACCTCATATGTGATACATATGGGGAAAGAGGTTTAACATTTTTGTTTTATGCTTTATTTTTTTTTCAGTATTTTATTACAAATTGAATCATATAAATTCAAGTATGCAAAGCACTTTGTATACAGCCTGAGTAGCATTAAAGATAATCTTTCTTTAACTTTAAAATATGGAACTTTTAGATTGCGAGGCTTTTTGAATTAAAAAATTAAATTTTTATTTAACTTCAAAAATAAACTTTTAATTAAAATTACCGTGAAAATTCTTAATGACAGGAAATAAATTTAAGTTAACTATAATTATAGCATGTTTAACATTCTTGTAATGTTATGCACTCTAAAAAAAATTCAAGGACTAAAAAGTTTGTGTGTTCTAGTTTACTAGAGTATTAATATTGATATAAAATACGCCAAACAGTCAAAATCTGTCTTTCAATTTCGATTTCGATTTTGACCCTTTTTTTGCTATGCCCCAACGTTTAACGACTAAAGACATCAGAGCTATGAAAAAATTTTTTACTTAAAACTTCTTTCTTTTCTTTTTTTTAACAGGAAATTAAAGTAAGAAAAATTGAAAATTAAATGCAAAAGTAAAAAACTAGTTGTTGAAATTCCATCCGGTTCATGAAGCGTCCCTGGTTATTTGCTCCTTAACAAAACTGTTTTAAACGGTAGTTAGAATGTCCTTCACAAAAGGTTAAGTGGAAAGAATGTATAACATTCACGTTCTGAACCAACGTTGTTTTTATTCTATTTCTAAAACCTATTCTTTATATAAATTACTATATGTATTTTTTTCAACTTAAAAATAATATCAGTTAACATCAATTTCTGTGAATAAAAAGCATTTTTAAAAATGTTAAGATAGTGTATTTATTATTTTTCCCACCACTGTATATATATATATATATATATATATATATATATATATATATATATATATATATATATATATATTATATATATATATATATATATAATTTTAAATAAATATGTATGTTTAATTTATAAATATGTATTTATATGTATTATTTACTAAATATTTTAATTTTTCTACCAAGTCAGTTAAAAGACGCATTCCATATTGTAATTCATAATCTGTCTTTTTTGGCTGATTTTTGTTTGTGACCAATAAAATTCAGTGAAATATTTTTTAATAAATTTTTTTTTTTTTAAATATAACTGCAAAGCAAAAAGCAAAGGTAAAATGTAAAATTTATTTTCGTATTTTTTATTTAATCCTCATCATATTTACATTTTACTTACAAAAAGCCAGAAACATTTTTAATTTTCCAGCATTAAAAGTTGGAAAATTAAATATTTGATGTAAATTGGTTTGATAGAGTCTACACTCTACATACATTTAATTAATATTTACAGAACTATTTAATTAGCAAATATGCAATTGTTTTCCTAAAACAAATGCTGGGGTTTTTAACTTTTGATCTTCTTCAACTTCAATCTTTCCAATCATTTAAGATTTCTTTTATAAACAGCTTTCTAATGATTAACGCAGTATCATCCTCGTGTTCAAATATAAGAAGAACAATTCTCGAAAACCAACACTTCTTCGTTAATCATTAAAAATAAACTCCAAACGCTAATCATAAATCAATCGGGAAACGTTGTTTGTATTGTGTTGTTTGTATTGGGTTGTTTGTATTGGGTTGTTTGTATAATGGGTATACTCAACTTATCTGGTTGTTGTTTATCAATAATGGTTGCTGTTTATTCTCAGACGTATTTTCAGTTTCGAAAACACGTTGTGTTCTTGGTTTACGACGAGTTCTATAAACTCGCCTGAAAATAAATAACTTAAAAGTACGTCATACTGGGAAATCACAACAAACTAAAAAGGTACGAAGATACAGAGAAGAAAAAAAATTTCAGAAATTTTTTTTTTGGCTAGTTTTTGTTAATATAATAGTATTTTATTATTATAATAGTATTTATTAGTTCCTAAATATTATTAAAAATTAATGTTAGATTTTTAATTATCTGATTAAAAAAAATAAAAACAGTTTTTTTTATAACATAAACATAAATAAAAAATAAGGTAAACGTAAACACAAGATGCAAACAATAAAAAGACAACAAAACTTTAAAATAAACTTAAAAAAAACCGTCGAATTAAAAATTTCTTTGTTTTTAAAAAACTTATTTTTAATTGACAAATATAACCTTGAAAAAAATCTATTTGTATATATGAATCATGTTTACCCTAAAATCTTTCAAACAACCCACGAATGTACCGAAGCTGCGCTGTTTTTCAAATAAGAGAAAAGACAACTACCTTCAGCAACAATCGTTTTTAATATGAACCTGTGACACCTGTGACAGTGAACCTGCGACAGCCTATTAATACTTTTGAGATTCGAAAAGGAAATTGAAAAGGTTTACACCTGACGCTTTTTTACATTCCTTTTTGTTTCTAAGAGTACGAATTTAAAATTTCGTCAAGTTAGAATTATTATCTCCAATTTTAAACGTTGGGAGAAAATGAATTGTTAATTTTACTAAGTAATGATTACTTTTAAATAAATTTTTTTTTTGAAATTTTTTTTCTAAATGGTTTCTTTAAATATGAATTATTTAAAGAATAAGTTATTATTTCTTAAAAAAGTAATAGTAAAATTTTAAATAATTTTTACTTTTAGAAAGAAATCAAAAACTTTCTTTCAACGTTTAAAATGGGAGATAGAACAAAATAATTCTAACCTGACGATTTGAGTTTCTGCAGTTTCATGTGAAAATTTAGTTGTACAACGCTAAGTTTCAAAAATATAACGGTACATACACAGTTTATCAAATTTTCATACATTAGTCAGTGTTTTGCAGTGTTTATGTCTAAAACTCTAAAAATCCCATTCAGGCTTAGTTTTAGAAATAATTACCAAAAAAAACAAAAACTTGCATATTTTTTGAAAAGTTACATAAATTAGCATATAATATTATGAGTAAAAGGCGTGAAATTTCGGAACAAATTATTATTCGAAATGTTATGAATATGCTTTTTTTTAAACTTTAAACCCATTATTTAGATATATTCCACACTATGGTTATTTTTAGCTTGTTCGCGCTTGAGTTCTCGCACTCATTAACTTTTTCATAAAATATTTAATTTCTTTTGAAAAAATACCTTTCTGAAATTTCACCTTTCTGCCAACCCCTAAAAAACTTAATTTTTAGCTTAATAAGGCATGCAATACTGTGCTTTAAAATTCCCAGAAGTTTCCAAAGGCCGTTCTTTAAAAATTCCCCGAAACTTCCAAATCCCTCTCTTTTACTCAAAACGTGCACTATTTGTTGGATTAGTTTTATTAGGATAAAAACGTTTATTGACATAAAATCATCGGATTTTTATAGTTTCAAACTCCTTTCGCTCTTTTCTAAAAATTACTTCAAACAGGCCGCCCTACCTTCGCCAGTCTGGCTCTCAACGCCACAATTTAACTAAAAATCTCTAGTTACTGTTTTCTTTTGCAAGTCTGATGACGTACTTGATCACGTTAGATAAAAATAAAGCGTAAAAAAAGATTACGTCAGCTAAAAAATAACGTAACTAAACATAAGATGCTCTTAAATTTTAGAGGGTAAAAAATAATATTCAAAGTATAATGAATTTTTAATATAAATGAAATATTGAAAAAGTAATGCGTAACCTCACAGTAATACATAACAATAATACTGGTTTTAGTTTATTTTTGCAATTTATATAAATAGACTTTCAGATTAACTAGCTAAGCTTGATGAAGTTTTGATAGCTTTCTCGATATCAATTGACGAAACCCTTAAAGAAAGATGTCTTATCCTTTTGATGTTTGAAGGGTTTTTACAATAGAAATTGGTTTACAACTTTTTATTTGTATTGGTTTATGTACTTTCAAGTAACTTTTCAACTACCAGATTCGAATGCCAATGATATACTAGCTTTGTATACCTTCGTATACACACACACACACACACACACACACACACACACACACACACACACACACACACACACACACACACACACACACACACACACACACACACACACACGCACACACACACACGCACACACACACACAATGATAACGTCAGCCATGTTACATGGAAAAGAGTTAAAAACAGAATAGTTTTACTTTTATGACTAAACTTAATTTGCCCCCACCCCCACCCCTCACCAAAGCAGCAAAAGCTTTGGTGGATACAAGTTTTTACTCTGATAGTCAAAATAGGAGAAAAAAAACTTTGTAAAGCAAGTCCTGTGTTGTTTCTTTGATTAATTAAGTTGATAATTTTTAATAAATCTTAAATCAAACTGTCGGGGTAAATGACCGTTCTGTGGACAGCAAACATTTCTCTCGCTCTTTCAAACGTTGAAACATATTCTATTACTTGTTCTATCCTCGCTTGACAGCAAAGTCTGCTTCTTTTAACAGCAAATTTACACTTACTGTAATCTTTTTAACATAAGTCACATCATTAGAGAATGTGCGAACGGAGAGTAAGCATATTGTAAAACAGCTCTTTGTAGAAGATAAACTACAAAGTGAAATCAAATTAAAACATTTTTATAAGTTTACTAGACATTCCTAAAAACGGTTGTAAAATTGGAACAATAAATTTATATATTTTGTTTCTTACTACTGAGAAGGGACCAGTTCCTTACTACTGAGAAGGGCCCAAAACAAAAAGAAAATTAACGAAATTTTGGACCCAGAAAACCAGAAAATAGTTCAAATATCAAATTATTTTGTCAAATCTATGCCATCTTCGTTTTTATTCCTTTCTCGAATTATATTCGTTTTCATTCTCTTCTCGAATTATTCTCTATTTAAACTCTCCCGTGCAAATGTTTCCGGACACTTGATTACTTAATAATAATATTTGAAAACTACTTAAAATCTTACTAAATTACGACAAAAAATTGGGCAAAATTATTAAGAATACTTTTCCTTATACAATATTTATTATGATGATAGATACTAGTTACGAATTTTTTCATAACAGTTTATTTTTTATCAATGAATCCACCTCTTGGATTTTTAAAACTTTAAAGGCGATTCGTTACATTCTGTTGAAAATATTTTCAAGCGTAAACAGAAATTATCCCTTTGTTAAAATGTTTCAATGCGTTTCCTTTAATACTGGACATTTTTTCCTGATTTGACAACTAATTTTGTCCCGAAGAAGTTTGATCTTATCGAGATAACACTCCTTAACATGTAACGTTTCTTCTTTTTTATTTATTCAATAGATAACATTTGAAAAGTGTGGAGTTTTTAAGATCATTAGATTGGTCACCTCGAGTAATTTAAGTCCTTCCGGAATTGCGAAAACTTATAAAACTCAATTTGCTTAAAAAACCTGTCGATTTTGTGTAATCGAAAAACAATGTGAAAATGATGTTCAGACCAAAACTTCAACAGTGGTTTTCATTTAACGACAAAAAGATCAAATAAAGTCTATTAATTTTACAATTTCCGTAGTAACAAGAGGTCTCCTAAATTGTGGTTCATCATTTTTAGTATCCAATTTCCTGATGTTGCGTGATTCATCTGTATGTTAAAAGTATATTTTACAAAATTTTAGAAATTGCTTTGCCTTATTATATTCTTACGTGACGTGAAAACACAATTTTGTAACATATTTATACAAATGTTTGTCAACTCATTTACAAGTTTATATTTTTACAATACAAAAACTAAAAAGAATCACGTTTCTAGCCGTTTTTCAAGGAAATTTTGAAAATATAAAATTAAACTTTTTTTTAAAAAAAAAATTGGAATTTTAGACGTTTAGTGCGGTACGTCCGAGTGTCTTACATATTTTGCACGGACGTGTAGATAATTAAAATTCTTTTCATTTTGTTAATCTTGACAAAGTTTTGATGATGTCGTGGAAAACCTGTTACACCTTACGATGAGTTAATTATGAATTCTTTAAAAACATAGGACAGAGTTAATTTTAAAACTTTTTTGATTTGTCCTTCTAAAAAATTAACAATTTACAAATATTTTTTTTCGTACTTATTTTCTTTAACTTTGTGACACTTTTAGGTCTATAAGTTAATCCTGATCTTATTCTCATTCATTTTATGCGTTAAAACTCGCTTATCTTAAGTAGCGCGAAGTTTTTAAAAACAACATCAAACTTTTACAAGCTTCGTCTCGAGTATTAAATCGTTATTTAAGGCAAAAGAAATGTTCAAGCAAACACGATAAATATTTATTTTAAAAAGATCAAGTATCTGTTTATTGAATTTATGTCGTCGTCGCTTTCAAACAAATCAATCAAAATTCGTAAGGCGAGTTATTATTTGATTGGCGCTTTAAAATAATTATATCTTCGCGAGTGCACCCTGCTCGTTTTATTTTATAGATAATTTTTTCTTTTTCAAAATATTATTCTTAGTTTTCAAACGCTAGATATTTTGAAATAACGTACTCCTGGATTTTATACAAACAACGCGTTAAACTGTTCAAAAAAAGACTTTCGACATCAGCATGGCTTTTTTTGTTTTGCTGGGAGCGTTCACTATTTTCCTACATAATGACCAACTTTGCAGAATCATCGTCGTGAAATTAAAATGATCAAAGCAAGATCTTTTCACACTAGATACTGTTTGTGATAAAACCACTTGCGTTTTATGCTATATGTCATCTGTACCTCATATAAAATCCCATTTGTTCTTCGTACGGGGTGAATCATGCTTTGTAGCGACCGATTCGCGCCTCGTGCTTTTTTTCAATACCTTAGTGAAACTAAAACCCCCTGCGCTTAAAAAATTTAAGTGAAAAAAGTTTCCAAAAATTTTTTAAAGGGAACCACTTATGTCGAGGAATGACTTCCATAGATTTTTTAAATTTTACAACTTCAACGGAGAAAATCTCAATCACGGTGGCACTTTCATTCATATCTGTTGTTATGTTTACAAACAACATGAAAATCACATCACGCTAAAAAACAATAAAATGTTTAGACACGGATGAGATTAAAAAAAAATCAGACCAGATCCATCTTTTACAAAATATCCATGCGCTTGATACAAAGATAGATACGAAGGTACAAAGATTGATACCAAGATAGATACAAAGATAGATACGAATAAATACGAAGACAACTCTCTGTTGCAAAAAATACCATCAAGCAATAAAAGACAAATCAATTAACAATGGGTGTAGAAAATTATGCATATGTAGATGATAATAAATCAGGATCTTGGGGGAAAAACTTGTCAACATATGATTCCTTTTCTGTTGATTCCGAATTCACTCTTAAACAAGTCGGAGGAATGCACGAGTCATCCGCAGATGGCAGCTGCATTAGCTTCCCTTCAAAACCATTTAACACAGCGTTAGAAAACTCATACAACATTTTGTCAGAGAAAGGAAATCAGTATGAAGACCTCGTGGTTACTCAAGCCAATTACAAAAATAAGTTTGAAAACGCATCGAGATCTCTATCCGCTAAAAAAGGAAACAAACTGTATGAACCAGCAATTAATGAACCAAAAACTAAGTATCGAACAAAAAATATTAAGGGGTATTCCGCCAGTGTTGAAGACACCTCAAAACGTATCTATTTGGTATTTAGTTTTCTAGTTGCTATGATAGCTATTACAGCCGCAGCCATGGTTTTTATGATTCTGTTTGGTGTCATCAGCGTTAAGAAATGTAAAGAGTGCGAGTTGTTTGCTCGTAAGTTGTTGTTTTTGCTCGTTTTGTTGTATTTTTAATGGAGATTTTTTTATAGGACAAAATTAATTTCAATTATATACCAACGGATCCTTCCAGGTTCAATAGTCGGAAGTTACATGTGAACAGGACGGGGGGTGATTTTTCTTCACAAAAAAATTATACAAAAAACCCAAAAATTGCTGACTGCAGATCATTTATTTGTACTATTGTTTTAGTTTTAGAAATTACTCTTTTCTTAGTGTCCTTAACTTTAATCAAATTAGCTAAAAAGAAAGTTGGAAATTGTCTTAAATTTGAATAATGACGTTTAAAAGATTCTTGACGCAAAGTTGTAAAGATAAAGCGTAAATATTTGAGTTATCTCACTTGGGATAAAACGCTAAGTTTAGGCGCAGAAGAATAAATTATGTGAAAGTCACAAACATCATTGTCTGAACTGTCCCGCTTTTACGTATGAAATGCGTAAGTATGAAAATAAATTAACATAAATTAAAATTGTTTAAAGTTTTCTTTTTTTACTCGTTTAAGTCGAAATGAGAGAATAAGAACAAATGTCTGGGATTCCAAAAGATGCTACTTATTGACTTAATTAGTAGAAATAATACAGAGAGTTTTTTAAATCTAATATCTTCCACGGTTAATACAAGGAAAAAACTAGCTCTAACTTTAAGGTCGCGACTCATCTAAAGATGGAATGCTATAGCCAAAATTTGTTTTTACTAGTTGACTCATTTGTTAAGACTCATTATGAGGCAACAATATTTTATAGTTATACAACTTCATTTATGTATATATATAAATTTGGCGCTGATGGGACCTTTTGCACCCCCTCCCCCTCCTACTTTGATTGATGTTTATCAATAATTGTCGTTTAAAATGAAGGAAATTGTAAGCATTTTGATTTTTGACAAACGCAAAGCACATTAACTTGAAAAAAAAAAAAAAATCCTACTAAAGTGCTAATATTCGTCATTTTCTCAACACCATTATGTTTTATTACTTCAAGCAATTCTAATATTTTCTCAACATCATTAAATTTTATTACTTCAAGCAATTCTAATATTGAGAATCACGTGGTTTTCAACGGTTGCAGCGCTAAGGTGATGCAACACCAAGTTAAAAAAAAATCTTAATCTTTCAAAGTGATATCGTTTTTAAATATGGTTTGATCAAAGGATTTCATTTAAAAAAGCAAAGAGTTTTTTTTTTTTTAAATTAGCCTCAAATCCATAATGGCGGAAAATCCAAAAGTTTTTTTTCGGAATAAATTTTAAAAAACAACTTTCTTGAGAAAGGCATCATCGCGTGATTTGAGATTTTCAACAACACTTTAACGCTGTTTTTATCCATTTTTTCATCCTGACCTTTTAAATATCAAACCAACTGATGAGTTATGAGGGTCAATGCGAATATTTCTGAAATTTTTTAATGACGTTTTGCAGATAACTTACGCCTCGTTCGACAAATCTTTTTTTTATTTTCAGAAGATGCTGAAAGATCTGAAGCTGAATCATGTAAACAAAGGTATCTTAAAACATTCGTAACACTCTTGCTCCATCATCATATGACAAAATAGCTGAATATGTTCCCATTTCCTGTGTTGAAAACAATAACTCTTTTCGGTAAACGAACCCAATTAAGTGCCCATTAAGTGCGTCATTAGTAATTTTGGGTCTTCGCATGTATGCATTTTGATAACAATTCATCTCATTGTAACTTTTTTATGATTGGTAGAATTAAATCATTCATCCATAGAGGTGCGATTGATTTGAGCCTGTAACTCTTTTGATTTAAAGTCCATTTCTTACACCAACTATATTTTCCAAGACTACAAAACTGATGGCAGGTCAAGGAATTAGATAAATTGGTAAAGTGGAAGAGTATGGCATAAACTGCTTTCTTCATTGAATACAAGTTTCCCATATTGGATTTGATTGCAAAAACTGATTGAATAAAATGCTGATATCTTAAGATAAATTATTTTGCTCTGAAACTTCGGACAAATGTTCTTTAAAAATTTTACACATATTTAATTAAAAATAAAAAATTCAAGAAACTGCAATCTATTTTGATTTTTGGTGTTGTACCACCTAAATTATAAAATAGGATATTGAAAGTAACGAAAATGAATACTTTGCAACAAACATTTTGATAAAATAAATGATGAGTTACTTCCAAAAATCTTTTATAAGTAAATATTTCACATCACTTTTGACATTTTACCAAAATAAATCTCTTAAAATTTGTTCTAAACTTCATTATTTCATTACTTCATGGGTCTTCGATTACCGTCAATTTTTGAATTTGATTCCATTTTTCTGACTAAAATTGGATTAAAACTCACAAGTAATTTGGACGATTATTCGTTAGATTATTCGTCCAAACTGCTTGTAAATTTTGAACCGTAGATTATCGTATCAAACGTTAAACCTAAATTGAACGTTAGCAATCAACATTCAGCTGTTGATTGGAACTAATTTTGCTTAGGCTTTTGATTTCATATTTCATGAATCATCTGCAACCAATAGGAGGACCAGGAAGCGTTATTTAGATCGGTTAATCCTTGTTTTCAAAAAGAAAATATGAAGTTGGGCACTTAGAGCCACAGGAATGGGAATTCGGTGGTTATTAGTCAATGGTTTTTTTATTCTTGTAGCAAATCGTGACCCCGCAAAATAATTCCAATTATACACCAATAGATTCCTTCCAGGTTCAAAAGTCTGGAGCTGCATGTGGACTGCATACCCCAATTAACCTGCGCCCGCATACTTACATAGCACTGTTAACCGCAATATAAATTTTGACCCTCAAAACAGACATAACAACAAATCATATTTAAGTGATGTGGTGTTGAACAAAGTCCAAATTTAAAGGGTGCAGCAAAAGTAAGGTGTTTCCAGACTACTTGTCAGACTTTTATGAGAGCGTATCGTTTTATCATTTTTGAGCGAAACTGGTTTATCCAATCATGGACCTATAAGAGATGGACGTGCAACCTATTGTTTTACATCAAAGAGGCCGCAGAAGTCAGCGAGCCATGCTAGTTTCCGACAAACTCTAAATTTTCACCCGTCAACATATATATATTCCACTATGCATTATTTTTTAGTAGGTGTATTTTCTAATGGGCTTTTTTATAATTCATTTGGTAATGCAAAACCTTTTAAAAAGTTATTCAAATCTACAATTATCTTGCAAAATGCGGCCAGATATTTCATGTTTTCGTTTTTCAAATTTCATATATTATTTCATCTGTCATAAAAGGCACATAATAACCCATTTGCTTTTATCAAATAAAAATTGATTTATATATAGCTGGTAAATCGTATGTTAATATTAAATACTTAGTTATTCTTGCGGTTTACCATTAATTGGCTTTGCTAAATTCTGTGACAAATTATTTTTTTCTTTATTGTATTTACATTCATTTTATGTATAAGTTATTTGTCCTTAACTGTATATATTTCTGTTGTTAAACATAAAAATAGAAAGTTCTATAATATTCGTGGACTAGAAGTCTACAGCAATATAGTAGTTGGAGTAGTTCCCTGGACATGAAACCAAAATGCTCTAGGTAGCTACAAAACTAGTTGATATTTTGTATTATTTATTATATTAGTTATACATGTACTAAAGTAGTTAAGTAAATGATCTCAATTTCTATATTATCATCAGCGTTATTTCTTAAAATATTAAGAATATCTAGTAATATAAAATTAAACTCAAAACCTGATTCTATTGCTTGTTATCTTGAATAACTGAAAGGAAGTTGATGTGACTGGTTAGACGAGACCAAAAATTTCTGACGAAGCCGACAGACTTTAATATAATTTAATTTCTATTGTTCAAAACAAAAGATTTGAAACAATGCGCAACGAGCATGGTTCCCAAAAAAAAACAAAAGGTTGCACCTCCATCTCTTATAGGTCCATGATCCAATTAAAACTCCTTTTCCCATATCAAATATTCTTGTTACTTATTCTGTTTCTTTTTTGAATAAAAGATTAGTAAAGCGAGAGAAAAGACAAAGTGATAGAAAAGTAAAGTGAGTTGTTATAATTTACTAAAATCAAAAAGTTTTGCTATCAGTTGACAACTTTTTTTATTTGTTTTTTAAAACAAGTTATCAGTAAAAGTTGAAATAGTTGGGGGTTGAATTTGAGTTTTTGTCTTGTTTTCAATTGACGTTTTACATTTATCAATTGTTCCTGTTAAGTTCATGATTTTAAGCATCAAGTTGTATGATCTATGAGCTTTTATTCCATATAAATTATTATTAATGCGTGTTATCTACTTTAACGTTTAAAGTAAAAAAATTAATTTAAACGGGATGTAGTTCCAAAACTTAAATTTAAAAAAACGATTAAAAACATAATTTTTAAAATTGATTTTAAAATTTAAAATTTTTAAATTTTTAAGATTTTTAAAAATTTTTAAATTTAAAATTTTTAAATTTTCAAGATTTTTACAAATTGTCCAAATTTGGAATCCAAATTTAATCGTAAAAGTCATAAAATACATTATAAATTATTCCAAAAATTTTACCCTATATTAAGACTGTGTCTGAAATTTTATTATTTTATATGTGTTATAATTTAGAGCCAAAAAGTGATAAGCAGACTGGAGTAGTGTCATACGAAAATATCAATGTGCAAATGCAGCTGGCATCTATGAACATTACCTTAGCTTTGTTCCAAAGTCTAGTAAGCAGGTTTTTTTTAAAAAAAAGTTTTAAATATTCAGATCTTATTGCTTTCTTTTGTATTTTTTCAGTTTTTTATTAGATTTCAGTTTTTTTTTGATAAAATGCCAGAAAAAACTGAAACTGTTTGAACCTAAGAACCCCCCCCCCCCCAGATTTAATCAAAGTCTTATGCTTATGTATGCATGTTTGTTTGTTTGTGTTGTTTGTTTGTGTTGTTTGTTTGTGTTGTTTGTGTTGTTTTTTTGTATGCATGAAGCATAATATGCATTTTTTACACGTCTAGCAATTAAATGCAACAAAAGCAATAACTGCTCTACAATCAGAATTAGAAGCATATAAATTGAAGGTAATTTTATTTCATAAGCTTGTTATTTCATAAGCTTGTTATTTCATAAGCTTGTGTGTATAATTGTTCCCATGTACACATGTCATTACAATTCATTCTGTTAACTTTCAGAAGCCATTATGGTATCCTATGCATGTAATCATATAAAATGCTTACCTTTTTTATTGTTGAAATAATTTATGTAAATAGATTATTTTAAAAGAAGAGTTTGAAAACAACACAAAAATGTTTTTTTGTTAAACATTAAATTGCCATTCTGATTAAAATATAAATATTTAAGTGGCATTGAGTAGCTCAGGAAAAAGTGAAACATTATTTACAATTAAGGAATTCTATTTGCATTTTTAATATTATTTTTTTTCATTTAAGGTTTTTACTTTGACAGCACAGTTAGAGGAGCAAAAGAAGTTACCTGAATTAGTTTCTAAATATGTAAGCTTTATTTTATTATTTTATTTTCCCACCTGCACATATCCATAAGCCCTGAAGCAATAACTGAAATATTGAATAACAGAGTTTAAGTGCTAAAAATTAATTTTTTACTGACCAACCAGATTTAGAATGTGGTTTGCATAGGTTGTATATAATCCATTATCATTCATCGCCAAGTGGACTAATGGACTACTTCAAATTTTGATGAAGTTTGTTGATTTGGTGTATATTAATGAGAACTGGTGTATAAAGGTGGGAACTGGTTTATAAAGGTGAGAACTGGTGTATATAGGTGAGAATTGGTGTATATTAATGAGAACTGGTGTATAAAGGTGAGAACTGATGTATAAAGGTGAGAACTGGTGTATATAGGTGAGAATTGGTGTATATTAATGAGAACTAGTGTATAAAGGTGAGAATTGGTATAATGAGCAAATCCTGAAATTTTCAGGTCAACAACTTTCTTTAGTTTTTGAGAAATGGTTAATTAAAAAAGGGCTATTTTATGTGAAATCTAACCCCTCAAGCAAAAACTGTTTTTTCTTCACTTTTAGAGGTTTAAAATTTTTGAAGCTCAACTTTTCCAAGCTAGAAAATATTTTGTGGATACTTTCAAATGAGCAAAAAATTGAAAATCTGATTTTTGATATTTTTTCATAATGGTGGGCTGAAGTTGAAATTTTTCTTGCTAAATTGTAGAATTTTGTTATTTTGAACAAGACTTTGAAATGCTACAAATCAAATTGGTAAAAAAACTGCTTGAACCATTGCTGCAAAAACAAAGAGATTTATTTATCTCATTGATATACACCACCCAACATGTTTCATCAAAATCTGAGGTGGTCCATGTGGGCCTTGTTTTATTCAAAATTGAGGATTCCTTTAAGTTTATATTATTTATTATGTTATCAGTGTTCTAGCATTTAAATATTAATTAAAGTTCCTTTGTGCATAGTTAAATTGCACTACAATTGATTTATAAACCAGACTAATTTATACCCAATGTATCCATGGGGAAGTATTTAATGACATCATTACGGTACTGACACAGGTACTGAAACTTATGTTTTTATCTATTTTAATATCAGTATAACAGATAAGGTTATTTGTTCATCAGCATAACAGATAAAGTTATTTGAAAAATTGTTGTTCTCAGTCTTTTGGTCATTTTCTTTAATACTCCTCCAGGGACTGAAATAAACAAGGCTTTACAAACAAGACACTGCAAACAAAATATCTTTAGTACAAAAGGGAAGAATGCAGTAAATGGCGCTTTTCAAAAAAAAAATGTTGTTATTTAAATTGTTTACAAATTTTACCTAAAATCAAAACCTGTAAACCTGTAAAACTAAGAAAAGCTTATTTATAATTGAAAATAAATTCAAGGAAAGTAAATCCTAATATATTAGAATGTATCCAGCACAAAATCAAAAACTCTAGGACAATAAAATATGTTTTTGTGCATGTGCCTCAGTGACAGCATTTACTTGTATATACACCCAAAAAAATATGCTTCAAGACATTTGCAGGATGTCCAAGAATATTGGATACCCTGTCATTAAATCTTCACTTGCTGATCAATCATGGTACTGTGAAACAATCTATTTAAATAACCTTCTATGGTGTGAATTCATCCATTCTTATTGGAATAAATTATCTTGTATGTTATATATTCAACAAAAGATTTTTTTTATAAACTTTTGAACTGTTTATCTTTCAGGCACATAACCTTAGTGATTTGGTTAGAGAATTCAATTTGAAATCCCAAAATCTGAACATATCTTTAGCTGCTAAAACGTCTGAACTAAACTTGAAAATTGATCAAATGAAATATACAGAAGAGTTTGATCATGATAAAATTAGAAACAATACCTTAACCAAGCTGCAAAATTTAGAAGTGTTTATAAATAGAAGATCAGATTTCATATTCGAACAAATCAATATAACAAGGGAAGATTTCAAAGAATCATCCAGAGCTCTTGAAAAAGTGAGTTTTCTGCTTTCTGTCAATTTTAAAAAATTTTTTTTAGTTCTATTTTCCTTCTACTCCAAAACACTGTATTACTGCTTTTCTACTATTAGGTGTCCAGAAATATTTCCACAATTGTATATGATGTTGAAAGATTGAATACTGAGTTAGCTCAAACTAACAGAACAGTATGTATTACTTATAATGTTAGCTATTTATCTTTGAATGAACTTTTTTAACATTCAATAATAAAATTTTAACACTACAGAAAGTGTTTGGATGCATTTTAACAATAAGCAGTGGACCTTTTGTTATTGCTCTTGTATATGAAGTGATACAATGTGCTTATTCCAAAGCCGAGCCTTTAATCCCTTTGCTTTCTCTTTATTCATTGGGTTTTTTTTCTTGTAAAATGGCTTCTGCTATTCTTATATATCAATAATGTAGTTTTCTTTTATCTCATTTACAGGTTGCTTAAAAGTTTTTAAAGGGGAAAAGTATATAATTTGAATTTTCAGTTTAAATTTTTTATTTAAAACATCTCAAAAAAAAAAATCTGCTCACTGCCACTATGTTTTTTTTTCTTTTATGCTAAAAATAATAATGAAACAAAAAATTTAGACAGCTGGTAAACAAAAATGAAACTTAAAAATGTTTTTATAAAAAAAACAAGAATAGAAGAAAAAAGAAAAAAAAAAAAGAAATTTCCTTTTTTCTGTTTCTTTTTAGATGTTACTATCAAGCATTTCATGCACCCTGTACTATAAACTCTTCTTCTATTTTGCTACTCAATTTATGCATAAATAATTATGTATAATATATAATGTTTTCTTAACATCCTTTTTGGTACCTGTCACAGAGGAGGAAACTGACCTTTTAGAAAGAAAAAAAGTTTTATTTTCATTTATCTGTATTTGCTGGGAGATATCAAGAGGGAGTGGTTATTGTTCTGCAGCTATCAGAAAGTCTTAGTTCTTTAAATTTGAAGCGTACATTTTTAAAAAAATAAACAAACTTCATCAAACCTTTCTTTCTTCGTCATATTTTTGTAGATTTGACTTTTTTTCTGATATTATGTCATAAACAAATAACAAATTAACAGTATTAATTTACAAATTAATATATTAAAATATTACATCAAATTAACAAATAACAGCAGCTAAAGAAAAGATCATTCTTGTACAGGTTACCTTTGATATTTCTGTGTTTTGCATGTAATCAAATGTAAGCAAAAGATTTATCATGTTCCTTCTTTTTTTTGATAACCTAAAGTTTTGCAAAGGCTTTTACTTGCTTACTTTTACTTACTTACACAGACAAAAGATTCTGATTCAGTGAGTTCTTTTTTCATGGATTATTTCTCCTAACATCCAATGTTTACAATGAGTTTTAATTATAGTGTTTTTTTGAAAAGTAAAAGAATTGCTTTTGATTGTTGATTCCTGTTCTGCATGACTTCCTGTCATGTGCCATTTTTTAAAAGTGCATGAGTCCTAAACTGATGTCTTTTTAGCTAAATTAAGAACTCTTATCTTTATAATACAGAATGAAAAATCCTAATGCAAAAAATATAGTTTTATTTAAAGAAATTTGTGATCAATACCATTTTAATAATTATTCAAATTGTTCAGTTTAAGAGATGTTCTTTATTTAAGAGAAAATTTTCTTTATTTAGATATCAAATCTAACTTTAAGCAAAGGTTACCAAGGACTGCAAGGATTCAATGGTTCTCAGGGTCCTCAAGGCAACCCAGGAAACTTCAGTACCTGTAAATATACTTTTAAGACAATGAGAGCTCCGATATCACCTTTACCCACTATTGAAGTTGATGCTTATGATGATTTGGTAAGTTGAAGTAATAATAATAGTAATTACTAATACTATTATTATTATTATTATTATTATTATTATTATTATTATTATTATTATTATTATTATTATTATTATTATTATTATTATTATTATCATTATTATTATTATTATTATTATTATTATTATTATTATTATTATTAATTATTATTATTATTATTATTATTATTATTATTATTATTATTATTATTATTATTATTATTATTATTATTATTATTATTATTATTATTATTTTTATTACTATTTTTATTTTTATTATTATTATTTTTATTATTATTTTTATTTTTATTATTATGATTATTATTAATGTTGATGATGATGTTGATGATGATGTTGATGATGTTGATGATGATGTTGATGATGTTGATGATGTTGATGATGATGTTGATGATGTTGATGATGTTGATGATGTTGATGATGATGATGATGTTGATGATGTTGATGCTGTTGATGATGATGATGATGATGATGATATGATGATGAAGATGATGATGATGATGATGATGATGATGATGATGATGATGATGATGATGATGATGATGATGATGATGATGATGATGATGATGATGATGAAGAAGAAGATGAAGATGAAGATGAAGATGAATAAAAACAATAAAATGAATCTTATTTTATGATGTTTAAGGAGGGAAAAGTGGTAGTCGGAGCTTTCTGCGCAAGCGTTCCCTCAAGCGAAACTACCTACAAAGGAAATAATAAACATTCATGCACTTGTAAATTTATCTCTGTTTCTTCTAATCCTTCTTATACTTCAGCCATCTGTTATCTACATTACTGGTATTGTCCTGGATAATTGTTCATTAATACACAAATATATGTATGTAATGTATGTATGTATGTATGTATGTATGTATGTATGTATGTATGTATGTATGTATGTATGTATGTATGTATGTATGTATGTATGTATGTATGTATGTATGTATGTATGTATGTATGTATGTATGTATGTATGTATGTATCTTTGTATATATCTTTGTAAGTATCTATGTGTGTATGTATGCATCTATGCATGTATGAAAGGATGTAATTTTTTTTCTTTTTTTTTTTTTTTTTATTGTAAACGGACCTTTGTTTGCCCATCTGGTATGTGCTATGTTTATAACTGCACAGACAAGTTTACAACTTTTGTCTTGATATGCTTTATTTTCAGAAACTAATCCAGGATCAATGCATATTGTTTACCTATTTAAAATGCATTTTGTTTACCCATAAACCTAATATTAACAAACTACTTCCCCTGAGAATCCAAATTTCTTATCTGATTGTAATACTTGTCAAACCAAAAGTCAGTGAATTTGTCTATATAAGTGACGTTATTTATAGAGACAGCGAGTTTGTTGATTGACTCAATTACTCGTGTAATTATGGTTTAATGTGTTTTTAAAAATGATTGAGACTTGTAAATAAAGAATTTTTTTTAAGATGTTAAAGATTTTATATTTTCAAAGATTGTATATATATTGATAATTACTATTGCAGCTATTTGTAATTTATATGATATTGACGAAGTTCGGATATTTTAATATGATGATTTTACAGAGCTGAATGAAAATGATTAGAATAAAAATTTCATCTATTTTTATTATTTAACTCTGTTAAAATTTGTGGCCGGATTCTATTTCAACCCCAAATGCCCTAAAAATTAAGCATAAATTCCTATAAAATGGTTCTTTAATTAGTTAAATTAATCAGGCAAATATACGCACGGAAAAACGTATAATCACGAACATGCTAAATAGCATACTTATGATTATACATCTTATATCAAGTACATGATTAAAGTAATAATCTATGAACATCTTTTACACATTCAGAATATCGAGCATAATCTTTAACAGCTAAATAAAAACTCAATCAGAATTAGAATGTCAATTAATTGGAATTAGCAGGTTAACTTGAATAATTAGATTAATTTACTTAACGCGCATCACGGAAGGTATTACAAGAGAGATGCAGTAATACAATTAAAGATTTACTTGTTCGTCCTTGACGAACATTCAAACAATTATTTTCATTAGTAGAAGTCATTAATAAAACGGAGCTTATCAACGAGCGGGCCTTTCTACATAGTTTACAAAAAAAAGACCGAATTAAGGCAGACACAGCCTAGTGATAAGTCATCGTGTATACCAACATGTAGTTGATTTTAAGTGTACTCTTTGAAGACATAGAGTATAGGAAAAAAATTAGATCCTACAGATTCAGAATCTGAAACTAATTACGAAAACTCATTTAATGAAGCCTCTTCAACCCAAAGGCCCTAACAATCACAACCAACCACGGAGGAGCATGTGTAGATATTGGCTCGAAAGGTGAGACACTACGAAATACCTTGAAAGAGTCAGAAAGGTTGAGAGGTTAATGTTTGATGACTGAATACTTATCTTGAATCATATTCTTGTCTTCAGTTTTGTCTTCAATTTTCTTGTTTTTGGGACCAATGTTATAAAACAGTTTACGGTCATTGCGCATTGCGAAGCTGCTTAAAGTATGAAAACTATAAATTTTTACAAAATGAGAACCTTTTTTGAAACAAGTCAAAATCTATAGTTTTTATTTTAAAAAATTTTATAACATTTGTATTTTAAGTAGCTTATTGCGCTAACAAGCTAGCTTCGAAATGTATTACGACCGTAAACTGTTTTATTATATTGGCCCTTGGACACTTAAGATTATTGGAGTCTAAAATTCAAAAATAACATTTTGACACTTTCCAAAATAAAGTTAACAAGTTGATTTAAAAATTATTTGTAAAATATTTGGAGTTTTTATTAGTCGTTTTTTTTTTTTTATTGATTTTTTTATAAGTAATAAAATTATTTTGTGGTCATAAAATTTTTTTTGGGTTTACCTATGAGTTTTTGAGAAATAATAATTCGAAAAAATGAACCATTAAAATAATGTTTTTAGGAATATAAAAAATGATGTTCACGAGGCTAAGATGCCTCGTCAACATCATGACCAATATTATAAGCAATCAACACATCTTAAATGGGAATGCATAGTTGGGCTATATTAAGGTTTCATATCGTGAAAGTTCCCCGTAAGTTACATCAAAACCATTCAACTATTATCAGATGTTGGAATTTTTGAATAAGTGAGCAAGCAGGTTCCGGTGAGGTACGTAAACCAACCCCTAAGAAAGATTTTTTATTAAAAAAAATTATTTTACGGAATAGTTTTGTATCTGCAACTATAAAAACAGCTCATAAATGGTGGTCTGCAATAAGAAGAAAAACATCCTTGACGACTGTTTCTAATTGAATGGTTTAAATGGGATTCAGGATCTACAGACCTTTATTGAGATTACACCTTACTTAAAAATATCGACGTGAAAGACTGAATTGGTATTAAGAAAGAGGGCAATGAGATGATCAATTGAAAAAACTTCATCTTTAGAAATGAATCCCGTTTTTGTTTATAGACACATGGTGGCGGAATAAATGTATGACGAAGAGTGTCAGAAAGGGATGAAGATACCAGCATTTTAACACGACACACCGCCACCTATTGTTTGAATTATGGTATGGGGTGCTATTGCACATAGTTCTAATGTTGCTTCCAGGTACAATAATCGCTACCAATTACTTTGAAAATGTGTTGGAACCTGCCCAGATTACCCTTCGTATAAGTTGTTACTAATGCGATATTTCAATAGGACAATGCCAGACCTTACTTGACAAGGTCATCACTAAGGTTTTTAGACGAAAGTAATGTAAATGTTATGTATTGGCCAGCACATTCTCCAGATTTATCACCTCTGGGATATGATTGGACGCCGTTTATTGAGAAACGCTAATCCAGTCACTACAAGGAATGAATTATGGAATCAAGTA
Organism: Hydra viridissima; assembly: GCF_058129835.1. NCBI lineage: Eukaryota > Metazoa > Cnidaria > Hydrozoa > Anthoathecata > Hydridae > Hydra > Hydra viridissima. The sequence goes on along the minus strand of NW_028324308.1, from coordinate 16,754,319 downwards.
AATACTACTTGAAGAGATACCACAAGAAACAATTTCCAATTTAATTTTGTCTATAAATAATCCTCGAACTGAATGCATAAAATTAAGGGTGGGTACACGCATTGTTAAATTATGTATTTACTTAAAACAAATTTTTTTTTTCATCTTACGACTTTTATTTAACATATTACATGTTTATATATATATATATATATATATATATATATATATATATATATATATATATATATATATATATATATATATAAACGTATATACATGTTGTATTGTTTGTATTTTATTACATTTTTTTAATATATTGTTGTTAGTTGTTTAGTTGTTAGCAATAGTTGTTATCGATTTGAACAAAATAAATCGTCTTTTTAGTTTTTTTTGAACAAAATAAATCGTCTTTTTAGTTTTTTTTTTGGTGATGGGTTTTCATTTGCAGACAGTAGGCATAGCCTACTTTACAAAGTGCTAAAGCTTTTTTTTTACTTTAAATGGTTGTAACTTAAAAACTAAATAAAATCGTAAAATAAAATTTATATTTTCTTATTATATTATCTTATTATATTTATATCTTCTTGCAGAGCGAATGTTTCTTAATAAATCTAAATAAAAAGTATATGAAAATCTTTTTTTGAAAAAAAAAAAAAAAAAAAAAAAAAAAAAAAAAAAATTGGCGAGTTTGGGTTTTTCGAATTTTGTTCAATAATCCGGTCAAAATAAACATTTCAATTTACAATAATTCGCATAATGCTGAAAATTGGTACATACCTTTAGGATATTATTACAAATAAAATATTAAAAGTCCCCACCGATCCCATATCTGCAAAAAAAGTTATTAAAGGTTAAAGGTTAAAAAAAATAGTTTTTTCTTTTTTTCCAATTAATAAGTTTTATCATAATAAAGATCAAACAAAAGTATTGCATCATGAAAGTATTTAATAAAATTGCCTTTATACATTTTTATAAGAATCGTTATTCCTGAGATATTAAAATGCTTGCGAAAATATATTGCGAGAAGATATTGCAAGAATATATTACGAGAAAATATATAGCGAAAATATATTAAGTATAGGGCGATTTTATATAAAATATATTGCTAGAAAAGACATTGCAATTCTTGTGAAATTACGAAATTAATATTCATATAATATAATATAAATATTACGAAATCAATATAATATAAATAATATATATATAATATTTGCATATATTTTATATTATTAAATGCATATTATGTATTATATATTCGTATTATTGTGATATATTATATATTAGCATTTTCTTCGCTTTCTTCTTCTTCGTAGTCATCTTCTTTTTCAAGCTGGATATGTGAAAAAGTTACATCAATTGTCTCCTCATTGATAGCATCAAAATCATCATTTATTGAATTTGATTCAACGTTGGAGCAAGACTGGCGTCGGCAATTAGTACACACCGATGAACATAATAACCTGACTTTTTTACAGCTACATTTTGCATTACAACCCTTTTTGCAATTGCAGAAGAGGGTGTTGAGAAGTCTTTCCGGAGCTGGTGGAAGTAAAGTGTCAATCGGCTCTAATGTATTATCTACTAATTTCCAACCCCAGTCAGATGGGTCCAGTTGATTGCCTAGCCATACTTGAACTTGATAATATACTCGATACAAGTGTTGACTTGAAGAAGCAGATGTTGGAGGTTTTTGATTATCCTCATACATCAAAGTGTCATTGTAGGATGCGCATAAACCAAAAGACGAAAAGATTTGTATAAGAAGTTCGGAACCGTCGATAAAAAAATACTGAGAGACCCAATTGCAATTTTGATTTAAAAGACCTAGGCCTAACAACAGACATAATGCTGTGGCTGATACTTGTACAAACTAATTTTAAATGTTCTAATTTTTGATCGTTTACTTTTCAAAATAACTTGCTCTAAAAAATAAGTTAATGACTCTGGAATATCACTGTTAATATCTTCAAACATTTGACTAGGCGAGGAATAAATGGTATTATCAAATACCAATGATTGAATGTCCTCTCGAATGATTGCTGCCGCTGTTTTTAAAATTCGAAATCGTTCTTCTTCTTTATTTTGGCTTTTCTTCTCATACCAAGCTTGGTTAAGAATATCGCTATGATTGTCAAAAAAACAGATAAACGTTAATTTTCCCGTTTTTTCAGTGATAATAATTTTATTACCGAACTTCAACTTTAATCGTGTCTTAATTGTTCTGTTATCTAAATGTGGATTTTTGCAAATATTTTTTAGTTCTTCTAATTAAAACTGGCAGTCATCGCTATTTTCAATATATTTAAATATTTCTTCCATCGCAACATTTGTAGATTCATCTTGAGAACGACCGATTTTACACCCATTGGTTGGTCTCAAGAAAGAATTATAACAGGTATTATGATATTTAGCCTCAGCAGCAACTAAGTCAAATTCATATTCAATGCGTGCAGTAATCTTTTTTGCTTCCTCGTCAAAACGATTCCATGCTACCTTCAGAATTGATTCTTTAAATTCAAGTCGCAACTTGATGAATTTTACGCCGAACTTTCTTCGCTTTCTTCTTCTCGGCCTCCTCGTTTGCTTCATCGCCGCAAAATAAGCAACATCTTTTTAAACAAAAAAGTGATTCACTTACGCGCGCTCTGGTACGAGGTGGACTATTTTCAGATGTGCTGACTTGATCTATATCTTGCTATCTTTTTATTGCAACAAAGTACTCTTCCGAGTATACTTTTTACGGCACACCACATGAATCAAGACTTCAAATCTTTCAGGTATTCATAAAACCCGTCACTTCTTTTAACACTTGTAAGAATCAAAGTATTCATTCCACGATCAACAACAACAGTTTTACTTGCTATTAAAAGTTTACTACATATAAAACATAGTTGTGACATTTTAATAAAAGTATTAAACGGTTCCAATCGTTATAAAAAATACTGCTTGATACTCTTAACTGTAATAGAACGTTCAACGCTAAAAGTATTTCATCGTTCGTAACTTTGTTCCCAGAATTTTGGGAAGTCAGACGAGAAAAATCAGTTGAAAAAATTATTTGAAAAAAGCATTTTTTATTGTTCTTATACAAGTTCAAAGAAAAGCCGACGAAACAGTTAATTCAAAAAATGCGTTTAAATGCTGTTCGCTTTTGTTTGATCTATTTTTATGATAAAACATTTCCTTTTTTTTTTTTTTAAAAAAAAACAAACTTTTTTTATACTTTAAACCTTGAATAACTTTTTTTGCAAATATGGGATCGATGGGGACTTTTAATACTTTATTTGTAATAATGTGCTCAAGGTATGTACAAATTTTCAGCTCTATGCGAATTATTGCAAATCTACCACTATTTTTTTGTCTATTTTGACCGGATTACAAGTTTTCGATAGAAAGTTTTCGATACAAGTTTGTCAAAAAGTAAAATTTTTCAAATAATTCGATATCAAGTTTATCAAGTTTCATTATTTCGATCAAGTTTCAAAAATTTATCAAGTTTAGAGTAAAAGCGGGTCAAACCGATCACCGAACAATAAAAATCAAGTAACTTTACTATTTTTTAAAATTTTTAAACTACTTTTTTTTAAATAAGATAAAAAATACCAACAAGCAAACTATTTATTAACTTTTTTTTTTTTTTTTTTTATTGTATTTGAAAATATGAAAACTAGAAGAAAAAAAAAGATCGCTTTTGGCAGAAAGTCTGTTAAAACCGATCAATATAAAATACATTTAATAGATTTAACATTTTGTATATGTAAATGAATATATTTTTATATATTTTTTATATAGCATACAGAAATAATAAAAGATTTAAGGTTTACATTTTTTACAACAAAAAAAATCTGAACCCATTACAAAATTTTTTGGCAAACATATTTTGTTGCAGAGCCAAGTATTGCAATTTGGATTCTCGCATGACATCATGTCCAAATGTAATTCTTTTTTACACTTTCTGCATTTAACAATTTTTCTTCTTTTGGCTAGAGGTGTTGTAATCGGTTCTATATTTTGAATTACTTCTTTTTCTACAGGGTTTGGCAATGGCATTATGAGTTTGCAGATAGTTTTACGCTTTTTAGCTTGTTTTTCAGCTCATTTGAGTTGCTTAACTTCTGCTCTTTTTTTGAGATGTTCTGCAATAACGTGTTCTGTAATACATTGGCCAGCAATTTTTGGAATATTAGGTTGCCTCGATTTTTTTACATGAGACTGATTTTTTTCTTGAAAAAAACTCTTTAGCTCATTTTCCATTTCGATTTTCATTCTCTCATGTAGTGCTCTGTACTTGCCGAACCTCGAAGCTGCTGTTGCTGGTTCAAAAGATAATGCTAAAGACTTTATTGTTCGCAATGGCGTTGAAGACGTCGGTTGATTAAACGTTTCGGAGATAGCTAATGCCTGTTGATTGATTTTGTATTTGTTAAGTAGAAATAACCCAGTATATTCAAAACCAGCAACAGCGTGCAAACGTGTAAAACGCTTACCGCTCTCATACACCTGTTTGAGCAACGTAGGAAAATTTTCTTAATCTAAGTTTTTGCATTTTGTGTCTTTGGAATATTTGGTAAGAACTGCCTTCCACACTTGCTTAACATAACAATAGATACCTCTGTCCAGTGGCTGAAGAATGTGAGATGAGTCGGATGGTAGACAAATCAAAATTACATTGTTTTCCCGACATAGCAATACAGCTGCTAAACTGACGTGAGACGTATTTCCATCAAGATGTAAAATATGAGCACCACTAATAGCTTGACATTCTGGTATATACACTTCCTTCAACCATTCAATAAATGTGTCATGCTCCATCCAACCAGATTTAGAAATTGAATATTTGGTGCCTGTCGGAACACCTAAAGCCCACTTAGCTCTAAAGCTTCGTTTTGCTTTGTATACCACGAATGGTGGTGTAAAGTATCCATCAGTATTACAGCAATTGTTCACTGTATAATGGATTTTTTCATTGTTACCAGTGAGTTTCAAAACACGCTTTGCACCTTTTTGACATACTACAGTTGCTTTACCTTGATCACCACAGAAACCCGTTTCTTTGCAATTCCAAATGTGATAACCAGAAGTTATCCCAGACAATTGATATTGTTTAGTGGCAACTTCAAAATATTTATCAATTATTTCTTGCGTACAAGAAGCGGCTCTGGCAGATACTATAGTGTGAGTTTTTCTTAAAGCCAGTGCAATACATAAAACCAGTCTTTGCCAGGCCTGCCGTTTTTAAATAGGCCTGATTGATTTGTACGAAGAAGGTAACCGCATACGAAGTCCATGACATCATTTCGTGTTAATGCTATGCCACCAACTCACATAGGAACTTAAACGCATGCATCATAATTGACTCTGTTTGCTGTGAGAGTACGGTTGTTGATCCTGATCCCTTGAAGCTAGCATTGTTGCTGCTCCAGCGACCTATTAGAGTTGAGAATGGAATGCCATATTTGAATGGAGCTTTTCTTATTGAAGTATTTTTTTCTTTTATATCATTTAACGCAGCTTCTATATCTTCTTCATTGTATGACTTTTTACTTGTTGTCATCTTGAAAGTGAATAATTAATAAATATCATTGAGCCATTTTTGTAAAATAACTTTATATTGGAAGAACCCGGAACTAACACATGAGAAAATCCAATAATTTAATTCATTTAAGTACCTAATTTAAAAATTCACATACTACTTCATAAAGGAATTTAAAGCAAAAATGTGAATGATCGGTTTTACCAGAAAAAATTTAATATCAATTTTTCTTATTTTTTTGTCTAATTTTTAATTATGAAACAAAAAAAAAATTATGTAATCGATATTAAAATTAAATTTTCTACAAGATAGAGGTAAAACTATTTTTAAACGAATTATGGTTCCCGAATTATTACGATAACAAATAAAAGAAAAAAACAAATTTTTACGATTCTCTTTTAAACTGTTATGAAAATAAAATGACTGAAAAATGACTTGGATTTTATTTTGACACATTTGAATAGAGGAGATGATTCTCTTTCTTCTGGTGTTTTTATTTTTTAAATATTCCTATCAGTTCCAGTTTTATTTAAATTTTTCGATCAGTGATCGAAAAAATAGTATGATCGGTTGGACCCGATTTTACTCTATACAAAGTTTAACAAAAGTTTCAACAAAGTTATTTTAACGAACGCAATTATTATTTGAGGATATCATCAATCCAATACTGAATCGTCATGTTATAAGCATGTTAACAATTTGCTAACATCATGTTAATATCATGACAATTTAAAAAACTTAATTGAGTAATGTTAAAGTAAAAATCGGCTTTGTCCAAAAACAAATTAAAAAAATACTAATTGTTGATAACTACAATGACGGTTCACTGGAGCTGTTCTTTAAATTAAAGAACAACTCCAGTGAACCGTCATTATTGTAATTGACAGCATTTTTGTCTTAGCCAGTCAAACAACACAAAGTAAGTTTTTAAATTAATCAACATAGCTCTTTTCGTTTTCTTTTTCTTTTTGTTTATATCCATTTTTTAAGTTACTTATTTTCCAAAAAAATGAAAAACAAATATTGGACAAATTTGACAAAACTCAAAAATTTTATGGCGAAGTTTATCAAATATTAAATTTGAACTCAAACAGTGCAAAAATTGTGTTTGTATTTTTTGTCGATAGTTTCTTACTTTAAGGCCTTTGTCACATTAGCAAGCTTTAGCAGCTAATATTCTGTTAAAAAGATAATTATAATATTGGGGATAAAGCATCATTTTGACGAAAGCCTAAAAAGCAAAATTACAATCCTGTAAACAACTGTTTGGCTTTGTTTTTAATTATTGAATGATGTCAATTAAATAAGTTATTATATTTTTTCAGGACTTCTAAGCGAATCTGCTCATTTTTTACAATTGCAAATAGGAGTCCAGCATGGCTTTACAAAGATCAACTAAAAGATGTAAAAAAAAAACAAAGGCGGAATGTGAAACCTGTTAGACTATACTTATTTTCACACCTTCATCCACACATCTTTATTCTCACACCTTCATCCACAACATCTTTATTCAATCATGCGGAAAGTCTTCATCCAAAACATTACATAAAAGTTCAACAAATAAGAGAAGAGACAAGCAGAAAGAGAAGGATCAAGAAGATGACGTGACGTGCATTAAAGCAACTTCCCAAGAGCTATCACAAACTACATCCACCATTGTGCCAGCTGAACCTTTAGCAAAGTGGTACAAGTTAAGAAAAGCTAATCTTAATCAGTCAAAAATCAAGGCATCATTCGTAAAGTTGACTCCTGAGTTCAGTGATCCAATGTAAATAGATTATGAATGACAGCTTTCATCTGTGAGGATAATCTTCCTTTTAATACAGCTGAAGGGACAGATGGACTAAAAATGACTGTCAAATCAAGTACAACATATTTTAGACAGAAACTACCTTTGTTGTATAACATGGTTCAAGATGACGTTCAACAAGAAGTAAAAAAATCATTCAAAAGAGTTGGTGGCATAGCATTAACAACTGATATGTGGACAAGTAGGAGCAATGATACCTATATACCAACACATTTCCTAAATGACGATTTTCAACTTTAGGATTTTTTGGTGGACATAAAAACTTTCCATGACAATCACACTGAAGTTCATATCAGTGCAAAGTTAGACCAACTCAAAGCCACATTGCCATTGGAAAGTGAAGAAGAAACAGACAGATAGTATGTAAACGATCGTGGCTCCAATATCAAATGAGCCGTGGAATTAAGCACAGAGATTAAAACTGAAGTATTTTGTGCCAATCACTCGCTTCACCTAATTGTTACGAAAAGTTCTAATAAAACATAGTTGTGAAAAAAGGTTTTAGCAAAATGCTCCTTAAAGGCTGCTCATGTTCACAGAAGCACTCTCTCGGAAAGCTTAATCAATGAGAAATACGATTTTCTAAAATAGAAAAATTGTTTTGAGCCCGAATCCTCATTCCTTCAACATCATCTCCGACAGTTGATGAGGAAGAAAATCCAGGTTTTCAAGTTATCAACTCCCATACTCGAACCAATCCAAAGAGCTCAGTGAGCAGCAAACTTGCAAATCAGAATGGAATTAGACAAATGTTTCAGCACTACTTAAGTTTCAAAAAATATTAAAGACTGATGGCCAACACTTAACATCTCGCAAAACTTGCACAGAAAAATCTTTGTATTCCAGCCTCATTATCATAATCTTTGTATTCCAGCCTCGTTATCATAATCTTTGTATTCCAGCCTCATTATCATAATCAAAAAGAGTTCTTTCTAGGTCAGGTGGCGCATTCACATGCAAACGAACAAGCTTTCATGTGAACAATGTTGAAAAAATTATGTCCGAGAGAATACTGATTTTTTCAGTCTTTCATTTGTCACTATCGGACTGAATAATAACAAATTAAGTGATAGTAACTCGTATTTTTTTATTTATTTTTGTTGTTTGAAAAAAAAAAAAATTTTTTTTGTAAGAATTAAAAGTAGGAAGAATAAAATTTTTTAACAAGAAAACTTTTAAAAAATTTGATGAACTCGAAAAACTTGATAAGCTTGATTTATAAAAATACCAAATAATGTTATAAACTTCGAGTCAAATTTATCGAGTTTTTAGAAACTAATTAAATTTTTTCTTCAAGTTTTGTGAATCCAAACAATTCAAATGTTTGATAGTCAAATAGCTCAAGTTTATTCGAGTTTTTCAAATTTATCAAGTTTTAAACACGAACTCGCATTTCTCTAGACGCTGGCTGTTAGTAATTAGTCACGCGTACCTGCACGCATGACTAAATAGCACACAAAAAAACAGGAAGAGATAGAAAAATTACTTAAAATTTTTCCATGAAGCGATACCTACGGAGCATGCAGGGCGGCAATTACAATTTACTAAGGACAGCTAAGACAGCAATTTTTTTTCATATAAATAACAGAAACATTTGCAGTTATCCAATTACAAATATAATTTACAATTTATTAGCAAAAATATATATACAGCAAAAAATTTGGCGAAACCAAGTTAGGCATTAAACAGTGATTTACAGAACAAACATCAAATAAACACGTGTAACAGTTACAGATCATGTTTGACACATTTTGAGCTAGTAATTCTCATTGCTTAAACGATAAAGATTTTCTCAATAGAGCTGAAATTTTTAACGATGCTTAACCACATTGGATTGTTGACACAAACAAACAGTTAAAATTCGATGGACAAGATATTTGTAAAGTAACACATTCATAGAAAATATATAAAAAAAGACGAGACTACATCCTAAAAAAAAGAAAAAACAAACAGCCGAACCATTTGTAACACCGTCATCAAGAACGCGACAATGTTTAAAAAATAAACAAATTCATTCAAAAGTTCAAACGACGACAACAAAGTGAGATGAACAACATAAAAAGTGGAGAAAAAGTGTTTAAAAAAAGAAGTGTAAAGAAAATCTTGGACGGAACGTTTTTTGCAAATCGCACGTGTTTGCTTATAAAGATTTACATTTTTATAGAATGACATCATCTAGTAGGGAATTTATTGGAAACGCAGTTTGGCCCTTTTGAAAATCTCTGCAGGGACACAAACGTATAGCATTATTCATGCTTCCTGTGCAGCTAAACAAAAGACGATCGGACTGAAGAATGCAATCGTCATTTATGATAGCTGGAGCGATTATAGAATTCTGCTTTGAGTATTTAGCACAAGCTAAATGCGAGCTCTCAGCATTTATACTTGCAAAAAAAGCCGGCTCACACAGTAAACCTAAAAAACATCTTAAAAGCAATTAGTAATCTGCACATTTAATTTAGTAAAAACAAACTCAAAAAAAACAAAAACAAAAAACAAAACCTTTTTTGCCGCACACTTCAATGCAAGACTCCCCTAGTTTTCCTTTCAGAACTTGACGTGTAGATAACGGTGGCCATGTTTGATTCAATTTACAAAAATCTTGATACTTGGTAAATACAAACAGACGCTCCAACATCCCCTCATGGGAAAACTCAAAGGGTAGATACGGTTCCGACTAAAAAAGTGCACGTGTAAGCAATAATAAGTGAGGAATTTTATGCAAATAAAATACCAAACGTGGACTTTTTTAAAAAAACATGATAAAATAACAAAAAACCGACCTCTTTTAAGTTTAAGTCCTCCATGACTGTCGTAACCTCGTTTGGATTATTTACATTGACTGTCAGAACATAAGGTTCACCGATAAAATTTTCTGCATATGGATGTTGTGAGGTCAATTTTCGATTTGTTGGTTTAGATTTAAAAAAATCATGATTCTCTTTGCCTGTGTGATACAAAAATATCATGATTGTCTCTGCTTGTGAAAATTGATGTGTATATAGTAAAAAAAAGGACAAACTCCCTACCTATAGGAGGCAAAAATTTAGGATTTAGAAAAAAACAACCATCTGCAATCGCCTCTAAAGGTGCAGGTCCTTCGTATGGAAACCCAAGCCCAATAAAAACCTATCAGTGAAAATAATTTCAAGTTTAATAAACTTTCACGAATGTTGGCAAACTTAATAGGCTTTGCAGAGAGAAAAGTAAAAATAAAAATACAAAAATGTATAAAAAGATAAATATTAAAAAAATTAACATAAAAATATAACCATGAATGTAATTATAATGTATATATATATATATATATATATATATATATATATATATATATATATATATATATATAAATCTTTCCGTGTAACCATTTATTCTGACTACTTGCCACTTATTTAAGAATTCAAATAAAGGGGTCATACTAGTACACAAGTTGAGAAAAGATATTTAGTCGAATTTTAGTGAAACTTAGTTGATTTTCTCTTATTTCATGCCTTATGAAGAGTTGAATGAAAAGTTAAAAGCTGAAAAGAAAGTTGCATAAAAGCAGAGAGTTGCATAAAAGCAGAGAGTTGCATAAAAGCAGAGAGTTGCATAAGTTCTGGTAAGGATTATTAAGATTTAGAAACTTGTGTTAAAACAAAAAAGAAGGATGGAATCTTAGACAATGAAGAGCTAAAAAGAAAAGTAGAAACAAAAAGGTTTCTTAATTAATCTTTTAACAAATTGTTATACAAAAACCAAAAAAACATTTCTACCCAAATCAAAGCTCAAATAGATGCAACAAGATCAAAACTGCAACAGTATTTGAACAAATTACAACAATCTCTGTCAATCAACAATTGTTGATTATTGACAATTTTTGTCAAATTATATACCAGTTTTGCGCCAAATTATAGCCCAATTTATATAGTGATTTTTTATTTTGACTGGACCTTGCGAGTTATGCCAAATGAGTAGTGGATTGAAAATTTCATGAATAAATGATATGGAGAGAAATAAAAACCTTGCAAAACTTCCAGAAAACTATTAACTAGAACAACTGCAAAACAAAAACAGTGACTGCAGGGTATCAAAGGATGATGTATGGGGTATCAAAAAACAATGCTTGAAATGAGAAAAACATAAAAAAGAAATAATCGAGTGCATTTAAAAAAAAACACTGGATTTTTTATTGAGGTAAAATGACATCAGAAAAAAGCAAAAAAATTGCAACTGTTTCAAAAAAAACTTAAAAATTTGTAGGAAAAATATGAATTGACAGAGATTTTTAAGCTTTGATCCTTGACCTAATAATGTTGTTCTAACTTAACACGAACCTAAATTTTCTCTTAAAACAATAAGAATAACAAAACGTAATGAATTTCTAATTAAAAAAATAAAATAAACTTCCAATAAAAAAAATTGCAATAAATGTTCAATACGCAACTCTATTAAGCCAGTAAAAAAAGGAGAAAAACAAAAAAATACCGTTGATGATTTCAACAAACTATGTAGCTTATCACTTTCTAAAACACCATGGTTGATAACATAATTGGGCAAATATTTTTCAACTTCAAGCATTTTTTGATCATTAGGGTTCCCAACTGTTGTATGCACTTCAAAGTACTTTTGAACTATGTCTAGGAACTTAATTTTATCAGGATCCTAGTTAAAAAAATTTATATTATTTAATATACTTTTATCTAGTACATCAAATACACAACCATAAATCTTGAGTGCTAAACATAATAATTAAAAATTATTTTAAAACAATTAGCTTTAAATATGCAATAACTTTTATGGTAATTATACAATTTTAAATCTATATAATTAGTATGCATGCCTGCCTGCCTGCCTGCCTGCCTGCCTGCCTGCCTGCCTGCCTGCCTGCCTGCCTGCCTGCCTGTCTATCTGTCATGCATGAATGCATGAATGCATGCATGCATGTATGCATGTATGTATGTGTGTGTGTATGCACTCATACTGTCTAAACTAGACTATCTTGGGGATGACTTTCTGGAATTGATTGCTACTCACTTGAAAGGTATATACTGTCTAAAAATTTTATTGTTCACACTATACACAATAAAACCAACTAGCAAAGCAAGAGGTTTATGAACCCTGTCAAATTGATGTATAATGATTGATGGATGACATGCAGCTTAGCAGACAAATCATGGTATGATCTTAGCTGTTACCTTTGATGTTGATGTATGCAGATGTACAATCCAAGACCTCAGGTAGTGAATTGAGCGCTTTAAACTTCTGTATAAATGCTATTAAAGATGTTTTAGCTAAATGCTTTGTCAATTAGGTGTTTAGTTTAATTGTTTAATTAACTTAGTCTTTGAAAATTAGAAGTGGATCCCTAAATCAACTCATATTTGGTGAAATTTTAGCATAAATACTTTATGAAATAAAACACTCAGAGATATGAGAGGCATTGGATGCACTCAATATCCAGTTTGAGATAAATGTAGTTCACATACCAAAATCAGCTGGAAAACTGTGCTCAAAACTCTAAATTTAGAGAGTGAGAAACTCAGAAACTATACCTTTAATTTCTGACAACAACAAACTGTGCTTTACTTACTTTCCACATTCCGACATCTTTTCCGTATACAAGTGCAATTCGTTTCTTTTTTATCAAAGTCTCATTTGGATGTACATGACTTTCCACAATGAAGCCAAGGAAAGAGTTATCAGGAGAATGAGCTGAGGAGGAAAAAGAAAGGAAAACTAGATAAAACGAAATAAAAATGAAACTAAAACATGCAAATGGAACACTAAAAAAAACACAAGATTACAGCAAAAGAAAATGCAACATACGAAACATTGTATAGTACTGTTTCAGGTTAAGACCTAAGTATCCATATTCATTCTTTTTGTTACTAACTTTTACATTGAAATCAGCTTCTGTTCCAAATGAATCAACAACCCGCAAATGACATCTGGAAAAGAACAAGATTCATTAATTTGGAAGCAAAATATTTACAGATGAAACTGAACAATATCTTACAATATTTATTTCTTTCTAAAACCCAAGTGAGCAAGAAGGTCTAGGCCAACTAGGATGAAACTACAAATAGGCAGAAGGAAAAAAAAAATCTCCTTTTATGTTATTTGTTACTTTGCAACCAACCAACTAATTTTTTAAACAAATGAAAAAAAAAAATGAAAAAAAAATTAAAATTTTTCAAATGCTTATCATCTTTCAAAAAGGAAATAAACTAAGTTTTATAAGTTTTAAATGATAAATTAACTTAAAAGTCTTAAAGAAAGAATGCTTTTGAGTAAAAAGTTTAAAGATTTATTGTTTAAATAAAATATAGTAAATGTTAAATATTGACCTGTTGTAGTTAATAAAAACCGTTGAGGATCGATTCAACCTTATCAATTTTATTATTTGTTAAATGCAAAAAATTCCTGAAAAAAGATGGCTTATACCATACTTTGTATAATTTGAATTTTATTTTATTAAAAAAATTATGAACCTTATTTTATTAATATCTTTAAACTCTTTCACCATATGAACTACTCCCATGTAGTCAGTATATACGATATCAAACTGAGGCTCTTCAAAAGATGGACAAGAGCCAGTAACGGCAGATCTTTTTAAGACACTAAAAAGATTTAAGAGTATTATTTATTTTTTTAACAAATATCCTACTCATCATTATCCAAATTTTATTTCAGCTAAAAAAGATCTTTGCTCCATACTTGATATAAAATATATATACTAACAATATATTGAGACATAAATCCTTGAGAAAAAAGAAAAACAACATTTTCTGGAGATTCTGTTTTATCAAAAAACAACAATTAATAAAATCTAAATAAAGAAACATTGACTGTTCAAACTATATTACTTGCTGTTTTACTTTAAATTTACTGGGGATTTTTAGAATTAACACGTAACTTCAAGTTTTTAGGCCCTGAAATACCAGCAAAAAACATTTTATTCCCAGTCAAAGCACCTGATGTAGCAGACTACAATGCCTGGTTTTACATTATCTTTATACACATGTATTATAAGTTGAAAAAAAAATCTGAAAAAAAGAGTCTTACTTTCCTAATGCCATTTTAAATGATTTTTCAGCTGTTATAGAGATAGTAAGGTCATGGCCTAATAAATAGAGACAAGCAATTAAGTCACTCCATTGGACAAACTCTCCCAAAGGACCACCTTTTGTAGCAGTATCAGCAAAATGATAAATTTTCTCATCAGCTAAAAGCCCGATGTAAATGAGAATCTTAAAAGTAAAAAAAAATGTTTTAAGTTTTTTCAAGTCATATTAAATTAAATGCAACCCTCATTTAAAAAAATTGTTATTTACAAAGAAAATTTATTAATATTAAAATAAAACAATGTTAAAAACTAGAAAAAAATAAAAATTAAAAAAAAAAGCAACATAAAATAATAACAAGTTTTTCAGTCTAATATATTTTAGCTAAAGTTATCCAGTCTCTTTTACACTGAACATCCTAACAAATCTTGCTTGACCAAATACATAGCAACATAAAAACACTGTGTACATTATGTAATTGTCTATTCTCAGCACCTATAATGGGTAAACTGTAGTCTTGAGATTGTTCAAATGCCACCTTTGTTTGCAACTGCTAGAGCTTTTGCTGTCACATTATTAGGAGTGCATTAATTACACAGGAATTAGCTTTAAGAGAGTGCTAAGTACTGTAGTTCCAACATATTTAAATTATTTCTCACTTTGTTTCTTGGCTCAGAAAGAGTAGCAGAATGATTGCTTCTATGCTTAAACCTATGATTCTTTTTTTCTACTAAAATACTATAAAACAAAGAATATTTATATAATATAAAGCCAGAATAAAACACACCTTTTTTCTGGGATAACTGTCTATTTTCATACGACTTTTTAGGTTATTCAAAGCATCGACCCAGGATTCCCACATTCTAGATATTCGTGCTATTATCCATGAAGTTTTTTTAGGTTCATTTGTTTCTTCGAATTTCTTCTTTAACCCATCAAAGTTTATTTGCAACAGGTTCTTAAAATGAGAACTTTTTATTTGTGATTTTCATTAAAAATGATTTAAAACTAAAAAATAAATAATAAAAAAAAAAAAAAAAAAAAAGAAGTTGAGAATAAACATCATCTAATCAACTGTAAAAAGTTAATGCATACGGGTTTAAAACTTGAAAAATTTGATTCAGTTTTTAGAAATGCAAGTGATCTTCCAGGCATCAGCGGACAAAATTGTTCATACTAAATAAAGATACTTAACTTAATTAAATAAGTGATAAGTAGATGTAATGATTTTTCTTGAATAATTTTATAAAAGTATTTAACATATACCTCACTTATGTAAGCAAGAAATGAACATAAAGATCCATTAACTCCTAATTTGGCATAGCAAGGATCACTGGTCCAAAATTTTTTCATCCACTAAAATCAAAGAAATTAAAATAAAAAAAACAAATCAAAAAAAGTGTTAAATATTAAGAAAGACACTTACGCTTTTAATATGAAACAAAAATATGTAAAAAACAAGGAACAAAGCTTTTATAAAAAGTACGATGAGAGTTACAATACATAGAAAATAAATCAAAGAATCTTTAAAAAACTAAAGTTTTTACTTGAAATTCACAAAAACAAAATGTAAACATAGAATTTAAATAATTTATTTTATGCTTCCCTGAAACTTGACAATTCTAAATAAAACTTAATAAAAAAAATTGATAATAAAAACAAAAACAAATCTAACTCAAGTTAACTGAATAAGAAAACAATAAAAACCTCAATATGCTGTTTACATTCTGGATATTCAGGCACATCTGGAATCTCACAGGAACTTTTTTGTTGTTCTCTTCCTTCAAGGAGAGGACACCAACTTTCCACCTTTCAGTTTAAAAACAATTTACAATGATTTTTAAATTCATCATTCTTACTGCAACCAAATTTATAACAAAAAATTTAACACTTCAACATGCATATATATATATATATATATATATATATATATATATATATATATATATATATATATATATATATGTCATATGAATCCATTACTTCACTCAGATATATGATTATTGAGCAATCAGATCCATCGACACCATGCTTTGCATATAATGGATCAGATTTCCAAAAGTTTTTCATCCACTAAAATGATAAATTGCAACTCTTATTTTTGTTAATTATAAAAATTGCTAAAAGTGAAAATCTGTTACTTAGATTCTTTGTATTTTGTGGAAAACAAACCTTGATTTTACTGTTGCAGTCTGGGAAATCTTTGTGATCTTTCACTTCGCACTTTAAGTCTTTTAATGGCAGAGAGATTGCGTTTTGACCAGCAAGTAGTGGCATGCTTCTTTCGATAGGCTTAACTCTGATAAAATTTTTTGGGCATTCATTTTCAACCTTGAAGCAAGAAAAAAATCATTACTTTAGAAAAAAGCAGGATTTAAAACTGCAAAGTTTGAGACAAATTTTATTAAACTACATTTTCAGTTTTAATTTTCGATGAAGAATTCTTGTCACAAACCTTTTCAAAATTGAACCATAAAACATTAATCAAAAAATAAAAGCAACTCTTTTAACTGTATGACAGAAAAAAAAGAAAGTTATATGAACAAACAGATATCTGAATATGAATCAGGTTTGTAATCATCTAAAACTCTGTTATTAAAGCTTAGGCAAATAAAAAAATATTTATTTCAATATAATTACAGTAAAAAATTTGTTGTAATAAACTTAATAAAGTGTGTTTATAACTCACTGTAGAGAGATAACTTAGAAAAGAGCAAATTGAACTGTTAACACCAGCTAAACTGAACTTTGAATCATTCATCCAATTTACTGACATCCACTATATATAAAAAAAAAACAACAGTTTTATGGGAAGCTAAATCAAAATAAGATGCACTTAAAGTATAAAATATCACATATAACTGTGGCTAATCTATGGTCTATTTGAAAATTTATGTGGTTATTACACAATAAAATATCCATACAATAAAATAAGTTATAAAGATTTATTATACTTAAGCTAATCTATGGTCTATTTGAAAATTTATGTGGTTATTACACAATAAAATATCCATACAATAAAATAAGTTATAAAGATTTATTATACTTAATTTATTATATTAAAGTAAATACTTTTCTTTTAAATGCAGGAGAAAAAAAAAGAAATATAACAATAAAATGTAACATAACAATTTAAAATTTTGCAGGAACCAAAAAATTTCACAGGAATCAAAAACAATCGTACTGTTCTTACACATAGTAAACAGATTACCTCAACCTTTTCAGCACAATTAGGAAAGTCTGGATCAGTTGGTACAAAACATTCATACTGTGTAAATGAAACTAAATAAAAGAAATGAGCATTTAATAAATATGCAGATTGAATATAAATAATCCAAAACAAACACTTAACAATCCTGAGATCTTACTTTGAATTTATCGAACAAATGCAAAAAAATTTTTTTAAACCTTTCCTTTTAAACAGCAAACTCTTAAGATCAACTGAAGATTTACATATTCAACATGAACAATCTTCATTAAAAAGTAAAAATGTATTACTTGTTTTATTAAATTCATTTACAATGGTTTCATTTAGTTTGGAGATCGATTCAAACATTGAGCGGAAGGTTTGAGTGCTGTTAATAATAACTGTTCTTAAATTTTCTTCAAGATTCTCAATTCGATCAAGCATACTCTGCAACAAAATTGCAGTTTGTTGTGTATTTGATGAACCTGTTCATAAGGAAATAATATAGAAAACCATAAAACACTGTTGTTGGAATAGAAACTATTACATCCATTCTTTTTTTTTATTTTATTTTTAAATTTTTGCACCAAGACAGAGTTTTTATTATCTTGAACATACAATTTACATCTGTCTAGCCTTATCTGTTGAAAAATTATGAAAGTTCTAACAAAAATATTAAGCTATTTCTAGTTATCATTGTTTTGTAATTAAACACCTGGAAAATAAATGGAGTGTATTTAATGTTGGAATTAAGTTTCTTTTTAGCAACATTATGGTTCTTTTTTATCATTTTAAAAACTTACAAGAGAGTTAAATTTTAACAGCAAATGCTTCTCACCTACAGCAACTTGCCCTTTTTCTTTGGATAAGACAGCTATATATTCTTTGGACAACTTGATTATTTCTTCTTTAAGGTATTCACTATTTGGATGCCCTGAATTATAGTTATGTGTCTCATTGAGTATGTACATTCCCCATATGATAATCAGTATGATCATGATAATAAAAATTTGATGAGTATTTAAGCAGCGTCTACGCTTTTTTAGCAGCTCCATATTAGAGAGTTTACCAACAAAGAGTCATCAATCTATTTTGTTTTAAATACATCTCATATTCATCTATAATAACAATTATAGATGACTATGTGATTACATATTCATCTATAATATCCATATGATTATTGTTATCATCATCATTATAAATTTTACTGACTTACTTTTTTTGTGATTTTGTCCTGCATAAGATTGCTAGTCTAGCCACATCCACAGTAAAGCCCATATTCATTCCATTTTCAAGTAGATTTAGAATACTAAAATATTATTTAGAGCAAAATTTTTCAAGTATTCAAATAAATAAATAAAAAACTATAGCTGTATAATTGCACTGAAAAGTAAACATCTTTAACTAAGAATATAAAAAGTTTTTTAATTTGCATTACAAACAAATTTTTTTTAAATTAAGGAGATTAAAACCATATGCTGATTTCTACATATAGAGCTCTAAAGAATAATTTATTTGTAGAAAAAGGTTTTCAGGTAAAAAATTTTTAAAGAATCTAAATTTTTGAGAATCTAAAAGTCAAAGTAAACAAGTCAAATTTTGAGAAGCATATTTGTCTTTTTCTGGGCTAAAGATTTAAGGTAAACTATGATTGAAATGATTTTTGGCACAAATTTCACTTTTTTTAACCATTTTTGGGCTTTATTTGGAGAGGTAAAAATTACTGTCATTAGATAGTCATGAAATGATATTGAATTAATGAGAGCGATCATTTTGCCAAAAAGAGAAACCTATCTCTGAAAGTGTAGACTTGCTATCTTTCTTAACAATTAACCGAAGTTTGTAATCTAACGTTCATTTATTTTGGTCCTTGTAAACATGCACTATATATGGTTTTCGACATTAGCTAATATACTATCTATATAGTAGTTTCTTTTAACATTATATATCAGTTTCTTATAAGGTATATGAAGATCAATATCAGTATGTGTTAACTTAAAGATCAAGTGATCTTTAGGTGATTTTTTTTTAGTGATTGGATATATGTATACACAGGCAAGGTGTTTAATTAATTTAGTGAATGTTTGTTGTATTTTTGAAGAGGAAGAAAAAAATCTTACTTTAAAAACTTTTTCATAGATGTAAATGTCTATTTGAAATTTTATCTCAAAAGTATGACTCAATATAGAGAGAGAGTTAATGAACTCGTCTTGATTTGAGAAAAACAAAACGAAGCCTTAAGAATGCGGAAACCAGAGCAACAATTCGTGAATTTGTAACATGAAATACTATGATTTGTTTTTGTTTTCGGAGAATTCAAACCATCCGCAATTGGGTTTTCGATTTTTAAAATAAAAATTTCTGTATTAGTTATTCAAAATAAACCTAATTTAAAATAACTTGTCTATTTAGACATAAAAAATTGCAAGAGTTCAGAAAAAAACTGCAATAACTTGCAAACCTTAGGTTATTTTGTTTAAATTTTTCAAGAAATGCAGAGTTGCTACGCAAATAAATCCGATTTAGTTCAATTTAAAAAAAAAATTTTAACTTAGCAATTCTACCTATGAATCTAAACATGTCACACCAAAAATATGGCTATTTTAAATGCATGAAGAGTTCTATTTTAAAAAACTTCAAACAACTTAATTTATCTTAAAAGATTGACATAAAAGTTTGTACATTATTCATCATCATTCGTTTAAAACCGTAAAACTAAATGCTGGTGGTTATATATATTAAGCATTCGGATTTATTTCTTACCTTAACAACGAATGTTAACAAATAAAGTGCAAGTTTCTAATAAGTCTTTAAAAAAAAAATTAAATGTAAAATAATTCATATAAATAGCCATACACAGCTAAATTACATTACAAAAATTTGCGATACTGTACATACACACTAATTTTTTGTTTCAACTTTCCAAGAAAAAGTGTAATAGTACATTAAAGTGGGATCAAGAGTAAAAAGGCTGAAAACGTTTTTATTGTTAATTCCAATCTACTTCAATTGTAATATAAACAATATATGTTGAATATAAAAAATATATGTTGAGGCAGTGAAAAACTGCCTCCACATAAATTTATTTATTTATCGTATTGAAAAAGTTTTTCATAACTAACATAAAAGTTAGTCATGAAAAACTTTTTTTTACAAACTAAACTTTTAACAAAATGAAGAAAACGCAATGAAAAATTTTCTGAAGCAGAATTATATCACCACTCCCTTTCATTTGGGCAGCAAAGTTTTTGCGAAATTCCAAAAAGTTGAAAAAAAGCACATGATCATAAAGATTTTGATGAAAAAAAAAGTTTGTTTAAGATTCTGCTTTACGTTTTTAGGTAAAATTATAATAAAGAACTCCTGAAAAATACTTCGCTTTCCGCCGAAACTAAAGGAACATACAATAAATTTTATAAAAAATGGTAGTACGCTGCCTGCTACTTTGATTTCAACAAAATATTGTTTTAAATAAGATATAGTCTAAGCATCTATTCTATGCAAGATATATTGACACAGAAATATAACAAAAAAGTCACAGAAAAAAATTATCATCAAAATTCCAAAACTAAATGATTCTTTAAGAGCATATCATCAAGAGCAGATCAGATCAGTAATTAATGATAATTTATGATAATTATTGATAAATCCGTTGTTCTTAATAATCTCAGTACATATATGAGGCTTAAGCTCGATGAGTTTATCAATTGAACTTGTTTTATTTGTGACCAGGTGGGTCACAAATAAAACAAGCTCAATTTTAAACAAGTACAGTTTGAGATTCCTGATGTAATTCTTTGGCATTTTTAAACCATAAATTATTATTTCCATAAATTTCTCAATCAAATTTAGGTCAGGAGATTGCGCTAGCCACTTCATTACTGTGATTTCTTTGTATCAAACAATGGTTTAACCATTTTTGAAATGTATTTGAGATCTTTGTCCTAGGGGAAGGTCTACCGTAAAAGACATACTTTCATCTACAAAAGATTTACATTTATTCATTATACCTTTTATACGATAGAGTGATTGTTAAAATTTTGCCTTTCCCAAATTTTATGGTTCCAATTGTATACATTTGTTTTAGCCATTTGTCAATTGGTCTTCTCACATTTTCGTTTATCATCTAAACTTTTCAGGTTTTTAATTCGATTCTTCTGATCTTCTAATCTTAATATTCATTTCCACTGTTTTACAGTTCAGTTTCTGTAAGCGAAATGTAAACGCGCTTTTTGGTTTTTTGCCAATAAGAATGTTTTTTTTTGGCTCCTCTATAACCATATAACCCTGCATCATCCAAAAGTCACTATACAGTATTTTCTGAAATATCGAGTCCCAATTTGCAAATTGTAACTCTGGCATAAGCAAATGGATTCTTTTTCACGTTTCAACATCTCCTTTGGTTTTATATTTATTAACTTATGGACTTAAAACCGCTCTTGACATTTTATACTTTTGACATAAATTACTATACGTAGTTCCTGCCTTGTAATCGCCAACAGTTTTTCGTTTGAAAACACTTTTATTTATTTATTACTTGTCATTCTGTTGTCTTTCAGCTATAAGTTCGCTGTGAGTTTCTTACTGAACAACATTTGTAGTGTTTCATGGAACATAAAAAAACTAATTATAAAACGTGCAATATATTTTGTATTCCTTAATTAAAACTCAGATTCGAAATGAACAATTTATGATTAAATTGCAGTGCTGTTCTTCAATTTAACGGTGATAAGATAAAAGTTTGTTTTCCTTTGACTTTGAGATTATTTCTGTACTGTTTTGTATTCGTATAAAAAAAAAAACAGATTAAAGAAAGAAGTTTAAAGTCATAAGTAAGAGCAAAATAAGAATAATAAAAATGTATAATAAAAAAAAATAAAAATGTTCGATATTTTTGAGTAAAAAGCTATAAAGGGTTTTAAGTTAAAATCGTTTTATAACTATTTTAAACATTTTTTCCGGGAAAGCATTACATTTTAGAGTTCCTTTAGTTTTGGAGGAGGGCAGTGTAGATGCAGAAAAATGAGATGTCAATGTTCTAAGATTACATTCAAAACTACATTCAAATCTACTTTCGAAAAAAATCGGAAACAAAGAAAAAATGTTAAAAAAAGCCTTCAGTAATTTATTGCAGAATATTCTTCAGTTTTCTCATTTTGTAAATATATTTGTTTAATTTATGTATAAATTTTAAGCGTCTGCGTATAGTTATCGAAATATCGAAACTAACCGATATTTTTTTCGATTATGAGTTTCAATATAGTTCGATAGGTTTCGATATAAAATCGATAAGATATTGTTTAAGTTTTGATATTAGCGATATCATTGTTATATCTTACGTTATTAGCGATAATATCGATCTAATTATACCGTTATTCATTTTTAACGATAATTAAATCGATATTATGGTAAATACTTGTCGAGACTTAACGATATTTTGTATTAGATCTAATTAAATGTTAAAATAAAAATATTATTTTTACCTATTTTGCAAAATATTTTCTTAATCTATCAATTAAAATATTGATAAAAATAAAAAATCGTCAAATTTTTAATGCCATTTTTAAGATTAAGTGATTAAAAACAGCGAAGCCGGTTAGGATCATCTATTTGTTTAATTTTTTAAAATAAAAACAAAAACAGTCAAAAAAGTTATTTATTTTTTAAAAAAGAATTTTTTTGTTTTAATAATTATAAAAAGTGTGGTTAATTCAATAAAAATTCAACCATTTTTTAAACTTATAAATAAATACTTGTATTGTAGTCAAAATGTCGTTTAGTTGAAATGTCGCTGCAAAAATTGTGTTAAAAACGTTTTTAAAAACTTTCTGGGATTAAGCGAGATAATAATTGAAAAAAATTGTGAAGGAAGCCAAAGACCAAAATTTGGAATCACTTTGAGGAAGAAGTCAGTACTGCACCTGATCAGACTGCTTTAAAATGGTTATGTGTGCCTACTTTCTCAGCCTCTTCAAGAGTCTTCCGTGTCGGTGGTGCAATTTTCTTTTACAACAGAACAAAATTGCAGCCTCAACAAGTTTAAAAGATGGCTCCTAACCAATCATGATGAAACAGAAAAAGAGGAAGATTTGTTCTACCAAGGACTCTCAGGATTCAGCTGCTTCAAGTCAGGGACCTCCTACTTCGGTTCTTACACCAGCGGTTGTAATGGATGACTAACTTAAATTGGCTCATTGCTTTAGTAGCGTCATTGTTATTTAAAACTTATAAAATTTGGTAATTTGTGATTTTAATTAGCTTAGCCTTTGAGATTAAATTTTAATCTTTAGTTGTTTTTTTAAATTAAATTTAACATTTTTAACATGCCTGTTGTTTTTGTTTTTTTGTTAAATTTTTTTGCTTCGGCTTAATCTTAAATCTTGAATAAATTAAAAAATCAAAATTACATATAAAAATCAAAATTACATACAAATAAAGTTTTTATTATTTCTTTTTTAAATTAGAAAGTGCATTTGTCAGTAATTTTATTACAGTTAGTTAGGTTTTTAAAAAAATTAACTTTTTGGTCGGAAAAAGTAAAAAAGATCGTTTAATAACGTAACGTATCGTTATTTGTTGTATTTACGCTATGAATTACAAATGTATAGTAAAAGTTAAGATATTTATCGTAAGTTAACGATAAATATCGTAACTTTTTGTAAAATATTGAAACTTTATCGTAAGTATTTATTTGGAAACAATAATCTTGTTATATATCGAAACAAATGATATGCGCAACCTAATATCGTATCGTATTGTAAAAAAAAACAAACGTTTCGATACGCAGATGCTTGGTAAATTTGTCACGCTAAAAACTTTGCTATTTCAAATGCATAAAAAGCTCTTTTTTAATAAACTTCAGAAAAACTGGTTTCTCTTAAAACTATAAAATAGAAATTTGTACTTTGTTATCTTTATTAGCAGAAAAACCAAGTGCCGATGCAGATGTAATATCGCTCTGGTTTAAAAACAAGTGTCAATGCAGATGTAATATCGCTCTGGTTTAAAAACAAGTGTCGATGCAAATGTAGTTTCGCTCTGGTTTAAAACCAAGTGCCGATGCAGATGTAATATCGCTCTGGTTTAAAGACAATATTCAATTTCTTTTACGCTTTTGAATCGAAAATACATACATAGAAACCCTGATAGCGCTTTAAGCCACAATGAGTAATACCTTTAGAAAAAACATAGAAATTTACGGATTATTTGCACTATTGTTGTTTGTAGCTTTTTTTGCTTCTTGTTTTAACTCAATATATCTGAACAAACGAATTCTATTTTCTCAGCAGATTTTTAAGTAAATAATTAAACTCGGTTCGGAAAATAACCTAAGCAACCGAAACTAATTTGGGATCTTTAAACAAATGCGATTGGGGTTGGGTCCAACTAAAATAGATGAAATGCAACTGAACGAGTTTAAAAAAAGAAAAAATGAAAACTCCCGAAGTTGAATTATTAAAAATACATACGAATGAGTCAAGCGCAATTGAGCTCGTTGTGAACATCGGTTGTTTGGAGAAAAAAAAAAAATCTTTTTAAAACTGTACATAAGACTTTTTTTATTCTTGTCTTGATTTTTTCAAAAAAATATCAAAATAACTTTATTTACATCTTCAATCTTTCAAGATTTTTTATAAATGTCTCGAAAAATATTTCAAGATGAATTAAGAAAAAAAAAGAGCTTGGTCTAGGAACAAATGATAAGACTTGTAACTACATAACAAAAGATGCGTTTTAAGACTTTATTTCAAAACACTGGTTCTTAGTATATATATAAACATGTCAGACCATGCATTTTTACTGTTTAAAGGGCATAAAGAGTTTTATTTTAACAAACTTTAGATAATTTTACAAATTTTTTAAAACTTATATAACTATTTGTACTTTACTTGTTATTATTTGTTTTTAATGGAAAAACCAGTCGCTGATGTTTAGCATTTAAAAACCCTCAAAGTCGGAAACTTTCTGTTCTTCTGGTAAAATCCTTGTTCCTTTTCTTTAACTTGACATACTTTTTTTCTGGTGAAAATTATTTTGACGAACGTTATCCAATCACCTTTATGTTCAACCTTCAATCTCCAATCGGATTTTCTTTGTGCAACCTCTAATCGGATTTTATTCAAACAATGTCGGATTCTATCAATTAACTGCACGATGTTCTCGACTTATCATTTTCCATTGTAGACAAGGCCCTTCACATAACCCCAGAAATTTTCGATTGCACAAGTTTCTGGGCAATATGCTTGTTAGCATTGAAGTAATTGATTGTGTCTTTTGCATAATGCGATGATACTAGGTCAGGTAAAAATATGTTTTCTGAATAATGTTGGCGAATAGAAGGCAACAACCATGGTTTTTTTACGGTCTTTTATGTACGTGGTTATGTACCAGATGGCTTGATTTAGGCTCTAGTCAAAGACTAATGGTAAGCCACAACAAAACTTTGTTTTCAAATTTCGCCTCTCTTTTTAGTTTTAATCGTGGAGGAGCATTTTTTCGGTCACTGTATTAAAGTCGACCATTAGTCAGCAACTGTGGAGTGTGATGATGTGAAGAAAAATTTGTCATCCAAAAAAAAAATCAGTTTTTCGGAAATACTAAAGCCGTCTACATTTAAGACAACAGCTCTATGGTTCAGATCTTTTCGGTAGAGTTTGACGCTATCGGCATTCAATTTCTGCATTAGTTTGACCGATTTGTGTAAACACGCGATATTTTGAAAATTCACGCTTCATTTTTTGCCATTAAATTATAATTGTTGTTGAAATACCATTTGTTCTTTTTGATTTTGGATTTCCGCGAGAAATATTTTCTTTATAAAATTTACGTTTTCGCACTTGTTTTTTTTGTCAGACAATTTTATCATTAAAAAAACAGGCATTCTTTGAATTGTTTTTTCATTTACACCTTCATATTGTACACTTTACACATAAAAATATATTTTTTGTGTAAAATTAAAACACAAAATTATTGTATTTGAAATCATTTTTTCAGCGGGCACCTGTTAAAGCCAATATTGCACACCACAAAATAAGCTAAGAGAACATCCGTTTAGCATTTATCCCTTAAAATTTTCGATTATCAGAAAACAGCCCATTTTGCATTAGATTTGGTAAATGATTTAGATTCAACAGTCTTTGTGAAGGTTTCAATGGATGGCGGAGGTTCATTCTTTAAATTATTTTGACTAAGAAGAGAAGAATGAAAATTTTTTACCTGAGCAGTGGTGTACAACGACCATAGTTTCTAACTATCGTTAAAGATTCTCCTGAATAAATTAAAAACACGAGACAAGTTATATAAAGTTCTTTTTATTCTCGTGTTTTAGTCAATTATAAAATAATAGTCATATAATTATGCAAAATTCTCAAATAAATATGTCGCTTCCGATTTGAAATTCGGGAATGAAAATGGCGCTATTTGATCACTTAGACATTTCACGAGGTTAGAATTATTTTGTTTTATCTCCAAGTTTAAATGTTGGGAGAAAGTTTTTGATTTTTTTCTAAAAGTAAAAATTATTTAAAATTTTAACTTTAACTTTTAAAGATATTATAAATTTGCTTTAAATAAATTATGAAAACATTATTTAGTAAAAAAACTTATAAAACAAAGCATATTTTAAAAGTAATTATTACTAACTAAAATTGATAACTCATTTTCTCCCAACTTTCAAAATGGGAGATAGAACAAAGTAATTCTAACCTCGCGATTTGGAAATAATCGTGTTTATAGTAGGAATTAACTTCTACGTTAGAGTTGTTACGTTAGTGTCGAGGACAAAAGAAACTATTGCCACTATTTACTGTTGATACGGTACAAAATAAATCACTAAATTTATCTATGAAAAATTTTTTTAACTGCATCCTTGAATATTGTACCTTGGTGAGGGTCCAGGTACATAAACTAAGCACCAGATTCCTTAGTTAGGACTGTTTCAAGGGAGCTTTTTGTTGGATACCGAAGCTAACAAGTTGGAGGTTAGGATGAAAACAGTTCAAATAGGATGTTAGCAAACTACACGTGATAAAATATTTTTTCACGTGATGCATGTAAAACAAAGTTTTACACGTGAAACAAAATTTTAGAATCATTTGTAAATTAATTCTAATTATTCAGTATTTACAAGATTTTCACAATCTAAAAAATGGTTCTTTTTCCAGCAAAATATGGCCAGCCCACAGAGAAACAATCCTGCCTATTAAAAATAGTATAATCTAAAAAATCATATTCTTCTATAAGGAGAAACTCTTTTCATTATATATATATATATATATATATATATATATATATATATATATATATATATATATAAAATCCATATTCTGCTGTAAATTCCGTATTCTACATGGAACATAAGCAAGAATTGGTCAACTTTGCTAAAAAATGCAGAGAAAGCTTCTATGCAAAATTTAAAGGAATACCAACAAGGCTTAGGAGACAAGAGCAGAATCCAGATCACGGAAACATTCAGCAGTAGTGAATTTTAGTGCAAGAAAATTTAATTTTGTTTTTTAAACAGGTGTGTTTATATTTAAACATGTTTTTGTTTTTTTTTACATTTTAAGTCTGTACGAAACATGTTTTTTTTTTTTTTACATTTTAAGTCTGTACGAAACATGTTTTTTTTTTTACATTTTAAGTCTGTACGAAACATGTTTTTTTTTTTTTACATTTTAAGTCTGTACGAAAGATGTTTTTTTTTTTACATTTTAAGTCTGTACGAAAGATGTTTTTTTTTTTTTTACATTTTAAGTCTGTACGAAAGTCAATTTTTAAAACTTTTCTATGAAGAGTAAACAACTTAAAGTGCATGAAAAATAAAAAAAAAATTAAAGTCACGTGAGTAAATTGCAAACGTTTATTTTGATTTTTTTTCAAATCTATGTGAACTCTAATTTTGTAGCATACTTCCGGCGATAGTTTGTTTTATAGTTACAGAAACTATAATTATTGACTAGATGAGACATTATTAGGGTTAATTAATAGCTTGTTGGAAGTTGATAATTACCGGGAATAAATATTGATTGTTACATAACTCAAAAGGTTAATTTAACAGAGATTCTTTTTGATATCAAATGCTCTGGGTAAATTTTAACTTAAGTGACTTATTCACTAGATTGGGTCATTTTTCAAAATTTTTAAAATTGTGGTTGGCCATTTTTCTTATGTTATTGACCATATAAACCTGATAACCGATTCTCTTTATTTTAACATTGAATGTTTGGTCAGGAAATTTGAAGCCTCAATATGTTAGCTTTATTTAAAATATGTAATTTTATACGTACTTTTGAGACTTTTACTAGTCCTATCATTTAAAACCAGTCTGATTTAATTCTCCGTTCCTAAATATCTCTACTTTGACCCCTGACATGTCAAAATTGGACTGTGCAAGACTATAACCTATGGTTAAAGAAAAAAAATGTTCAAAGGAAAATGAAATTCCTGTTATTGAATTTCAACTTATGAAGTCTCAAAATTGGTTGCAAAAGTGAAAAGCAAATGGAATCAGTTTATAGAAGAGGCTACATGATAGAAAAGATGTCATGAAAGAAAGCAGAATAAATCAAAGAGAATTAGAACTAGGATTGTACAGGTCTCAGTTGTATTATCTCATGAGATACAGTTGGAGTTAGGTAATTTTAATAATTAAGGACAATAGTTATTCACCAAACATGCAAAAAAATGACAAACCAAAGACCCTAAATGTAGATCATATTGGTTTGCTACACCAGTATGTACTGCAACATTAAAAGCAGCCAAGGATGCAGGTTTTGTTAACAATAATGCTACTGATACAAGCCTGGCTATGCATCATAAGAAATTTAAGACAAATCAAAGAGTTATGAAAATCTGTGAAGAAAAGCATAATAAAGAAATCAAGTATGACATACATTTATGTTTAATTGCAAAAAAGATCTTACAAAAAACTATTGCATATAGTGAAGACCCAGGGAAAGTTGCCTATACTCTATAAACTATTGTATATAGTGAAGAAGGTAAGCCACACCAAAGCGAGATCTTAGAAAATCGTTATTGTGTTTGTTTTGAGCATAGTGAAAAGTATTTATTTCACTTTGTAAATAATTCAGAGGAGAGAGGAGCTTCAACCGGAGCTCAACGTGTTGCTTAATAACTATTTGAATGGATAACAGAATAAAAACCAATTAGTTTCAATTGGTGGAGATTCAACCAATCTTGATACAGGTTGCATTATTTCTTTAAATTGTTGTATTTTTATTTTGTATACATAGTAAAGTTTGATAAGAATACAAAATTATATTAGGTTGGAAGGATGGAATTATTCAATATTTAGAAAAGAAACTAGTAGTCAAACTAATCTGGATTGTTTGTAGCCTACGTACCAACGAGCTGCCACTCAGCCATCTAATGATAGCTTTAGATAGCAAAGCTGACAACAGATTAGCAAAGATTAACTGATTAACAAAGCAACAAGACTTATTTAAAAAAAAAAATTCCTCAGCATAATACTCTGATAGAGCTAATTTATCTTGAGAATGAAGTTGTAAATTCATCATCTACAGATCAGAAGTTCTCTACAGAATCTAGAGCAGTAGCATCAGGTATTTTCCCTGATGACATGAACAATCAAACAGGTCCAAACAGTCATGCAAGATGGGTGAACCTTACAAGTAGACTTCTTAAACTTTAGTACTATGAGCATGGATTAGAGTACAGGATCTCTAGAACCTGAAGCTGTTAGCCAAGTTCACCATGGGAGTTTATTCTGCCATTTGGTTTGAAATTAAGGTGATATACTTAGTTTTGTAAAAAAACAAAAAAATTATACACATTTTTATGAAAATGTATAACATTTGATAAAAACATTAATAACATTTAAAAGTATACTGTGTGCAAGCATGTGCCTGTGCGTGTATATAACTATGTATATATATATAAATATATATATACATATATATTTACACGCACATGATATTTGTTTATAGACCAAACAAAGCTAGATTCACTACATATCTTTAAACAGTTAGTCCTGGTAAGGAACCAGAACAAGGTTTTGCAGAATATTGTTTTGCTATATGGCTGCTTCTCTGTCTGGAATGCACACAGTGTAAACATTCTTCAGACAATACTTTGTAGTTCAGATGAAAGATGAAGAAGATTTGCAGTGCAAAAAATTCTTAAAGTGAGAAAAGATAAGGACATTATGGACATAAATGCAGGAAAAAAAGAATAGCAAGAATAAATCATGAAGCTAGAAGTCAGATCTAATCAACTGTAAAACTGATGAGATCAATGAACCAATTCTTACTTTTTGTCTAAAGAAGTAAAAAATAAAACAATTTCTTGACAACTCAACAATTATACCAAACTTCCCTCTCTATGGTCAATCTATTGAATACATTGTGAATAAGACCATAAGGATTTCAATGGTGGTATACAGGGATAAGAAAGACGGGCTCATATAATAATAACTAATGTCTGTGTGACAGTCAAAGAAAGATTTGCTTAAAATGATGTAATAAATATTTTAACTGAACATATTATTATTTGTCAACGATTTATTTTACAAAATTAACAAACTAAATTACATAAAATTGTCATTTATTTGCCAATTTTACATTGTGAGGGAGTTAACTATGGGGAATTTGGAGACGGAGAATCGATTTAGTCTGGGTTTTTAGGATAATTGAAATAGTATTTGAATCATCCTAAAACCCAGAGAAGTTACAAAACTACGCGTAAAACTACATAATTTAGATAAAAGCAATATTATGAAGCTCAAAATTACCTGATCAAAGATTCCATGTTATAAAAGATCAGTTTTCAGTATGGTAGGGTCATAGATTTAAGTAAAATAGCCAACCGAACCTCGTTTCAAAATTTTTTGAAAAATTACACATACTATTATCTATATTCGACGAACTTGCGGCTGATTTCATGATGATTTCAATGCATTGTATGAAACGTAGTGTAAATTCAGCCTCGCAAGTTAATTTTTTATTTAAAAATTAAAGCGTTTATTCAGATCGTTATAATTGATATGATAGAAAAAGATTGTTTCTGATAAAACTCCTTTTTAGAAGATTTAATGGATACAAACAAGAAAATTACAAAAATCGGGATAATTATAACAGAAGATGTGGAGAATTGGGGTAGAGGAAAAATGTTAGGTGATTTTATGATCGAGAGAATTAAAATCAATTGCAACAGCGACGATGTTATAGCAGAGTTTTTCCTAGCATTTTCAGATCCACTACCAGAAGATCTGTGCAGCTACCACGGTTACATTATTAGCGGTTCTCACTATTCTGTTAATGATGATATGGAATGGTTACGACAGTTAGAAAGATTTATCATTAAGTTAACAAATTTGGACGAAAGAATTCGCCCTAAGTTATATGGCATTTGTTTTGGGCATCAACTGATTGCCAAATCGTTGGGAAGCAAAGTTGAAAAAATAAAAAAATTTATAATTGGGACTAATACTTTAAATATTGAACCAGAGTTGTCAAGAAAAGACTATTTTAAAAGGTTCTTTAGCGAAAATTGTCAAGCAGTAAATATTTTTCAATCACACGGAGAAGAAGTTATTGCTTTACCGCCTAACGCAGTTCCGGTAGCTTCTTCAGACACGTGTAAGTTTGAAATGCTAATGTATGGCGAGCATATCTTGTCATCGCAAGGTCATCCCGAATTAACAAGTGAGAAGTTGAAAAAAATTATACTACCCAGAGTGATAGCGAACAAAAAGTTAACTGACGATGAAGTTCAGCAAGTCTTGCTATCTATAGACAACGTGACCACAGATAATTTTATGAAAATGATCATTTCTTTCCTTCAAAATTAATTCTACAAAACTGTAGAAACTATTTTAGAAATGGTATTTATGTATGTAGCAAATAAAAAATAACAAAATAATTGTTTTATTTTTTTAAAGTGACTATTCTCTATAGAGTTCTCTATACTAATAATGTTTTTTTTTCATTTTGGTTAATTTGGGTTCTGGCTTTTCTCCCGGCTGCACCTTTATGTATATTTATTGCAAGGTTTTTCTAAAAATAGTATCGGCAATGAATATTCGGAACAATGACAGATATTTGGTCCGGAAATATTAGACCGAAAGTCTAACTTAATAAGCCAAAACAAAGTTTTGTCCATCGATAGAGATAAAACGGAGAGAAAATTTTAATTTATCCAACAAGCAAAAGAAGATTTTGATCATGAAGTTTTATTTACTTCTAAAATACTGCACTTGTTTAAGGCACGCAAATCAACTCTGTCACGCAAGTACGCAAGCAAAATATGTACTTCTGATAGATGTTATTCCACGTTAGGACGGTTGCTCTGTAACTTAAAAATGCGTTTATTACAAGATTTGAAATTGCCGGCAAAATTGCCGGTAAAATTTGCCGGAAAAAAAAGCTTAAATGCATTTTTTTAACGAAGGAAATTATAGTAAAAATAGCAAAAACATTTTAAAATGTCTCAAAAATTAAAATATTTCAATATATGAAATTTTTTTTCAATACAACTTTTTTTTCAATACAATTTTTTTACAAATATATACTTCGAATTTTATTTTTAATATTTTTTACTATTTCTTGTAGGCAGTCGAATAGAAGTAGAGTCCAATGTTCGTATATATATATATATATATATATACGAACATGTTCGGATATATATATATATATATATATATATATATATATATATATATATATATACGATGTATATATATACGATGTATATATATATATACACACACACACACATATATATATATATATGTATATATATATATATATATATATATATATATATATATATATATATATATATATATATATATATATATATATATATATATATATACGAACATTGGACTCTACTTCTATATATATATCGCGAGGTTAGAATTATTTTGTTCTAATAGTTGAGAGAAAATGAGTTATTAAGGGGGAAGTACCCCAAAAATGTTAAAACTCATGTTGAAACAGTAAAATTGATTTTAAACAATATATAATGTCAAAATTTTATATTTCAGAATGAAATTTTTTAAAAATTGTGTTTTGTTGCCATGGTAACCTAGAAAATATTGAAAAAATAACCAAAAAACAGTTAATGCCCTGGCTAACTTATCCGAAGAACTACATATATTCAAACTGTCATATTACAATTCCCTTTAACTAATACTTTGAACTGTGTGTAGTTTTTTAAGGGGGCAAATATATTGTTGTTTAATGAATTTTGGTCAAAATTAGGCAACTGAAATAGACATAGAACGTGTTCTGTCAAGTATTTCATAAAAGTGGAGGTTCAAATCACAGAAGGTATAAAATAGGACAATTACTGAAAATTTCATCATTAAACACCAAGCGGTTCCAAAGTTATCACAGCCGGGGCATTTAAAAACCTTGTTTTGAGAAAAACGCAAAAACAGAAAAAAAAAATTTTTAATTTCACAAAAAATATAAAATATAAATAAATTATGTTTAAAATAAAGTTTCAGAATGACCCAGGAGCATACTGACTTCATTCAAAGTTCATATTTGTCCTTTGATGCATTTGACAACCCTCGTAGAATCTTTCACCGCTTCTTAGGTGACTTTAGATTTTTATATCCAGCTAAAAAAATGCATTTTTGATTTTGATTATCGCACAAACTTGATGTATATTTCCCAGGTGTCATGCTTAACTGTTCTGGCTCAACATCTAACACTTTTCTATTATCCATTGACAATGTTGTCACAACTCTGTTCAGTGAACTGTATCCTCTACGTTGCCAAGTTCCATCAGTTGAAACTCCAGTATCAACAATGTTGTTGCTATTACCTTTTATTTCTTTTGCAGCCTCAAGCATTATTTCTTTAGTAACTGTAGTAACAGCATCAGTAATAAGCTTTACAGAACCATTGTAATTTTTTTTACTCATCGGACTTGGGAGGTTCATTAATGCAGAAAACTTTTCAAGTCCTGAATACCCTTGCCCAATAGATCTCATTCTATATACAATACGAAAATTAATATCATAAGTGCAGTTACAAACTTTAGATGTATAGGAACCTTTTCTATATCCACAAACACTGCAGCAACATATTAAATTTGAAGCATATCCTTTTTTTTTTTCACAAAGTTTTCTTTCAATACCAAGCTATAAGCGTTAATACACTGTGAACAACATAAAGATTCAAATATTGTGTTTAAAATTTCAACATCAATTATTCTGTAACGAATTATTTTTTCATCATTTTTATTTGGAATATCAATTTTCATATATTTAACCTTGCTGGCTGATCTTGAAGAACTAGTATCAATGTCTGAATCTTTTTTTGTTGATGTTGGTGATGACAAAGTGTTTTGGTTACCACCAAACAATCTTTTCTTTCCAGTAACTCTAGTTCTTTGCTTGACTCTATCTTTTCTTCCCATAATTAAGATTAATTTTTAAAAAAATTTGACAAAATATGTTCTTATTACACTTAACAACTTACATAAACAAAGTAAATATTTGCATTTTAGGAATGTTTAAAAACTTTAATAATTAGAGGCAACCGAGTCAAATTTAATTTAAGCAGAGTAGATAATTAAAGTAAAAACAAAGTAGATAAAATTTTTTTTATAAGCAGGTTTATAACTTTATGTGAGCCTCTGAAATAAGCAGACAAGCAGAAGCTTTATCGTTGCTATGTGCGTTGCTATGGTTAAACGTGATGAGTATGTTTCAAAAAATTGAAATTACTCCACTTTTTTGACATTGTTTACGAGATCTCTTTATTTTATTGTGTTCTTCATTAATTTTTGCTTCCGAAATAAACAAAAAAAATTTTTTCAATTTTTGCTAAATTTATGGGGTACTTCCCCCTTAATTTTAGTAAGTAATGATGGCTTTCAGAATACGCTCTATTTTAGAATTTTTTTTCTAAATAATTTGTTTAAACATAAATTATTTAAAGCATAAGTTATTATTTCTTTAAAAATTAAAGCTAAAATTCTAAATATTTTTTACTTTAAGAAAAAACTCAAAAACTTTCTCCCAACGTTTAAACTTGGAGATAGAACAAAATAATTCTAACCTCGCGATATATAGAAGTAGAGTCCAATGAGTTTCTCAAATTTTTCTGCAATCAGGAATGATTTTTTGGATGTTAGACCAAAGGTTGAAGAGATTCTTCACAGTTCACAGCCTCAGATGAGAGAAGGGAGAGTTATGCCTGATAAAGAGGCCTCACTAAATATATTCCATGAACTGGGGGAACAGGTTAGTAGAAAGAAGGGTGGTGCTCTTCAGTCTCACTTTTTTTCATCTCCCATGAATATTCTCAAAGTCCTCTTTAAGATCACCATCAATTGGCTTTCCCCCCTCATGTAAATAAAAAGTTAGCGTTTAGCGGACTTACAATATCGGAATTGATAATCCATTGATATTTTAAGTCCGCTAAACAAATTTCGAAAATTCATTGATTTGTTCAGTCCTCTAAATGCTAACTAACGTATTAAACAAATTACTTTAGCAGATGTCAACCTCTATTTTTAACCAATTCCATTAAGAAAATCAATGCAATTCACAAGGTATTTGACCTCTTATGACACCTTTGCCATAGAGCATCGAATTGAGTAAAGCTGCTATTACACTACAATTTAAACATTCTATGTACCGTTTTCCGTTTTTTTCACTTAACAACATCGAAATGAAAATCACAGCAATAACACATTTCAATTTTGCAGAAAAACTTTGCTATACCTAAGTATGTTAGCTATCATTTTCTAGTCTCTGAATTTACAATATCGAAATCATCAAATTTTTTATAAGAAATAGGGTTTATCTAAGTGTTAACATACTTTCTAAGGAACCGAGTGTTTTTGCAATATATATATATATATATATATATATATATATATATATATATATATATATATATATATATATGTATATATATATGTGTATATATATATGTGTATATATATATGTGTATATATATATGTGTATATATATATATATATATATATATATATATATATATAGAGAGAGAGAGAGAGAGAGAGAGAGAGAGAGAGAGAGAGAGAGAGAGAGAGAGAGAGAGAGAGAGAGAGAGAGATAGCTATGTAAGTAAATAGGTAGTCATTTCTAACTAGTACTCAACATTACTTCATTCATTTTTGTTTTATGGAGTTAATGGATTTGTGCACTAAAAAGCTCAAATAATTACAAGCTACTGTTAATACTTTGACAATTGATTATGAAAAAGTTTTACCAATAAAATATTAACATTCTTTGAAATAACAATTTTTTTTTTTTTTTTTAGTGAAAAAATCTTTTCCAAGATGTTAATCTACATAGAGAGCAAAGTGTTTCCTGTAAGATGTTGTTATTTGTCTTGAAATTTGCCTAACTCTAACTTTATTTAGTTTTTAAAAGCAAAGTATTTTGTAAATATTAATTTATATATATTTTTAGAATAAAACTTTTGTGCTGCTTTTGAATCAGTTTGATACTATAGCTAGAGCTAGAGCGCAAATGCTTCATATTTTATATGAATTGGGAAAATCAAATCATCAGTTTCGGTTCCGTTTCAATGGAGTGTATTTAAGAGATGCTTACACATTTGAAGTAACATTTTTTAGTTTTTTCTTCTTTCACCAACATCCAATTCTATGCATGGGGTAAATCACTTGGGTCAGTGATTTTTAGGAAAATAGTAAATTCCTTTTGAACAGAATCCAATTTTATAAAAAAAAATTTACCACTGAAATTTCTTTGAATAACAATTAAGTAAATAAGTAAATTTGCCTTCCATTGACTTTAAGTTTTTTTTTTATGCATAAGCTTTGTATGTATTAAAAAAAAAAGAAAAAAAAGAAATTAGCAGAATTTAATTTTTTAGCATATAAAATAGATTTATATATGTTTTTATCTGTCTGGACAGATAGGAATTAGATAAATCACAGTATTTAGCCTTAAAATAGTTAAGTGTTGCACTCCAAAATGTCTACAAAAGCACAAAACAAACTCTTTCTTAACTTTGGCTGTCTTAACTGGTAGGGCTTTTGTTTTAATTTCCTCAACTGAGCTGTAGACTACTAATTTCATGTCTATTTTACAGCATTCAAAACTTTTTTCTAAAGTCTTTTTTTATTTTGAATGGTTTATTAACTTACTTTTTATATCTACCCTTTTTTTAGTGTGAAAAAATTTTAAATTTGGTAAAAAAAAAAAAATGTTAACAATTATTATCATGGTATTATCAAGTTTGCTTGATTCCTTAAATCAATTTTTTTAAGTAATCTTTTTTGCTACCCTGGCAGAAAAACACTTTCATAAAAATTGGATTTTTCCTAAAAACACCAATTTGCCTTATTACAAAAGTAAAGTATCCGGGTATTAATAGAATTGGGCATATATGTTACTTATGGCAGAGAAAAATATATGTATATACAGCTATTTTTAACAGTGAGTATACAACAAGGTTTTTGTCATAATTAATCTGAAAGTAGCAGTTGAATAAGAGAGTTAAGCCATGTTTCTCTTCAACAATAAGAATAAAGGGTAGTAGACAAATAAAAAACAATAAGTTTATTACTAACTACAGTTTAAATATGATTTTTTGGATAATCAAGATAATCTGTTTTAAAGTATTAGGCTAGCTTTACATATATAGTTATTTAGGTGCACTTTCTGCAATTTAAATTGTTAAACAAACAAACCCACCCCAACTTTAATTTCAGTTTCGAGAACTTTTTCTAAAAAAGTTTTTTCAAGACTTTTACTTATTATTCTGCTGCTGTAATGAATTGTTTTTAAATTTTCAGTTAAGTAGTTATGATTTATTTTTATGTTTTTAAAAAGGATTACAAAATTTTGGACAGTTCAGTAATTAAAATGGTTCCAATGGCAAAGATGAAGCGAGAGGTCTGTTATAACTTTTCCTTATACTTCTGATCTTAAAATTGTTATTGTTGCTGTTGTGAGAAATAATAAAAATGCTATTTGGTTTATTGTTGTGTATATGAATTTATTTCAGGGTGCTTTAAAAGTGAACAAGGAGAATAAACTTAATTTTTCTGCTTTTTTATCATCTTGGACCATTGAAGGATTTATTGTTCATTTTTCTATGTTCTCTTTATTTTATTGCCATTTATTTGTTAACAAACTTTAGTTTTTAAAAAAGATTCTTTTTAATATTTCAATTCTAGATTCTTACAGACACAAACGCACATGCACTTGGTTTGGAAGATTTCGATGAACATAACATGAAAAAAAAAGCAAGAATCAAAGATGGTCTTATAGATGAAGTTCAACAGGCATTATTAAACGAAATAAAAATATTCAATAAAAGAGAAAAACTTTTATCATTTTTCAGAGTAAGAGTTATTTTTAAACCTCAAGAAGAAAGTTCATCTTGAAGTCAGTTTAAACAGCTTGAAAAATAAGGAAAAACTCTTAATCGGTGATAAAAACTTTTTTAGTTCTCAAACCTTGATTGTTTTAAACTTTAAACATGAATAGGAACAAATAAGGTCCATTAAAGTTGAGCTTCTTTAGTGTCAGGTTTAAGCCTTAGTTTTTATATGACACAAGAGATGTATTTTCACCTTGAATTCTTTTTAAGGTAGATAAGCATCTACCATAACATATAACACATTTTTTCATGT
Organism: Hydra viridissima; assembly: GCF_058129835.1. Taxonomy (NCBI): domain Eukaryota; kingdom Metazoa; phylum Cnidaria; class Hydrozoa; order Anthoathecata; family Hydridae; genus Hydra; species Hydra viridissima. Next base: position 16,715,128 of record NW_028324308.1, on the reverse strand, counting down.
ATTTCTATTGTAAAAAAAAATCTTTGCATTTTAGCTTATTGCCCTTCTCCTATTATGCAAAAATATTTATTTTTAGGTTTTATTGTGGATTCATTTTCTTGCTGCAATCTTATCTTTATCTACAGTTTACATCTATTCAGCAATATGGACTGGTGTGTTTTATGAGTTTACATTCATTTTACTTTGTTTTGTAGAATCATTTTATTATGCATTATTCTGTCTATTCCTTCGATCACTGTGCAACATCCCAAACTTAATATCTTCCCTGATTAAATTAAGTTTAAAAAAATAGTTATTACAGCTAAAGGTTGATAATATAGTTACTACAGGGTGCACAGAAACTTTGAAAGGCACAAGTTAAAAAAGTGAATTTTTTGGTTTAAACTTTTAATTATTTTACATATTGCCCTAACAATTCATTAGTTCTATTCCATCTCTAAAGCGTGATTCTAGAAGGTCTGCAATAAATATTTTTCTCTTGCAGTAACTTCTTCATGGGATTAAAAACACGTTTCATGAAGGAATTACTTGAGGTTTTTGGAAATGATAAATACTCAAAGCTAAGTCTGGTGATATCCCAAAAAAAAAGATGGGATAACCTTTTTTGTTGGCAATAATTTTCCAAAAAAATTAAGTGCAGTAAGTGCAAATGATTTTTTTTTTTTTTTTTTTCATGTTAAAAGTATTGCAAAAACAAAAATCTAAATAGCAAATTTATGAAAAAATTATGATGAAATTAAAATGGCTTAGAAATTGTTTTCCTTCTACTATTTTATAGGTGTCAAAATGAAAAAATTTTTAAAAATTTTTTCTCTGCACCCTGTGCATTATTTTTATAGTTGCTTTTAATTTATGCAAGTTCAAATGTTAAAAGATTAATTGAAAAGAGTTTCAAATTGGACACAAAATGTGGGGATTGAAAAAAATTTCAGATTACACATGAATACTCTATCTTTATAACCTTTCTTTTTTTCAGATGACATGCGAATACTCCATTGTTATAACTTTTTTTTTTTGTAGCTGTTATTGTATTTTATGGTTTTACTTTTTGTCCAAATTACACACGTCTTGGTGGTTATGTCGGTACAACTAATTTAAGGTGCTTTTATTTCTTTTAATCTATGAAGTTCTTTATATCAAAAATACTTTTAAAAAATGCTGTATTCAGTTTTTTTAAAATTATTTTTGATAGAAGAAAAAAACCACAAATGTTCCATTTCACAAATTTTCATGTATCTTTTTTTCTCATCATGCACTGGTGCTTACTTCTGAAAATATACAAATAAAACACTTTTTATCAGGCAAATGTTTCAAAATGTTTAACAAAAACTACTGAAGTCTTCAAACACAAAATTTCATTTTTATCAAAAGTAGAATAAATTAATGACTCTATTTTTTCCCCTAGACTCTCCATAAAATTAAATGTTTTATATATCTTATATTTGTTAATGTATTAGAATCTATTTTTATTATATAAACCCATAAACCTTCAAACAATTAGTGTTATTAAGTTTTATGTTTTTTTTTTTTAAAACTGTATTTCATTTGATTGTTGATATGTCAGTGTCAAGGATTTTAATTGTCCTCCTTATAAATTTGCATGTTTTTAGCAAAGAGTACTTTTTTGCAACATACAGCATTGGAATGGTTCTTAACTTAACTGCTTCATTAACCATGGGAATATTTTTGCTCTTGGATGCGATGGTAAGCTATCATCATATTGTAATCATGATGCTGATGATGCTTTTATTGATGCCGATAATGATGCTGGTGATTGTGATGGTGATAATAATGATAATGATGATAGTAATAAAATATTTTTTTTTGCTTTATATAAAAATGAAAATTGATTTCTATTTCTAGAAACATGGTTGTGCTGAGTTTAAAGGGGATTGTGGTGTCATCAATATTTGGTCGAGTAAGTTTCAACATCTAGTTTTTCTTATAAATTACACTGATTACAATTTTTTACTGAGTTCTGAATCTGAACTTAACAGAAAACAAGTTCAAGATTGTTTTACAGTGTTATTCGAAGTTTTTATTTCGTTATATTTTTTTTAGTTGTGTTCTATTTTGGCCATTCGATGTTTTTAATAGCAACTGTTACTCTAATTATTTTCCTGAATATTAATTGCAAAGTCGAGGTATGATATAATCCTTTTTGGACTTGTTTCTGAAGTAAAATTTTGAAAAAATATTTAGAAATACTTTGTATTCTTTTTATATTAGCCTGTATGTCATAATTAATCAGGTAGACAAATGGCATCATGTTCTTGTCATTCATTATAAATCCATAAAATTTTTACTGTGGGTGGGTCATAGATTCAAGTAAAAATAAATTTAGAATTATTTAAGTACAGCAATCATAAAATATGATTAAAGGATATTTTTTAAAGTTAAATTATACCCTATAAGGTCAATAAAGCTCAAAAGAGTCTCAAGATTGCCATTTCCAATGTGCTTTCAAATAGAAATTGATTTTATAAAAATAAACAATTTCTATAAAAATAAACAATTTCTATAAAAAATTAAAACAGATGAATCAATGTTTTTTTTTTTTGTGTAGAAATAGAAGAAGCTCAATATCAATTACTTGTTAATTAAATTGTTTAACATTTAATAATGCAATAATGTAATTTATAATTTAATAATGTAATTTCATGTTTATCATTAAAAGGATGTCAACTGAACTATTGGTAGTTGGAATAAAAATATTTTATAAAGAGTTCTAAGTACACCAGGATGAAAAAGTCATCTAAGTATGCCAGGAAGAAAATTGGGTCGAAAATTTAAAAATGCCCAAATTTTTATAAATTTGTTGGGAAGCACATGAATCTTATCCATCAGAGACAACACTGAACCAATCCCTACATTACAGTTTTTTCATGCGTAAAAAAATTGCAAAAAAAACTAAAGTTTATGTGTACAGTATAAATATTAAAATAAAACTATATAGATTGTAGTAAATTCTACTATTCCTTTGACTACAAATTTGTCAAGTAGTTAAACTTCATGTTTATGTGTACGACATTTGCATACAGATGTAATACCTTTTAACTAACTTAAAAAAGATTTAGTAGTAAGTTAAATCAACATAAAACCTAAAGCCATGGAGTATTTAATAAAAATCTTAACTTTTTTTTTTAAATTTGGGTATAAAGTTCATATTTAAAATTTAGGAGTTGCAGTGTATAAGTCTATTTTGAGCTTTGTAGTTCTCATGAGCAGAAATATTAAAGATTCCAACTTAACAAGTTTTTAGTTCAGACTAATCTTTTTTTAAATGCAAGTCTAGATTCACTGTTCATTTCAAATAAAAAAAAATTGAGTTCTAATTTAATGGAATGAAATGCTCACAATTTCCAAAATTCAAAAAGTTCACAATTTCCAATTCCTTTTTGACTAACATATATTAATATGTAAATAGAAAAACCTCTGACAAGATTGATGCGTTATGGTACTTTATGAACGTTTTTGTTAATTAATAAGTTCTATATAATTTGAATATATACTTACTTACTAATTTTTATTTCCTTGTTTTATGTGTCAACAGGTTGGTGATATAATTGAGTATTTTCTTGTTCAAAACAAAGATGTCACCAAGGTTTTGCATATGGCAAAAATAGGAAGGTTGTAGTCATATTTTGATTTGTTTTTTAAACAAATGAGATTTTCATTAGAATCAAATTCATTCTATTTAAGTTTTTCTTGAATTTTTTAATTTGATTTTTAATATTTCAGTAATAATTTTTAATATATAGAGTGAAAGAACATCGAAATGCTGCATTTGAGCTTGCAAGTCTTGCAGCAACTGGTGATGATGCCAAGACAAAGATTGTAGAGAATGAAGGGTAAAGATATGATAAGTTTAGGATTTTCTCAGAAGTTTGAATTGAGAATTTAAATATTTTTATCTTAAGAAAAGAGTACAAAAAGAGATGATAAGAATAGCCAGCTACGAAGCTTTGCATTTAAAAAAAAACTTTTAAACAAAAATTTGTTGCAGTTGCTGTGTATAGTTTCTTAGAAAGATGTCTTAGAAGATGGCTAAAGCAGATGAAAACTAAAAAGCTATAAAACAAATATATATATTTTTTTGTTGATAATAATGAAGCAGCAGTAAATAATGAACAGAAAAATCATAGCATATTTTTAATTTAACATATATTCTGAGAGTGTCTTGCCAGGTTAAGTGTTCTGAAAAGAAATTAAATTTCACAGAAAATATGGATGTTTAAATTTTTTTGGTTTAGATTCACTATTTCAACAAAAAAGAAGTAATGTTTGATTTAAAATATATTTACATTCCTTAGTGTCTCATAGCAATTTGCTGCATTTAAATTTAAATCATTAAGTTTTATTGCATGGTTAAAACTTATCTAAAAAACTGAAAAATCTTTTTAACACATGTTAAGTAATGCAGCACCAAATTATTTAAGACACAAGTACAAATCCATTCATCAAAACTTAATATTTTATGTTTAAATGCTGAAAAATGCTGTAAGGCAGCTACTGCATATAAAATGTTTATTTATTTAAGTGAAATTTTTCAGGTTGCAAGTGTTAATGAACCTTGCATTGTGCTCTGATGAAGTAAGTATTAATAACATTTGCTTTGACGCTCTGATTAACTTAATTTGTTAACTTGTAAAGTAAACAACATTTTAATTCTCAATTTCCTCTAAGAGCAAAAGTAATTTTTTAAATTCTCTAAAATAAAAACGATTTATTTAAAGACCACCCAAGAGTATGCTACAGAGGCATTAGCAGAATTGCTGACCATTTCTTCTATCCAGGTACTCCGCTTAAATTTATTTAGGTTTTACTCCATTTTATTGTCATATTTTATCATAAAACCAAATGATTTTATGTGAGTTATCAAGTGTGTAGTTGAAAAAATTATTAGAATAAAGTGATGATGGCAATATAAGAATATAAGTACAGTATATGTACAATATATATACAATGATGATGGCTTAATGTACAATATAAGAAACAACTTCAGTTAAATCAGATTTATTGCAATTTTTTTCATTTCTGTAATGATTTTTTAACTTTAAAATTGTCAATGTTTTTTATTTGCCGTAAGTTCTTTAGTTTATTTGCCATAAGTTTATTTGCCATAAGTTCTTTAGTTTAAATAAGAAACCCAAATTTTTTTAGGTGTGTGAAAGAAACTTAAATTTTCTAATCTTTTTGTTTGATAATAAATATCCAGAAGCTATTGTTACACTTCATAAATATGTTATTTTTTAGACCTTTAAAATGCCATTTTATCTATATTTATATTTACAGGATCGTTTCATTGAACTTGGAGGTGCTCGAACTTTATGTGCGTTGTTACACAGTGCCAGTGAGCAACTCATGAACGAAGCAGTGATGGCAATATCATATATTGTCTCAGACAGTGATACCAACAGACACGCCATTGTTGCAGAAGATGGGTGAATTTTTGCATATTTATAATTATCATTAGTTTTGTTGGTTTTTTACAGAACTTGACTCCTCCACTTTTAGCTATCAGATGATCCACCAGCATCATTGATACAAAGAATTTAATTTTTTTTACTTGTTTTTCTTATCAGATGATTTTATTTTAGTTTATATGACATTTCCAGTGCTGCCAAACGAGGTAATTTTGAACATAGTTTATCACCATTGTAATAATTATTTGTGATATTAGAAAGGTATAATTTCTTTTATGAGCTTGTTAATGTTACATACATACATACATACATACATACATACATACATACATACATACATACATACATACATACATACATACATACATACATACATACATACATACATACATACATACATACATACATATATATGTATATGTATATGTATATATATGTATATATATACATATACATATATATATATGTATATATATATATATATATATATATATATATATATATATATATATATATATATATATATATATATATATATATATATATATATGCTGAAAGCATATATATATATATATGTATATATATATGCTTTCAGCTTTTCCTTTATATTACATATAAACGTATGTTTTCAGCTTCTCCTCAAGCTGCGCGAATAATTGCTGGTATATATCTGGAACTCTCTTTCTCGCCAAATATCAGAAGTTCGTTAGCCGAAGATGCTGCCTCAGGTGTGGGTCTTTTTTTTTTAAATAAACTAATGCATATCGTGCTTTTAGAATAAAGAAAATTTAAAAAAAAGTTGCAATCAAGTCAATGAAGCAGAAAACTAGTAAAGATAGCAATAATAAACAAAAATTTTAAATATAACATAAATTTTATAGTTATTGTTTTGGTAACTTTTATTAGCTTCTGCTTTGGAAGCACTTTGTAAATCACGTGACGATGAGACCAAAAGACTAGCACTGCAAACGTTGGAGTTATTGGTGATCGAGAATCCGGATTTCATAACAAGCAGAGTAAAAACCATGCAAACTATTCTTTTATGTGTTGTAAAAAATAATACATGGAATTTAAAACTTTTTTACAAACCCTTTGTAACAACTCTGTAAATTACACGTGGAAGTTTGACGTGTAATTTACAAAAATTTATACATTATTAGTTATTAAAATTGTTGTTATAAAAATTTATTAAGAAAGTTATTATAATAATTTGTACTTTATTAGTTTACAAGTTTTTATACGCACAACTTGCACGTGCAAATCATTCGAATTATACGTGCAAGTTGTACAAATTAAATGTGCAAATCATCCGTATTATGCGAAGTTTTATATGCAAATTATTTTGCGTGAAATAACGTGGATGTTTCTCTTAATTAAGGGTCAACTTTTGGACTATTTAATACAAGTTCCAACATCTTCTTCTGATGATCAATTGTGCTTACTTGCTGGGAAGATACTTCTTTACTACGCAGAGATTAGGAAAGTAAGAATCCGATACTTTTTCAATTTTAATGTTCTAGATAAACATCTTTTTGTAGATTTTTTGTTTTAATGAGATCCCTCGCAACTTACCGTTTTTTTTTTTTAAAGACCTGTGCACAGTTGGTTTCGTCGCCAGGTCTAAAAGACTCTTTACTCCAAATGGCTTGCAATCCTGATCCAGTTCTTCAAAGTGTAGTTGTCAAAATTATATTGGCAATCTTAGAAAATGTAGAAGATAGGTATGTTTAAAATGGGTTTGTTTACTTGTCACAAACCTTTTGAAAGTACCTTGTTATATTTGCATCGTCATTTTAGGTATGACGCTCTTTCTATTGGCACAATCGAGGTGCTTACCTATCTTCACGAAACATGCCTTAACAGAGAAACCTGGGAAATGGCAGAGAAAGCTATTGATATTCTACATGGATTGACAAAGCAAAGGAGATTTTCTGAAGATTCTAGAAAGACATCAAGTTCAGGAATTAGTTTTGCTAGAAAGTAACATCGGTTACTGTAGGTAGCAAAGATTTTAATATTCGTAGAAAAGATGGTGTGTTTTTTAGATATGCTAAATTATGTAATTATGTTATATATTGCTAAATTATATAATTATTGTTATAATATATATTTTAAGAAAGTATGTTTAAGTATATGACTTATAATATTTAAATGAAAATAAATTTTATTTAATTTTTAACCTACGGCTTTTTTGCTGTTAATTTGACGCTAAAGTAATTTGCTGCAAATTTGGCTTTTAAGCTTCTGGTTTATTGTTACGTGAAATTATCAATTAGAGAGTCAGACAGTAATGTATGGCACAGTAAAAAATAAAGTTAAAACCCGTAGCGAATTAAATTTCGTGAATGCTTTGTAAGTAAAGGTGGTTTTAATTTCATATAAACCGATGCTAAAAAGTGCCGTCGTAGACCGCCACATAAAACGTAACAGTAACAATTACACGGTATCTTTTTGATGCGTTCTTAAAGGTGCACAGCAAAAACGTAGCTATATGAACTTTTACCTTAAGATTGCAAAAATTGGTAGGGCTGTCGGTTGCAATTAAAATTGCAACCGACAGCCCTACCAATAGGACTGTCGGTTAAATTTTAGATTGAACGCAACAGAATAAATTTACCTTTGAATGAGAAAATTTCTTTTCTTTAACTAGAAAAGGACGGGGATAGTGGTGTAGTTTTAATTAAATCTACCATCTCTTAAACGGTGTTCACGGTATACATTTTTTTCGCTATTAAACGGTGCGCCCGATATACATTATTTTTTCGCTATTAAACGGTGCGCCCGATATATATTACTTTTTCGCTATTAGATTCCGTAACTTAAGCTGCTGAAAATAAGTTTAGAAAAGGAATAGGAAACTTTTCCAGAACTTGTTTTAGAAGAAAATGACTTAAAACAAACAGGCTGCTTAACCTGCTTGCACATAGTAAGTTGACTGACTGCATGGGACAAGTTGGACAGTAAGCAATAATACTCATTGTTATACTTCATAGTTATACGGATTTTGGATAAATCTTCAATAAAGCTAGTGAATAATAAATGAATTAGTTCTATTGACGTTTCCAAGTTTTTACTTTTTAAAATTTTTTTTTTGTACAATAATCCCTCGTTATAACTGAAGCCGCACTTTCTTATAAGGACTGCCGATACCCCACCCATTTTATTACAATAAACACTCTATAGATACCCACATCAAAATTCCAAACATAAACTTCTATTGGTTAAAAATTTAAATACTTCAACTGCAAGAAAAAAAAATCTTAACACAAAAAGAGAATTTTCGACGTGTATTTATTTTTTATTTTCTCCAAAAGAATTCATAGATGCGTGTGACTATATTTTCTGCAGAAGAATCCGTACATGTGTGTATAAATTATTAGTTTACCAGTGAACACACAAAATTCTTTCGTTAAAACAGTGAGAACTTTTCTGGTTAAAAACGGAAGTTTATTTGATAAAATTTTTGCTTTTCATGAAAAAAAATCAGAAATCCTATAAAAAATTATATTTGATATTTATTTTGGTCATTATAAATAATCACAAAAAAATAAATAGATAAACATAAAAAAATAGATAGCAATCAATTCATAAGAACAAACTAATAAATATATTTGAAACAAAAATATCTAAGAACGTTATTGTAGTTTCAACCTTCTTTATTATTGATTTTATATTCGAGATATGCTGGGTTTTTTTTGTCTTTTTAGAAGGTGAGCGGGGTACCCTGGTAGTAATAGCTGTTAACATCAACAAATTTCACATCTACATATTTAAAACAAACGAACTTACCTTAATTCTTGACAGTTTCCTTCCCCAAGAATCTTCATAATCCTTACTAAAAAAAGTTACTGTGAATAACATACAAAATTAAAACTCGAATCTTCCTTTGCGATTTTTCCTGCTTCCTCTCCCAGTGTTTTCCATGGGATCTTCTCTCATCAACACTTAATTTTAAAAAAGGAAACCCCAGCAAATATTTTTTAATAAAAAAAAACAACCAATTCCTCAACAGACGTAAATTTTCTTGCGTTTGTTGAGTAAAAAGCATGCTGTGTTAACAGTGTAGAATCCAGATGATGGTGCAGAGTTCTAACGAAACCGGTTTAAATTCAAGTTCGGGATCTCATAAACAAGCGCCGCCTGTAGAACGCCTGCCTGAAACTATTTATTATGAAGCCTTTCAGTCTTAACTATATGCCAGCGCAATTAGATTAGAGGTACAAAATGATTGTTATAAAAGTTAGTTATAAATGCAAAAATAGACAGGATCTTATTAACGCTTCTTGGTTTGTATTTATCTGATCTGTAAGATTGTTTATCAAATTCTAAAGAATAATTTGATGTTATATTCTTTTATTATTATAGTAGCAAGGTGTTATTTTTGTTTTGCAATTTAAGTTTTGTTTTTCTTCTGCTCTGCAAAAAAATTTTATGTTTTCAAAAAAAAAAAAAAAAAAATTGTTGAAAAATTAAAAGAAGATTTTTGTTTTAAGGTCTACATTAAAATAAAAAGTAAACAAATGAAAATTAAAATAAAGAGTAAAATAAAAAAATACCAAGAATCATAAAATTTAAAATATCCGATGAAATTTTCAACACGAAGAAAGTCCCAAGAGAGTAATTAACATAATGCTGCGTCTGCATTTTAAATTGTTGTATTATTTAGAGAGGCTTTTTTTTGGCTGTTACGTTTATTAAAGCTCGAAATGGTTTATTATATCCGTATAAACGGAAAAAAAAAAAAAAGTTGTTCAAACGCTTTATTCAAAACTAGCAAGAAAATTGTTTTTTTTTCTCTGTTATGATCTTTTCTTTTCAACGAATGAATCAAATTGACAAGCTGGATTCACAGCGAAACAACAAATGACGATAAAAATTGATTTCTTCCTTCTTATATATCCATTAAAACAGCTAAAATTAAAAATAAACTAACAATAACTTATGCTACCCATCAACTAACTAATCAACTCATAATCAGCCATACCAACAATTACAATCGATTTAACATCATTATGGTGACGAAGTGGAGTTATTTTACTTAACCAGTGTCAAGAGCTTCCTTGAACCAATATAAATATTTACTTAGCGACCATTCCTTACAGTTGCGAGAACGGAAACAAAAAAACATTTCCAGTTTTATAAAGGAGAAAAGAGCTTTTTTTCCTTTATTGCTTCCATCATGATAAACAAATAAGTTTATAAGAGAGTGCATCGTTGGAATGTTAAATTTAATTTTTGAATGTTTTAATCCAGTGGATATTAGGTAAATTATTCTTGAAAAATTTTTCATGTTTTCCTTTCAAGGTTTTAAAACTAACCAAAATAGAATTTTTGTTTAAGTCCATCCCCCTCAAAAATCACAAGCGCTGAAACAAGGCTTGGATGAGTTTTAAAGAACTATTTAATTCATCACTAGAGTTTGAGCTAAAGAATGGCCTTCAGCTGCCTGATGCTTATCATGTACCCAATTAGAGTATGTCCATTTTAACTTTCCAGTTTCGACCGCTTTACCTGTTATATTCATATTTCTAATTCGTTTTTCAACTTGATAAATACGCTCCAGTCGTCGTATATATTTTTTGGTTTAGGCTTCACCAAGTAACATCGGAATGGTCGTGAGCCGCGTTACTTCGTTCGTGCTTCTTTTAACGTCCCTAATTTTATTAACGATCTCTATCGTCCTAAAAGGATGGAAGGTAGAAGAGTATTTAGACGAAATTATTGAGATCAGCCTATGGACAATATGTCGGTATGCTCTAGGTAGCAGTAGAGAGTTGAACTTTAACAAATGCTACGGAGCTTATTACGCTAAGCAGCCGTTTCACGGTAATAAATTTTTGTGATGCGTTATAGGAAAGTTACACACACGCGTACATCAAGGTGCAGCAAAATTTTTTGGTTTATGGAATTCATTTGAAATCCTTTTTTTAATTTTAAATTGATGATTTGATTTCAATATGATGCTTTATCTAAATATTTTTTAAAGCGTGGTTTGAATGCTGGCGGTTCTTCCTCGTATTGGCATCTGCTATTTTGTTTTTTGCGTTTTTGTTCATGTGTTATGAGCAATCTTTCAAGAGTGAAGATGTCAAAAAGTCGTGGTGTTTAGCAGCAATAGCTAATCTTTTGAGTGGTAAGTTATTTACGCATATGTCATACATGTATTTTTCGATCTTGATTGGAATAGCTAGGTATCTTACTTCTGCTTGCTCTTTTTTTTTCACACAATCGTTAAATCGTTAAATCAAATAAATCGTTAAACCATATCATTTTTAAATCAACGATTATTCTTTTTTCTGACACGTTTCGCTAAAAACACAAAAGATTGTTAAATTTGTTTTCACCAATCGCACACGCGGTCAGCCGTCGAAAGTGTTAGCAGAAAAGTTGCTTAGGAGTGAATTTTTAATTTTTTTCTAATGCATACTGAATAAATGTAACGAAGCGCATTATTAACTTTTATTTTGTAATAATTTTGTAAGTTTAAAAATTGTTCCTAGCTTTCTTCACTGGAACCTCTTTGGCGCTTTATTGGTACGCATACTCGTTTGACTTTTTGGAAGAATCTTTTCGATGGGCAAAGATGGGCTGGACTGAATTGACCACAGATAAAGAAGGGTTCATAGAGAAGACAGGGTACTAAGTTTTTTAATCTGTCATTCTAAGTAAACATTTATTAAACAAAGTAGTTGTTTATGTAACATCTGATTGTTTTTTTATAGACCACCGTTGACGTTCTGCGTGGTTTCATTTTTTCTGATGCTAATCACCAGCTACTCTTGTTACGTCACAAAGTGTTGCGAAGAATTGAAACTGAAATCTTGTTCCTCAAATGACTTCAGGGAAAATGTTTCTGATGAATACTTGTAAATACTCGAAAACACATATTTTATCCTAATATTTATAACGTACAAAATATTTATAACCAATATCTAAAAGTTGTGATAAATATATGGATGGGCGTACAGGGGATAAGCTAAGGTAAGGGGTCAATTGATAGTAAGTTTAGAAAAATGAGAGCAACCAAAAAAAACCACTTGGGAATGAACGGGTTGGGTTTTTGGGAAGGAATGTTTTTAGAAACAGATTTCTAAAAGGTTTTTCTTAGAGCAAAATTTTGTAATTGTTTAGAATAATCGCTGGGGCTAAGGGTGCAACTTTACCAGTTGCACGTGACCGACTTTGAAATCTGATTTAAAAAATTTTCACACAATTTTTTCTAGGAGAGAAACCAGGAAATAAGATAGTTGTAAAATGTTTTAAAACTAATACGTATTTTTATTGATGTGTCCTGGAACATGGTGTAAAGATGTATCCTGGAATATGATGTGTAGATGTGTCCTGGAACATAATGTGAGAACTTTTAGGACACATTAACAAAAAAATTTTAACTTCAATAAAAGAAACTCGACATCAAATAACAATTTTTTTGTCCTAAAGTAGGTCCTACCATTAATCTACCGGTGTATGAAGTTTAAAGTGAGTCTCAATGTGAAAAAAAAAGGAAAATGAAGAATAATATTTTCAATATCAAAAAGATGGCAGTTTAAGGATGGCAGATTAAAGATGGATGGCACTTTCGGGTAAGCTAGGTTATCATTATGGCCACTCTTGATAACAGTGTTAATTCAAATGTATTTTTTTCTCTTAATATTAATTCAACAACACAACTACATGGTGTTTTACTCTTAACAATGTAGTAAAATATTAAAAGAATGTCAGAAATTAAATTATAAATTAGAATTTAACACAACAGTGTGTGCAATATAGTCGTTGTGTATAATACAGCTAGCAGCATTTTGTCTTATACATTCAAGAGTACTCCATTCATTCAAGAATACTCAATAGTTTTGATGACAACTGTTTTGGTTTTTGAATATAAAGTTTTAAAAAAATTCTAATTTACGATGCTTTCGCATTCAATAGTCTTTAAATATAGTCTTGTTTAATGGTCTTGTTTAGCCAAGCTGATTTCAAAAAAATTTCCCGAATATACCAGTTATTATTTTGAGATCAGTGGGTGCATCCCTATATACATTACCGGTCAAAAGTTTACCTCACAATTTTAACTAAATGTAATAAAAACAAAGATTTTCCTTAATTATTGTATTTTTCTAAGATTTTTATAAGATAGTGATCATTATTGAAACAAAATATTGACTCTTAAAAAACTTTGGAAGATTTTATTCTACATATTTGATTTTTCAAAAAATCCGCCTTTGGCCTGAATAACAGCAGCGCACACCGGATATTCTTACAATTAGTGTATCCAATTATTGCGTTGCAATTTTATTCTAAAAGGTTTTTAGAAACTTGCCATGCTATTTTGTATTGGTTGGTTACCAATACATAAACAGTTTCTGCCCAACTCGTCCCCAAACGGCTCAAAATGGTCACAATCAAGAAACTGAGGAAGTCATTCTATGTATTTTATTTCTCTTTGGTTTACTTCCATGAAAAATATCCCCAGACCATCACCGACCCTTCACCATGCTTGACTGTTGGGATAGCACATTGATCAATCAGGCGTTTATCGACCAAACGTCTAATATACTTTTGAAGTCGACCTCCGAAAATTTCAAGCTTCGATTCATCCGTGAACAAAACCTTAGGCCATTGTTCAAATGCCCAATCTTTTTTTTTTATTTTTGCTTAATTCAGTCTTTTAACTTTGTTTTGTTTTGATTTTGTTTGGTTTTTTTACGGCAACGCATCCTTTTAAACCGTAATTAGGCGGACGTTGGTGTACCGTTGAAATAGATACTGGTGTTTCCTATGAAGAGTTAAGTTACTCTCAAATTTCGGGAGCTATCAGGGTAAAATTTTTTTAGCTTTAAACACAGATGAACCTGTCCTGTTGCTTTAAATTTTTTGAGCCATATAAAATGATGACACCGATTTTTGCCCTTTTTTTGCAACGCTCCGATGATTGCACTTCGATAAACAGTTTTTGAAGCCATTTTTTGCGTTGAATAACCTTCTTTGTGTAATGCCACAATAACTGCTCATATTTCTACTCACAGTTTATTATCTACTTTGCTCATATTTCTACATTCTACTTTGCTCTTCGAGCCGTTTTTTTGTAAATATTAAAACATAAAAAAGTTATTTTTTTCACATTTTAAAAATTTAGATGGCAGTTGTCAATTTAGTTAACAGTTGTCAATTTAGATGACAATGTTTCTGTAACAGTTACGATATTTATTATAAAAAATTTTCTGCTTTGAATTAAAAAAAAGCAACATAAAAACTGTTTAAATTAAGCCTAATGTTTTGAGTGAATTCTTGCAGCACAAAGATGGCGTATATACGACACTATGCGTTATAAAAACTCGTTCAGATTTAACAACTTTTAAAACTTTTCCATCTGCGCTTTTTCACGAGCTTCAATGGCTTCTAGCTTTTCAGCTATGCTCAAACTCTTAAAACTCGATTAAAGCTGAGAAAGTTTTTCAGCTTGAAAAGCAAGATTTGAGTTTTTTATGGATGGTTTGAATTTTTAAGTTATATAATTGGGTCTTTTCGATTTTAGTAAATCAAAAGTTGTTTTGCTTTTGATATGGGTGTAATTAAAAAAGTCCATATAATTATTTATAAAACTTAGAAGAAACTAAAAGAAATTCAACATTAAAAAGATGCTTTAGAAATTGTTCTGGCCAGTGTACGTGTAATCGATAACAGGTAATTAATTAATAATAGGTGAGTTAATTGATATCGGTAATCAATAGCTAATTTCCTATAAGTGGTCTTGATGTCTAAAAGTTCTCATTGACTCATACGACTTTTTATGTTGAATTGATTGGATCTCCAATTGATACAGCGGTCATACACTCAAAAGGTTTAAATAAAAGCTTAACTATATAGCTGATCTCGGTTAAAAGAGCGCACGACTGCATCAAATATAGACTTACTTTTTTACAAGGACAAATTTAACAGTTAATAATAATACAGACTTTTGTATTATCATTCACTGTTAAACTTGTCCTTGGTATGGCATCATTCCAATGATATTTTTGTTTACTGTCTTTTAAAAACTGACAGGTTTTTTTTTCACTCAAATTAAGACTTTGACTCGCAGTTTGGAACTCACCACTAATAAAACATTAAAAGACGACTTAAAAAATATCAATAAACTAAACAAGGTTCTTACAGTTTTACAATTTCGGTCATTTTAATGGAATCACTGATATAAATAGATGTTTTATGAGCCTATTTATAATCATCACTCTAAGCGCATTAAAAACTCTACTGGTAAACAAATTAGACTATACTCCAGCTAAACGTTTTAATATCACAACTTTACCAGATTAAATTGGTAAGGGTCAGGGAAAAATTGCTAGAATATGTGCAGTTACACAGTATATTCTTAGCAAACTTTTACCGCAGAGAAAAGCGCAAACGTCTGACAAATGCAAGAGATGATAGTTTTCTGCTGCAACAGGGCTTCAGAAAATAAGTGTGCAGTTTAAATGTAATTTTGCGATGTGTTAGATTAGTATGAGCTCGAGAACGGTTTAAATGACGTCTGCTCAATTCTGAAAGGCTGGCCCCAGAAAATTACTAAAGAAGTAATTGTTTACATTGGTCATGAAGGAAATGTGCCCAGCGTGGGGTAAAAAATGTGCCCAGCGTGGGGTAAAAAACACTGGATGACATTTATCCTACAACATAAGCTGGAACTGGAGATGACGAAAATCTCTCTGAACATTGATGGGATACTCCTAAAAGACTTGACCACCTGTCATACTTCAAAGAAAATAACCAAATATATGACAGACAATAACATTAAAGCATTAGAGTGGCCAGGGAACTCACCAGACCTAAATCTATAACTAAAATTATGCTTCAAGATGTACAACTCCAAAATATGTGCCAATCATTCATGCATTTTATGCCAAACCGTCTTTTATTACTCATACATGCTGAAGACAGGCATTTTAAGTATTAGGTGATGTGTATTTTTAAAAAATGTACAATAAAATAATACTTTGTTGATTTTTATGGCTGGTTCATTTGGACAATACTGTATTGTTCTTCACTGTGCGTATTAACGGTCCTTTGTAAATTAACGTAAAACTATTTAGATGGCATAATCTATGAAATTGATTATCATTATTTTTCACATTGATGCTTCTGATTGGAAGTTCCTCATCGGTCAATAAATTTCTTTAGAGTTTTTTTTAAATTAATTTGCAGTCTCATGTCTTCATATAACTTTAAATATAAGCTTTTTTTGATTGTACATGTAAACAGAACAGAATAAATTTTTTTGCCTCTTCTACGAAACGTGATTTCGGTATATTGATGAGCCATTATATTTGACGGGCTTCAAATTTTTGATCATTAAAGATGCAACTTGAGATGCAGCTTGTAACTTGCAATGGTTTTACGCAGTGTTATTATTAGTGGTTGTAAAAAAACTTTTTTTAAAAATAGGAAAGAAAAGACGAAGAAATGTAACCTTAACGAATTCGCACTAAAGCAGTCCTCCTTAAAAAACCTTTAAAAAATTTTTTTCTTAAATTCGAAAAAAATGTTTGTTTAAAGAAAAAATAGACGTTAAATTTTTAAACTTTTTATCTTATAAACGATTATTAAAATAAGATTGTATACCAATGTATCTATGAGAGGCGGGGGGGGGGGGGGGGGGGGAAGGGGTCGCGCCACTTTTATGCTTATTTACAATTTCAGCTCTTTGCATTAACTTCGCAAATCTTTCGCTAATTGTGAAATTCCCGTTCAAAAATTTGAGTTTAGCTGAGGCTTAATAAATATATTACAGAATCCCGATGTTTTTCTTTAAGCTATGGCTTGGTTGACTTATCCCTTACGACCTTAGAAGCAATACGGCCCTACAACCACTATAAATGCAACGTCAATCTAACATAATTGCTGTCGATGTGGCAAACAAAAATTTCGACTCGAAGTTTGAATTTTAAGTTTCAACTCGAAGTTTGAACACCTCAAATGATATTTCAGCTTCTCTAAGATGGCTCCATCCTTAAACAATAATTTGAACTTATTTTTAGAGTTATTTATTGAAGATTTTCAAATAAAGAAAATCCTTTAAACTCGAATGCAAAGTCTTAAGAAAAAAAAACAACGCCTTCTTCTTAAACACAAACCTTGAGTATTTGATAAATATAAACACATCATCTCATCAAACCGCATACTTTTTAAGACATACTTTCAAAATAGACGAATTTACTAAAGGAAATATTAAGTCGAACAAATTCATCAATTTTTCCGTGAAGCCAAAAAAATTGAAGGTGGTTAAAAATTATCATTAGCTATTAAAATTCTTAATAAAAAATTTTTAAAACTAAATGTTTATTTAATTATATGTTTAATCTGTAACAATATTTTCTTAAGCTGGTAAAATAAAGCCGACATATAAAGATTGACGCATTTTATTAACGCGATATGCGGCATGACTTTTCGGTTGCGCTTTGCACAATGATCGGAGCAGGCATTTTGTTATGGCTTATCCTTGCTTCCAGTGAAGCAAGCAAAAACTGCGCAAGGTATGATATATAAATACATTTTTGCATTCTTTTTATTATAAGTTTGATTAAAAAATTCATTATTCATCTTGACAAGCTAAAAACTCGCACATGACAAATGTAAAAAGAGCAGAACAAAGTTGTGTTTTTTTTTTGTAAACCTAGATAAATCTGAAACGTTTAAGAGACGAAATTAAATTAGCATAATTATTACTAATTTGATATTTAGGTTAAATTGTCATAACAGTTGGTTTTACCGATTTGTTCTGTTTTTAAAAAACCAATTAAAATTTTCAAACAAAAACTGTTTCTAAAGATAAATTAGGAATCAGGGGGACAGCAACAACACCAATAAATGACAACAACAACAATAATTAAAAGGCTTTTTGAGCATTGAAATCAATTTAAATTTCACCTTTTTAATGCAATTCTTTTTTCAATAGAGCACCCTGTCAATGTTATGATTCAAATCATGAGATTGACCGGGTGCTTTCTCATTATGCTGGTCACAATTTTGATGGGGTTAGCTCTGGGTTTAGTACTTTTTTAGCACTGGTTAAAAAATAAAAGTTTCTCATCATAGTAGGCGATTGAGTTGTCATGGTTGTTCATGAAGCTGAGAAAGCCCAGCAGACTCAAGACATTGAAATAACGTTGAAATAATGTCGAAACCCTAAAACCCAGCATATAAAAGGGTTTAAATAACGTCATGTGCCTGCTGGAGTACTCCTGTATTTTGCCTCTTCTTTAGCCAGGTGGTCTCACTAAATAACTGTCTCTAGTTCTTTAAATAAGTAAACTTTTAGTCCCCAATTTTCACAAATCAGTTTTTAAGTTGTTTGCAGGGTGTTCTGGTTTGTCTGTTTTGTCTGGTAAGTGCCGAAATAGAACTATTAGAGTTTTCGAAGCATGCAGAAAATAGGATACCTGTTCTCCACAAGATTTTTAAAATTAATTCTGTTGCCTTTTTTTATGATTTTCATAAAATCATACGTTATTTTTTGCTCTTTTTTTTTTTTTTTTTTTTTTGCACTAATAAATAACAAATGCATCTTGGAGGAGCCTGTAGTCTACGGATTTTTGTTTAGTAAAAGGACAATCAAATTTGATGGCGCCAAGTTTGCACTTTTTGTAGTGATTTGAACTTATAAACATGCAGCAATAATCAAAATTTCATTTTTTGTTTAGTAAAAAACCAGTCTGGACATGGGTCTGTCAGAATAAAACATGCGTAAAGACGAATTCAACGCTTTATGAAAAGACAGTTGAGCTTGATACCTGTAAGTTGACATGCGGATCAAGTTCGATGCTTTTTCCTAAACCCTCAGGTAAGGCAACATTCGGAAACGAAACCGTTTCTTTCTTTCCTACTCAAATTTTGCTTCAACAAATTTCATGCTCAAGCAATGAATGCGATCCTCAATTGATCTTTTATATTCGTGCTGCGTTCAACAGATTCCAAAATCAAATTCAAGAGACTTACAATCGATTGACCAAAACTTATAACAGCGCCTATGACTTCAACAGTTGCTTCAAAGAGACAATTGAGCGACGATTTTTAGTTTTTGTAAAAGTGAAATCAAAATACGAGCGCTTGAGTTTGGATACGGATGAAAGTTATTCGCTTACAATTCAAACATCGAATAAACAGATCACCGCAACAATTAGCTCAGAGACATTTTATGGTGCTCGTCACGGTCTTGAAACAATAAGTCAACTAACCGCTTACCTTCGCTCACACAACTCTATGCAAATTGTCAGCAATGTAAACATTGTCAATGATAAACCTGCATACAAGTACAGAGGAATTCTGTTGGACACCAGTAGAAACTATTTTTCAGTTGATAGCATATTGCGTTTGATTACAGCTATGTCTTATAATAAGATGAACACACTTCATTGGCATATAACTGACACGCATAGTTTTCCTATTGAAATTAAGTCTGTTCCAAATCTACTTGAGTATGGCTCTTATAGCCCAACACGAATTTATACACATTCTGATGTACGTAAGATAGTCGACCATGCAGCAGTTCACGGTGTCCGAGTTTTACCAGAATTTGATCAACCGGCCCATTGCGGAGAGGGGTGGGAATGGGGACCAAAAGATGGTCTTGGTAATTTAGCAGTGTGTGTTAACAGAGAACCCTGGCAAAAGTATTGCGTTGAGCCACCTTGTGGTCAGTTAAATCCAATTAATAAAAACATATACGGAATTCTTGGAAAAATTTATAAAGAATATTTTGAGTTATTTAAACCTGATTTGTTTCATGCGGGAGGTGATGAAATTAATATTAATTGTTGGAATACGACTTCTGAAATAACGGATTGGTTGCTAAAGAATTACGGCGGTATTGGTGAAGAAGAGTTCTTGAAAATGTGGGGAATGTTCTTAGAGGTAAATACATTACATTTAACAATACAAATACATACATACATACATACATACATACATACATACATACATACATACATACATACATACATACATACATACATACATACATACATACATACATACATACATACATACATACATACATACATACATACATACATACATACATACATACATACATACATACATACATACATACATACATACATATATACATACATACATACATACATACATACATATATAATATATATATATATATACCTGTATGTATGTATATGTACCTATATTTATATTTATTTACATATATTTAAACATAGGAAGTGTATCTATCAGTTAAACTTCCTTACATTTAGAAATCTTCTGAAAAAATTTATGAAGCAAATGGAAATAAAAAGCTGCCATTAGTTTTGTGGACGAGCAAAATGACGTCAAAAAAATACTTAGAAAAATACATGGATCCAAAAAAACATATTGTTCAGATTTGGACTGCTTCTACTGATAATGAGCTTGAAAGCATCGTTGAAAGTGGATTTAGAACAATATTTTCAACCTATGATACACTATATTTAGATTGTGGTTATGGAAACTGGCTAGTCGAGGTACTTTACGTTTATTACCAATCCTCTCGTTTTCTTGATTTCTCGATAATTAGTTACAAATCAATTTTAGTTTTTTTTCCTGAATAGTTAACATAATCTTCCGATCATCCAAATTAGAAGCTTAAAACTAAATTAAAACAAAAATTTCTTAGCAATTAGAAAACTTATTAATTATCAACATTTGTAAATTAATTGAATTTGTAATAACTGCTATTTTTAGGGCAACAACTGGTGTTCGCCATATAAAGATTGGAAACTATTGTATGGCAACGATCCTGTCAGGATATTGAAATCATTCAATGTGACTGTGACTGATAAAATAAGAGAGAGCATACTCGGCCAAGAGTCTGCCATGTGGTCAGAACAGGTATGGACTTAAACTTGATCTGTTTTTTAATTTATCAGAAATGGTATTAATCCGTAGGTCCTCTAAAATATATATTGCATTAGATCATTTGGCTTTTTGCGCTCAACGCAATAGTTTTTTTCGTAAGTGGAATAACTTAAATGTATTTTTCGATTAACTTTCAAACGAGACTTAACAAACTTTCAAACAGATTAACAAATATTTATAAACCTGCAAACAGTGAAAAACAGACTTTTACAATCAGTACTTAATTAATTTTAGTTTTGTCGAGCGATGACAATTTGAAAATCTTAGTCGATATAATGATTTAAAATCTTCTTCTGAATTAGGATCTTAAATTTTTGACTTACTATTGTTAAATATATTATCATATAAATGCGAAATCTGAAAAAAGTCGAAATGTATGGAAATATAACGTAAATTAGTGGATCTCGTAGTGACGTCAAGTAACAATATTGAATTGACAATAGCTAAAAAATACAAACTTCCATTATTATTTTGAAAAATCTTTCGTCGAATTTTTCTCATTTATCGAGGTTCAAAGTTCCGCTGTAATTGGTTTGACAATTAGACAGCGGACTTAGGCTTTCGATTTTTTACGATTAAAATAAAAGTTATTTAAAATAATTCTAATTTTTTAAAGTTTATTAAAATAGAAATCACTAGGGGTTTTCAAACAAAACAATTAAGTGTTACAAAGAATAAGTTCTTTCCGAAAGAAAAACAAACATTGAAATATCATAATTTAAAAATTCGTAAATAAGTGTTACTAATGAAGATAATGACAAATTAATGAAGCAATTATCAATTAAACACATATAGTAATTAGTTAAAAAAGTAATTAAAAGAAGATTTACAATAAAATCTGAACTACAATTTTTCAAACTTTCAGGTTGATGAATATACTTCTGAAGGGAAAATATGGCCTCGAACAGCTGCACTTGCCGAACGGCTATGGACAAACCCATCGCACGATTGGCGTGATGCTGAATACCGACTGATTTACCACAGAGAAAGATTAGTTGAAAGAGGGATCCAAGCGGACGCTCTGCAGCCTTTATGGTGCTTGCAAAATGCTGGTCATTGTTACTACGATCCAAGTATACAGGGAGAGCATTTTTAAAGGCTTTAATTCGAATTGGAATTTAATTTAATTCCAATGGGAATTTAATTTAATTCGAGTTGGAATTTCTTAACAAAAGATTGTTTTATTAAATGGGTTTATTACATATTATACTGGCTAAGATATATATAGAAGAAGTTTTGGTAAAGATAAAAATATAAAGAAGTATTTTAGTGGGTAAACAAAATAAATGCATATTTAAATTTTAGCCTCAATGAAATTTCTTTGAAAAAAATATTTTTATAATATCTTATAATATTTAAAAATAAATTCTTAAAGAAAAACTCTTTCATTGTTTTCATGTGAAAATAAATGAGTCAAACATCAAATTTATTGAATCAGCTTTGACGCATGACTACTATTCAACATAATTTACATTAAAGTTTTAGTTCTTCGTTTAGAATGTTGCTATTCTAAAAAGATTTAGAGAGAAAAAACTTTCTTTTTCATGGTTTGATTTAAATTGACATTCACATCAAACCATGTTATTGTCAATTTCCGATGCACTTTTAAACTCGGGTATCGTCTCGGGTAAAATTTAACCTCATTGAAATTTTAAACAAACTTTTTTCGTCAATCTGTATAAATGTTTTTACAAGGACAACACATGAATATGGCCTGGAGACATTATATATATTATATATATATATATATATATATATATATATATATATATATATATATATATATATATATATATATATGTATGTATGTATGTATGTATGTATGTATGTATGTATGTATGTATGTATGTATGTATGTATGTATGTATGTATGTATGTATGTATGTATGTATGTATGTATGTATGTATGTATGTATGTATGTATGTATGTATGTATGTATGTATGTATGTATGTATGTATGTATGTATGTATGTATGTATGTATGTATGTATGTATGTATGTATGTATGTATGTATGTATGTATGTATGTATGTATGTATGTATGTATGTATGTATGTATGTATGTATGTATGTATGTATGTATGTATGTATGTATGTATGTATGTATGTATGTATGTATGTATGTTTGTATGTAAATATATTCATATTTCATACATTAGCAAATATTTCCACAAAATAATTACAACCTTTTAATATGTAACTTGGAGGTTCGTTTAAAGCAGTGTTTCTCAATTTTTTGTTTCTCAATTTTTTGTTTCTCAAACGTTTTTTCTCAATTCATCCACTTTATTTTAATTAATCATCGCCGTTATTTTACAAAATCATCGCCGCATGGCTTTTTTAATGAAGCAAACATGATTTTTCAAATCAAACAAATCAAACAAAAAAACTTCTCACAGTTGATAATTACTAATTAGACAGTGATTTTGGCATGGATGTATAAGAGATGGACGTGCAGCATACTGTTTTTTTTTGCGAACCATGCTCGTTGCGCATTTTTCAAATCTTTTGTTTCAAAACATAGAAATTTAATTCTCTCTAAGTCTGTTCAGATTCGTCTAAATTTTTTGGGCTCGAAAAATTTTTGGACTTTGAAAATGTTTGGTGTGTATGGTGAAGTTTTTACACGCACTCAATAAGTCACTGGAATTCAGGAAACTGGCTTACTTCCAATCGACATCAATAAAATCGATCAGTCAAAATTTCAAATTGCTAATACGTTTGAAACACCGTCATCTTAACCTGAAAACATCTAAACATCGCGCAATACAACGAACAAGTTGCAAAACTAAAAACCGACTGCAAAGAAAAAACAGTAAACTCTATAAAAAAAAAACGAGAAGAGTGGGACGAACTAAAACGCTCCATAAAAAGTCTTTCCAAAACTTTTAGCAGATCTGAGGCAAAGAGCAAACGCGTTGCTGAATGCAAACTAAAAAAGCAACTGCGGAACCACTCAAAAAAGCGCATTGCAACATCAACGTGCGTAAGTTACGCGCAGAACCGAAATTTAAATTAGAGCAATTCGAAATTAACAGAGCGCACAGTGTAGCTGTTTGTGCTAAAATCAAATAGCGCACTCTCGGAGAAAAATGAAACAGCTTTTTTCAGCTTGAGTAGACGAAAATTGCTAAGCATGTCGTCACGCGTATTAAGGATAAGAATGGAAATGAAAAAACAACTACCGAGGAAATTGTTAAGGAATTTGAAATGTTTTACAAAAACTTGTACAAGAAGAGCAAAAACAGCCCTATACACCAAAAGCGTCTTTTAGATCGCGTTGAGGTGAACAGGATAAGCGACTTTCAACAACATGTGCTAAGCGAGCCCATCACGCTAAAGGAAGTCAATTCGGCCCTCCAAGGCATGTCTAACAAGAAATCTACTGGACCCGACGGCCTAACCGTCGAGTTTTACTAGAACTACTTCAAAGTCTTGGGAGATACCATCGTTTCCATGTTAAACGAGGTTGTTAGCAAAAAAGAAATGACGACCTCGCAAAAGCAAGCGCTTATATCCTGCATCTACAAAAAAAAGCGACAGTTGGAACATTTCTAATTGGCGACCAATATCCCTCCTGTATACAGACAATAAGATCTTAACGAAAATAATTGCGAATAGGCTAAAACCTTCTCTGGCAATAATAATTAGCGATAACCAAACCGCATGCGTGCCGTACAGGACAGTATATCACAACTTAGCCTACACAAGAGATGTCATTCAAATAGCAAACGAATGCCATCTCGACGCATCCATCATCTCAATAGACCAGGTGAAAGCGTTCAACAGAGTAGACAGAAACTTTCTGTTAGACTGCTTAAACAAATTCGGCTTTAGCGGGAAATTCGTTAACATCATTAAAGCCATCTATTACGACATCAACGCGTGCCTCAAAATAAACGGCTTCACATCTGAAAAGTTTCATATACTGAGAGGAGTCAGGTAAGGCTGCCCCTTATCAATGATCCTCTACGCCATACAAGCTGAGATATTCGCCTGCTACGTACTTCAAAATAAGAGCATTAGGGGCATCACCACAAATAGATGCGAGCATCTATTTGTGGTGATGCCCCTAATGCTCTTATTTTTAGCACCGCCTTTTACATTACTGGGGACAAATCCATCACTGTGCTTGGCAAAGCTCTCATACTCAATAAAAAAGCGACAGGCATTAAGCTAAACATCCCAAAGTGCCAAGGTCTGTGGCTCGGCCGCAATAGGAACGAGAGCAAACCAAACTTTCTAAACTTCACGTGGGACGGCCACTCTTTTAAGAGCCTCGGAGTGATCTTCACCAACTCGTCTCACGTTCCAAACACCCTGTGGAGAGAGTGATCGAGCAACTCGACAAAAAAAAATTCTCCGCTGGAAGAAGCTCCATTTGTCTTTCAAAGGCAAAGCCATAGTCATTAACCAAACCATGCTGAGCAACCTCTGGTACTTAGCGTTCACCATCCCGCTGCCAAGCAAGCGTAAGATCAAGCTGCTCGAAAGCAAAATTGAGAAGTTCTTATGGGATAACTCCTCAATAAAAACCATCAACCTCGTATCTAAACTACCCATTCAGGAAGGTGGACTCAACATCGTAAACATCCGCGACAAACTCGTCTCTATCCAAGTGAGCTAGCTCTCCAAACTCTTCAACCACGATCTCAAAGGAGCCTGGAAAGACACAGCCACTTTCATCTTCGACAGATAAAGAGATGCCTCCCTGGGTGAGCACATCTTTCTCACCACCCACTCGCTTCACACTTCGCTTATAACCTTGCCACCGTACTACCGGCAAATGGTGAAGCACTGAAGCACCATCTATCAGAACTCCGCCATCACCAACTTAAGCATCGTGGAAATTCTGAACCAGCCCATATACTATAACTCCCACATATGCCATCGCAACAACATTTTGAAAACAACACCACTGTCCAAACAGCACAACATCCACCTCATCGCGGACGTAGTAAAAGTGTTTGTTCCAGGCTTTTTAAACTGCGAGCTCACAGGATTGACCCAAAAACATCTCAACAAAATCATCATGTTGATTCCTCAGCAGTGGAGAGCTAAAATAAACACCAAAACTACGATCACCACAGAGCCAAAATGCACCTCAGAATCAACGGCTCACCCGACATCTCTTTCCGCGAACTCACGCCCAAAAACGTGTATCATCTAATTTCAGCTAAAAAACATCACAGCGTTACAACACACTACCACGAATGGAATCTATATTTTAACAACAGCATAAGAGGCACGGCAAAAACACCAACAACAAAGCCGACGAGGTAAAATACAAAATAATACACTTCGCTATACCTACCAACTCCATCTTTAAGAAAGGAGGACATGCCCCGGATATCCTCTGTCCGCAGTGCATGAAAGCGAAGGAAACACTAGCACACACGATATACTCATGCGAAAAAGTCCAACCTCTCATAAAATACGCCATATTCATTTTAAACAAAATCTATCTTCCACAGCCTGCCTTTGAGAACACCTTTAAATTTTTCTTCTTCTCACACGCAGAGAATGTAAATAGTTTCAAACTTGGAAAACGAATTTTGAACGAGTGAATTTATACAATATATTGTAACAGAATGAGGTCATTCCATGACCGTTCGACTTTCGCTAGACTGAAATTACTCATAGAGTTTCAGTGCAGATTAAAAAATATTATTTTTGAAGAAAAAGAATTTGCGAAACAAAATAACAAATTGGACGACTTTCTCCTTGAGTCTCAAAGTATCTGAGACGCAGATCTCAAACTGAAAATCGACAAGAATTGGAACATCTATCTGAGCTAAAAAAAAATACCCAGATACTAATTGAGTTTAAACAAAATTTCCTTTTTTTTCGTTTTTTTTTTCGTTTTTTCGTATTTCAGTGTTTGTAGCGTCTACTTCGTTTTTTCATTTTTCACTTTTTCGATTTTTTTCGTTTTACATGTCCTAAGCCACAAGGCATCGTACCTCGGCGCCCATGTGTTTTGTTTCGTGTTTAGTCCTGCGCTTGTTCAGTCAAGTGCAGTCCTATTTGTGTCCGCACATGGAACAGTGGACCATTATTTGTAAAATAATACCATTGTAACATTTTATTGGACATCTCTGCAAGGCATTCGCCGGAGGAGACAAATAAATAAAAATACCTCATCCATCTACTCAAAATTTTCTGCAAATTTCCATTTTCTTCACAAACATCTTCAACAATAGCAAGAATAAAACACCTTTTAACTCCACTGTCAATGTAAATCTCATTTTTATTGGTTTTATCAAAGACATTTGCAATTACTTTAAGAAATCCTTGACCTCCATCAAATGATATTCAGTATTGGGCAAAACATTTGCAACCAAATAATGCTAATTTAGTTTCATTATATAAAAGTGCTGCATTTTTTCAATTTAGAGAAATAACTATGTAACTGTTTAGAGACAAAGTTCTTCAAGTTTTATTCATTACAAAGCTCATTATTTGTACACGAAAAATAATAAGTTAATCAAAGGTATTAAAAAAAGTTGATTTCCTTCTGGACAAAACAAGAGTGCAACTCAACAAAATGCTGACCAAGCTGTACTTCGCTATCAATATTTCGTGGCGAATCCTTTCTTGTTGATCACAGCCTTACATCTTTGAGGCATAGATTCGATCAGGTGATCAATGAAACTTTGTGGAATCGCTACCCAGGCCTTTTGGATTTGTTCAAACAGTTGATCCTTATTACGAACACCTTCACGATTAATTCTGCGGTTGACGATCTCCCACAGGTTCTCGATAGGGTTGAGATCCGAAGATTGAGGCGGCCAATCCATCACCGATAGGTGGTTGTCTTGAAACCACTGCTTGACTACTTTTGGAGTGTGTTTCGGATCGTTGTCTTGCTGAAAAAACCATTTTATTGGCATATTCCATTCAGCATGAGGTAACATAACATCTTTCAGGATATTTTTATACATGAAACGGTCCATTATTCCATCGTTTCGATGTATTGGACCTAGACCGTTAGCAGAAAATCACCCCCAGACCATTACATTGCCTCCACCATGCTTCACGGTCTTATGGCAGTAATGTAAATCGAGGCGTTTTCCGGCCGGTCGACGTACACGGCAAATGCCATCGCTCCCAATGATGTTGAACTTCGATTCATCAATGAACAGGACAGTTCGCCATTTCTGCACATTCCAGTCAATATGAGATGTAGCAAACAGGAGTCTTTTCTTCTGGTTTTTTAGTGAAATCAGCTGTTTCTTTGCAGGGCGTCGAGAAAACAATCCGGCTTCAACAGCACGTCGTCTGATAGTTCAGTCCGATAAAGGCAGCTCTAATTGCTTTTGTATCTCGACTGATGATATCCAGGAGTCCTTCTTGACGGATTTGACAATCATAGAATCCTCTCTAGAAGTGGTGGAACGCGGTCTTCTACCTTTGTTATCTGCTGCCAACTTCCCCGTAGAACGATACTTGGAACATAGTCTTGATACGGTCCATTTTTTCACGTGATATTTATCACAAATACTTTTTTGTGACATTCCACTTACGTAATCGCCAATAATTTTCTTTTTTAGTTCCAATCCAATTTTCTTTCTTAGTTCCAATCTAAGACTGTCGGGAGCCATTTTTATAGATATTTTTGGATGATATTTCTGGATGCTACTGGATGCTTCCAGATGCTTCTTCTGGAAACTTCTGGAAGCTTCTGCATGCTTCTGGAAACTTCTGGAAACTTCTGGATACTTTCTTTAATTATTAAAAAACTTCCGTGACGTTGACACGGACCAGACTTAAGAAAATGAAACAAAGCAAAAAAGTTGCACTTGTTTTGTCCACTGCAAAATGGCACTTGTCAACGAAATTCTGCCTGTGTGCTGTCACCTTTCAGCTGATTGCTCATGTCATGGCATGCT
This sequence comes from Hydra viridissima, assembly GCF_058129835.1. NCBI lineage: Eukaryota > Metazoa > Cnidaria > Hydrozoa > Anthoathecata > Hydridae > Hydra > Hydra viridissima. Next base: position 16,685,912 of record NW_028324308.1, on the reverse strand, counting down.
ATGACTCCAGACTCCTGAACTGTTTGCTGTGGTAGTATAGTTCGTTTCGTTTTTAAGAAATGTAAAATTAGGAACACTTTTTAGCATTGTTCGATGTTGGTTGCAAATGTTTTGTCCAATACTGTAAGTACCATACTGGAGAGAGGATCCAATCCTCTTTCCATTAAAATACTAAGAATAAATTCAGAAGTGTCATGGATAGATACTACGTCTTGTTACAATTTCACTCCATCATCATTTTTATCTAAAAAGTTACGCGTAACTTTATTCTTCACCTCTACAACTTTTTTTTATGTTTATATACTTTTTATAATATCTTATTTGTGTATATGTGTATATATGTATGTATATGTGAATACATTATAATAACTATTTGACCTATATTTTAACTCTTTTAAAAGTCTGTTTTGAAAGTATTACTTACAAATTTTTGTAAAGTTCTACTTTTACAATGTGACTAGTTTATTTCTATGTTTTTCTCTTGTCTCTTCTTTATCTTATTTAGGTCAGTACGTTTTATTAGTGAATTTCTATTTGCAATGACCTGTGTTTTTTGTAACATCCTTAACACAAAATATATTGATGTTGATATTTCATCATTCCAAATAAAGTTATCTTGTTCTATTTTATATTTAGATTTAATTTCTTCTTGTAATGATGTCATCATATTAATTATATTGTTCTCCACAACAGTAGATGATCCCAGATTCTTACGGAGACTTGATATCAGTTTTTTTTGTTTTATTTTTTGTCAATTCCAGTACAGAAGTTAATTCCATCACAGCTTGAAATGACATCTGGTTAAAAAGACTTTCTAGAAGATTTATTGTCTTTTTTTCCAACAGTTAAAGTTAACAGATTTCCACCTTAAAGATAAAGTATAATTAATTATATGTATCTTTAACCTACCCCTACTTTAAATTTACGATGTAAACATTTTGAAAAAGTTGTTAGCAACCTATACAGTTGCTTTGTTAAAAGCGTCATATCTACTGAGTGTTTTATATGTGCATTTAAGTTTTATCTGTGTTTTTCATGTTGATAATTGACTTTTTGCTCGACAGAAACGAGTCCAGAGGAATGTGTGACGAAGCGCTGAGGGGATTGTAATCAATCATGTTAATATCCATCTTCAAAATGGCAGAAACTTTCTTATTCGATCCCTTATTGCTGTACTTGGCCATGTTTTCCAGGATTTCTTCTTTCGCTCTGTCATACAGCTCTCTTAAATCCGTGGCCTCTAGCACAATTTCAGTGTGGGATGAAAAAAAGACAGTTCCAATTGTTTCCTCTCCAGTGGTAATGCTCACACATGTCATCTCACACGTCAAAACAATGCGCACTTTTTTTTTTCTGTTTTCGCTCATTACTTTTACCGCTCCATATTTCGCAGAGTTTAAAAAATTGGAGGCATCATGATGATTTCCTTCAACGTCATGCGAAAATTGCTTGGTGACTCGTCTCAATGCATGATTGGTCAATTCAAACTCAATTTGTAGTTTGTTGAATACAATCGATTTAAGAGACTTTATTCTTTTTTCGATTCCGTCTCCTTCATCGCTCACTCTTTTCTTCACTGCCTCTGGAACGTATGGACCTACCAATTTAAGCACATTGTTAAAACTGTTGACGATAATATTTCTTACAGTTGATGTTATCCTTGAAAACAGTCCAGGAGCCAACACAGGCGACGAATCTGGAACAGGCTTGTCAAGGATATGACGCGGAGCGATAACAGGTCTGGTGATGAAGACAGGATTTTGCAAGTGAAACGGTTTTGGCATGAGAGCTGGTTTCCATATAAGATATTGTCTCGGAGCGATATCTGGTCTTGGCGGAATTATGGACGGTTTTGGAGCGATGACAGGTCTCATGTTGTTTATTGCTCCAACGAGATCAGCCTTTCGCAACTTTGAATAATTTTTAATTTTCAACTCTTTGGTGATTTTTTGCAATTCTTTCACCGTTTTGTTTTCCATTTTTATTAGTGTAAGAAATTTATTTAAGCCATTTTTCAATTTTTTAAATTACTCAAGAATTTAAAAAATCATCACGTTATCTTTTTTAGGTTTTTCAGAATTTCGACTTCATATCCATTGTCCACCTTTCCATCTCGATGCTCAAAGTAATTCCAGCTGCATCCCGTCTCTTTTCTCGTTTTGTAAGTGGATTTGTACTCGATCAACTCACCAGTTTCAACATGGGTCAGTCTCAAAGAGATAGGTGTTTTTCTGATGAATTTTAATCTTTCATACTTGGGATCAATTTCTTTTTTTTCATTTTTTTTTCATGCACTCTCGGTCTTCCAACAGGTCTCACTTCTTTTGAGTCTTCCAAAAGTACATCTTTACTGATCAGATTATTTTCAAACGCAATCATTATTAATGGACTTAAATTGTTTGACGTTTTGGAAACGCCATTTTCTTTCAGCAATTTTTTTAAATACGTTGTCGTGTATCTCATTTTTCATTTGGAAAGATTTTATTTAAGTCAATTCAATTTCTTAAATTCTCCCATGAAGAGAATTTTAAAATTTTTCACGGTCTTAAAATCCACCGTTTATTCTTCTCAATTTTTATATATAGTATGAAAGAAATACCAAAGTTCAGAAGCTTCATTATTCATTTCAACTTCTTCAGCAGTTTCTCCAGTAAAGTTAAATTTTTCCAGCGAGAACATGTCTCGGATGGTTCTCAGTTCTTCAAGTGGCATGCTTCGAACCATTTCGTTAAAGTAATTCCGATATTCCTTTGGAAGTTTTTTGACGTTGCGAAGGAATTCAGGCAAACTTTTCGAGTCGGTCTGAGCAGGAACCTGCTCAGGATTATCGCTTAACGCTATCACGAGATCAGGTTTTTCCATCTTGTAATAAGATTTTATTTTTCGCTCTTTCGTGATTTCTCGCAATTCTTTCACCGTTTTCTTTTTCATCTTTTTCATTTGGGAAGAAATTTATTTAACTCAATTCAATTTTTTTAAATTCTCTTCTTTAAGAATTTAAAAATTTTCAGTGGCTCGATTGATTGCAGTTCAATACCAACCTTGTAAATAAATCTGGAACCAACACAGGCGACGAATCTGGAAAAGGCTCCTCAAGGATGTGTTTTGTCGGTCTCGGAGCAGGAACAGGTCTCACAACGACAGGTCTTGGTTCAGGAACCTCTTCTTCAAACTCTTCTGACTCATATCCTGAATCCTCTTCCCACTCCTCGTCCGACTCTTCTTCTGACTCTTCTTCCGACTCTTCTTCTGAATAATCTTCCCACTCATCTTCTGAATTAACACGTTCATTCTCCATCTATTTCATTTGGGAGGAAATTTATTCAACTCAATTCAAATTTTTTTAAATCTCCCGTGATTTTCACGATCTCAGATCCAAAGGATCCTGGATTACTTTAATTTCAAAGTCCTCGTACACAATGTCAATCGAGTGAAGCATAATCGCGATTTTAAGTTTGCCGGCGTTCCTTCTCCTCAAAATCGCAATCCAAATGAAGCACGTACCTGTCGATCGCTCTCAGCTTTTCTCTTTTCTTCAGGTTGTTCCAATCTCTGATATGCTCTTTGATCTCTCTTTCCATTCGCGAAAGTTCAGTCTTATTGCTCCACACGTTTTGTAAAGTTTGTCTCTCTCCTCCTCACTGAACAGTTTCGGGATTTGAAAATCTCCGTTTTCGGTGACGTAAACAGAATCACGAAATACACCCCCTTCTCCAAACGCAAGAAGCTCGAGATACTTTCTCTTGACCATATCAGTCTCTCTCACGCTGCACTCCAGAAAAAAACGGATAAAAGCGATTAATTTTTTTCTTCTTGTTGAATCTCATAATTCAGTCACAGGGTTTCTTTCGGTCTTCCCACAGGTCTCTCTTCCTTCACATCTTCGATCAACTCACTTTTATCTATCAGATTATTTTCAACCGCAAGCATCATCAGCGACTCTTTCTCACAAGAGTAAGCGTGTGTTTAAATCCGTAAAGCACTTTATCGTAATCTTCGAAAAGTGAAATTCAAATCTCTCAATTTCTTCATCAACAATTATTTCTTCTGTAAAATTTAAAACATCGGAATTAGCCATTTTTTATAAACAAAAGAAAAAAATTTTTAGATTCGTAAGCAAATCCACGGATTCGAAAAATTTTCTATGAATCCAAAGGATCTCATGCAATTTTCATTCCATTTCCCATTTTTACAAGGTTTTGTATTCTGATGACGTTTTTATTTGACAATTTATGTGGGCGCGAAGCGCCTAGTTTCCCTCCATACATGGAATAATCATCCATGAGTGACGCGCTTGGCACCGTTGTCGCAAGTTTGCTGTTAACCATTCCTGAAATGATGTCTTTGCTTTTCTGAGTGAGGTCCTTCGGATTAGGTGTTTCGCGCCCATATGGCTTAGGAGTTCCAGTCTTGGCGTTTTTTTTAATTTAAAAAAATTTAAAAATTTTAATAAATTTTCCGGGAATCGCAAACAATTCTTATTTTTTTCTTGCATTTCTTCTGGCAAGATATTCTTGGCCTCCTGAGATTTTTCACGATCCGCAAGCTGATTTAAAATTTTGCCTTCTTTAGTTCGGAACACGTCCTTGTCAAATTCTTCAATGGAGTAAGTTTTTTATTATGGGAAAGTCATTTCACAAAATATTTTTCATGCATAAAAGTACACCTGTTCGAGGAGAAGGTAAAAGCTTCCGGATTGTCTGACTTACGCGTCATCGGAGTTGAATATGACGACGAGTCTTCTGCCGGTGGAAACGCTGGGCATGGAGTTCGCTTCAGCAATATTTTTGTAAAACAAGATGGTGGTGGTGGAGCCGATGGAAGAACCGGATTAGTACAGCAGTCCATTCGACTTGTTGTTAAACGAGCTTATGTTTGATCCGTTCCAAGAGGACAAGTAAAAATCTTCGAGTCCAGCCGAGGAGAAGATGCACTTGCTGTCGACGTCATTCCCAGGAAAGTAAGTGTAATTGTTTGTGTTGTATGGCGTCCAAGGGCTGAGCACACTGCCTTTACCAGGAGGTAAATTTCCGTCGTACATTCTGACTCTGGATTCCCACCAGTTTCCAGAGGCGCCAATGACATGCACCCTGATGTATTTTAGAAAAACGCCATTTCTTTTCCTGCGGAGTTAAGAAACACATATTCGTTTCCGTAAGTGGCGTTGAAATACCTGAACGTTCTTGGGTACAATTTAACAGAGGAGAGGAGAGGTGGGATGGTGGCGAATGTGATGATGAAGGGTTGAATCCAGTAGGTGATTGCCAAAGCATTCTTGTTAAACAGTTGTATGCCCAAACTTGTTCTGAACGGCATGTCGAGCGTGAGGTACCTTCCCAACGAAGTGGCGCTGAAAACGTTGCATCCTTGCAAAGAGTTGGCGTAAAACGGTCCTCCGAGAGGGGAGAAGACCAAGTCGCAAGCAAGGGCTACACTGTCCGGTCCGACAGCGTCAGTAGTTTCTGAATAATTTCCAACACCAATTTCTCCATCTGCATATATTCTGATAAAAACATTTCCAGGAACGTTCGTTCCAGTTCCATTCACAGCCAACCACAACCTTTTCAGAACTCCAGGACCGTCCGAGTAAGTGAAAACTGTAGTTGCGCTGGTTAATCCTCCTGCGATAATTTGAGACTTTAGCCCCAAGGATGAAAAGCTTGAATTTGGAACGAGTCTTAAAAAGTTAGATTTTTGTGACGAAACATCTACGTAACTTTTCATCGCTCTGTCTTGCAAGTTTGAAGGATCAAGCACATTGATCAACTTGTGAGAATTCAAATCCAAGCCCGCAGTTCCCAATGCAGTTCCACCTGACGCATGCGCGTCCACGTAATTTTTTGTGGCAGAGTCTGAGGATAAAGTGGGCTCGGCAAGATTTGTGAGTTTGTGTGACGTCATGTTAATGTCTGTGTAAATGATGCTTGAGTACGCTACAAAGTGTCCACGTGCCGGCTTCGTGTAGAATGATTGGCTCAGAGACGTTGAGCAATTTGTGGGAATTTAAATCCAAGTCCTCGTGATCGTGCTCGATCCGTCTGTTTTGATGCGCATGCTCGAGCTTACATCCACATAATTTTTCGTGGCGGCGTCATGAAGATTAATCGGCTCGTTCAAATTGATCGCTTTATGGAAATTTAAATTGAGGTCTGCCGTTCCCACTGAAGTTCCGCCTGAAGAATGCGTGTCCACATAATTTTTCGTGGCAGCGTCATGCAAGTTGATCGGCTCTGCCATGTTGATTATTTTGTGAGAGTTGAAATCAATGTCTGAGGTGATTGTGCTATTTCCATCTGTTTTGACATATAGATCACTTGATAAAGTGGTTGAAAAGATTATATAAATACCTTCCCAATTCCTTCCTGCCAAATTTGTCAATCATTTTATATACGCATTATTTTTAAAATTCGCTTGCGGATTCCTGGAAAATTCTTCGAATTTTTTAAAATTTACCAATGGGTGTTGACAACGTTTTGAAAGTCATTTCCTTATCCAATTTTTTCAAGACGTAAAGACACAAGTGAGCGCAGTAAGACGTATCTCCAAACTGAATCCTTTCGCTGTTGTAAACTGGACTTTTCAAATATTCAACGAGCTCGACGAGAGGAGGTTGAGCGTAAGAGTCAAAACTGTATTTTTTTGTCCCCGTTTTTGTACCAACAGACCCAATGAAACCCATTTGTGCTCGAGTCCCCCGTGTTGACAATTCCGCGTTCTTTTTTCCTTAGCTTTTTTGGCAATTCGTCTCTGACAAAAACACCTCTAATTTTTTTTTACTTTGAGCTTTTTTGCCGACTTTATCAATTGAAAGTTTGTAAGAGGCTCGTTCGGCAAGACAATTCCTTCAACATTGATCATTTTTAAAATTGCTTGAAATTTTAAAAATTTAAAAAAGTTTTACATGTTCATATCATCATCAGATTCCATTTCTCCCAAATCCAAATCGTCGCCCATGATGCTTTGAAAAGAGGGTGCATTTTTTGTGATTGCGACTTCGGGAAGTTTGACTTGGATGGATTTAATCTGCGCACCGATAAAAACACCTTCAATTTTTAGAGAGGCGATGGCGAAGCACTTTTGTCGAATTTTTTTCGTTAAAACCGAGAAAAGACATGGAGTATTCCGTCAGTTCATTCGTTTCCAAACTGTGGCTTTCAAACACACCTAGCGAGAATAAATTGGGAGTTCTTAAAACGACAGGAACTTTTCCAGAGGGGTAATTGTAATACAATGGAATTTTTTGGTATTGAATTGGTTTTGTGGCAGCGTAAATTTCTCCAACTGATAATTTGCTTTCGTCAAAATTTTCAAAGGTAATAAAATCCATATTTTATAAAGAAAAGAAAATTTTTTAGATCTTTTTATGATCCGTGGATAATTCTTTAAAAAAATCTTTTATTTTTCCATGGATTATAAATTCTTCATATATTTTTTCTACCATTTTAATTTTAAATTCTTCATAACTTTTATTTTGTTCTTTGATTTTATTTATTTTTTTGCGAGCATACTCAAATATATCATCTTTTATAATACCGCTTTTTTCAAAATTAATCATTCCGCACTTTATTTTCAATTCAAAAGCTCCACTATCATGTTGACGAGTAATGGTGAAATCCAAATTGTTTTCAAAGCTGTAAATTTTGTAATGGTATGTTTCGCAACCGGGTGTATTTTTATATTCTTCTTCGTAATCATCGGTTTTGAGGCATTATTTTCCATTTCCTATTTATATGAAAAGAAAATTATTTAGATCATTTTTGCAAACGCATCAGTCCTTTATTATCCACCCACGAGTTGAATGAGTCTGGATATCCTAGCCATTTAACCAGTGATTTGTTCTTTTGCTTGCGAATGATTTTTTCAATTCTGAATGTCTTGATGAGTCTTTTGCATTTCCTGCTCGTAAAAAGTGCCTTGAATTTCTTCACCATTGGCGTCGGTGATTTTATACGTGGGAGGATCTGAGTGCTAATTTTTTGAAACGGTAAAAACCTCCTCAGTCCATCTCGGCGTGTACCCATTTTCAAAATTGGACTTCTTTTTAGTGATCCTCACTTTGTCACCCATGACGAATTTCGGTTCTTGTCTTTCTGTTTGCACCTTTTCATACAGGCTCATCCAGACTTTATTCTTTTCATCGCTGGCTTCAACAGGAGCCATTTTGATGGAAGAGTGTTTTGTGTTGTTGTAATTTGTCACCATTTCATTTAAAACGTCAATGTATTTTTTGGTGTTGTTTACTGAAAAGTATTTGAACATTTTTTCTTTCGTCGTTCTGTTCCGTCGTTTGACGACGCAACTTTTTTCTTCATCTCAGTGGAGTATAATCGCACGCCAAGCGCTTGTTGTAAAATCTTTTTCGTTTGTCCAACCACATTTTAGAGGGATTTTACTCAAAGCGTCAGCCACATCAAGACCCGTTTTACTTTTTAATGGTACGATCCATCCGAACTTTGAAAACACATCAATCACCATGAGCAAATATTTTATTCCGTTGTTGAATTTTGAAAAAGATTGCATGTCGACTAAATCTGCAGCCCATATTTCATCAATGTCGTTTACAATCACTCTTCTTCTTTTGAAATAATGAATCACTGGTTTGCCTGTCGCTGAAATATTTGTCAGCGAGATCGTGATGATATGCTGCATTGTCCACCCTGTCGACGGGTTTGTTCCATACCTGGTACATGTCGGTAGAGGTAAGTCTTTTATCCAAGTTTGTGCCAGGCCCTGTAGAGTTCATGCCAGGAATGTGTATTTCTCCGTGGAACTTTGCCCACGGCAGTTTGATTTTGGTGGACAGTTTGTTTAGCGATTCAACCAAGACGCCCCCTTTTGTCGACGAAAAAAATTTGTTTTTGGTCGTTCCGCAAACATCGCAAGTTCCTTTGAGCATATTTCTGTTGTTTTTGCTTATACTATTTCTCAAGTGGATCGTCTCCGTTTTTCTTTTCCATATAACACAGTACATATTTTATCTAGAAAATTTTTTTTAAAAATAAAAATGGAAGTGATTGATTTGTCATGGAATATTGGTAAAAGCAAAAGGAACAACAACAAGCTTTTGCCGAGAAGTATACGAGGAATCATCGTCGGAAAGTCCAGTTGCGGAAAAACGACTTTGTTGTTAAATTTGTTGTTGAGACCTGGATGGTTGGATTACAACAACTTGCAGGCTTTTGGAAAGTCTCTATTTCAGCCAGAGTACAAAATACTGAAAAGCTCGTTCGAGAAAAAACTGCCAAAAGAGATTATTCTTAATTTGTTCAACATTCAAAGTAATATTGAAGACCTGAATTAGTCATTGAGGAGATTTCAAAAAATTGGAGTGGAAAAACAGACATGGAGTGCAAGTTTTTTGAAACAGCTGACGACGTGCCTGAACCAGAAGATCTTGATGCCTCGAAGAACAATCTGATGATCTTTGACGACTTGTAATCGACCAAGCAAAACAAGTACGAGTATATTACATCAGAGGGAGACATTCAAACGTGGATTGTTTCTTTTTGGTTCAAAATTATTTTATGCTCCCCAGACAAACCATCAGAGAAAATGCGAATTTTATTTGTTTGTTCCAGAAGGATTCAAAGAACGTAGACCATATTTATTGAGACCACGTTGCTGTTGACATGAAAAAAGAAGAGTTTAAAATGTTTTGCAAGCATTGCTGGTCTAAACCTCACGGATTTGCAGTGGTTGATTTCTCCTCAAAAAAGAACTATGAAAACTATCGAAGCGGATTTGATGATTTTTATTTTCCATACTCACAATAAAAAAATGCAATAAAAAATCTCTCCCATATAAAAATATATATGGATTTTATTTAATTGTAAAGTCGAAAAAAGAGACACCAACAATAGGAAGGCAGCGTGATCAAAACGTACTTTAAAAAGCCAATCGAGTTGGATTTGAACAAAAAGTATGAAATGGCGCTAGTGGAGCTGGAGACTTATCGCAGTTACACAAACATCAACTCTAAAAATAGTGTTTTTAGGTACTGCCCAAACGGTGGTTCAAATAGTTATACCATTTACATTGAAGAAGGGGCTTATGAAACAAATAAGATTAACGATTATCTTCAAAAAGAAATGAAAAAGCAAGTCGGAAACTTGTACAGAGCAGACGGAGTGGTTATTGGAGCAACCGAGACTACATTGAAATCCACATTGACATTTGGAAAGCCAGGAGCGACAACGAGATATTAGGTAGATTTTAGCGTAAATAACAGTTTAGCGACACTCCTTGGATTTGACAAAAGGGAATATACCTAGGTGGAGAAAAAAGAAGATCCGACAAATCCTGATAAAGTGACGAGTTATATTGACACCTACGAATCTGAGAGTATTGTGAGGATTGAAGAATTGTTGGTGCTCAGAGTGACGAACGACATTATTGGTTTTTTATAATTCGGATGGAAAAACTGCAAACGACATTTATTCTTTTTATCCAGATGTTATTCCAGGGGCTAAAATTACCGAAAGGCCTTTCCACTTGATATACTTGACCATCGTGGTGAGCAAAATTTCAAGAATGGAGACGCAAGTTGTGGACCAAAATGGACATTTGATCAACTTTAGAGGGGAATATATCATCGTGAGATATCACGTCAGAGAAAGAATATCCTCAGTGCTGTATGACCTTTACACAAGCAATGCTGTCGATCGGTGAAAATAAATTTCTTTTGTTAAAAAAATGAGCAATTATCAAAAGATTAGATTATATATTTCACAGGGTCAAGCTGATAAAATAAAAAAAGCGATTCAAGATGAGAGCGACGTCAGTATAAGACTGTCTCATCAAGATTTGGACGGCAATCACGTCCTGGCAGTGACAAAGTCTCAACTGAATAAAATTAAAAAAGCGTACGGTAATGGCATAGGTGTCACACTTAAACTGAGCGAAAGACAGTTGATGCACAACTCAAAAATTGAAGGAGGATTTATCGGAGCTCTTTTGCCATTATTAATAAATGCTCGGAAGTACTCTTGCAACAAGAGTCGTCCCAGCTCTCCCAACAGGACTGCTGGCAGGAGTCGGTTCGTCTACCGGTTCTGCCATGGTTGATAAAGTTGCAGGTAGAGGCGTTGTTTATTTGAACAAGAATGGAAAAGGAATGAAATTAACCGCAGGAGGGTGAGGTTTATTTTTAAGACCTTGGGTGAAAAACACATCTGTAAATGGAGATGGATTATTTGTGAGAAGCAGAAAAGGATATGAATCCGTTGGATCCGGTTTATTGCTAGGTCCAAATTCACCGTTTTCCAGCATTCCGTTTTTAAATTTAATTATTTAAAAAGTCTCCAGGGATCCACATAAATTTTTTGAAAACGTTGAATGTTTTCAAAGAAAATACGCTAAAAAGTCTCCAGGACCCACATAAATTTTTTGAATACGTTGAATATTTTTAATGAAATCATGAGCGGTTTGTCCTTTTCAACAAACACGTCGATCACGCTTGAAAAGGAAACGATTTTTGAAATTCAAAACAGCTGCTCCGACCGATGCACGCAATGAACCCGCATTTTGTCTGACAAATTTTCCTCACCAAACTTAAAGTTTTCTACAAAAATGTCTTGAGTTGTGCTTGAAAATGTCAACATTCCTTTCTCCCGAGTCACGCTAAATTCAGGAATGGGATTAATCATCTTGCACATGTCGCTGAATCTTGAAACTGGAATGGACGTTTGAGACTCTGGAAGAAAAGAGTGCTCATCGCACAAAGACACTTTTTGAACACTTTCAGTGGCCACTTCCAGACTGTACTCAAATTTATCTGACGATTTCTTGTCGATCATTAAAGTGCCCGGATTCACAATGGAAAGCGTCACTGTTTTTGTTTTTCATCGTTTTAAACGTCTTGCTAATGTAACTCTCAATGCCGATATGCAACGGCTCTTCAAAATCAAACACGTATTCATCAAACTGATGAGCAAAAAGATAAACATCAAGCATGAGATTGATAGTGGTCTTTGTTTTGAGATGAATTTCCTCTTTATCAATGGCGAAACTCACCGTTTTGATGTTATTGAACAAAAGTTTAAAAAGAGCTTTCAATTTAACGGCGTTTTTTGTTTTGGCAAGAAACATTTTTTTAAAAAAGAAAGAATTCATTTATGTCATTTGATGAGCGTCATCCGATCCCATTTACACGAAATTTACACTGAAGAAATTAACAAAGTCGCACTCAGCACCGACGACGATAAAAGATTCATCACTCATGACGGAAAGAACACACTCGCCCACGGACATTACAAACTCAAATGAGCCTCATCCTAATTATAAAAAAAGCTAATTAACATCAGCGCAACAAAAAAAATATTTGAAAAAATGAAAATGGCCCAGAATCGGCATTTCTCTACTACTAACAGCTGTTGTGACATCCTGAAGAATAAAATTTACTCTTAAGCTTACTATCAAATTAATATCGGCCTAAAGGTTTTTTATTGAAGTTTATAAATGAATATATTTGATAACTTTTACCTTATTTATCAAGTAACTTATTATTTATTCTTTAATCTCTTGCAAGGAGACTAAAGCAGCAGCTGCACAAATTATTTTTCAGAGATTCAACATCTTTTGTATTAACATGAGATGATTGTATAGTGTCACTAAGCTCATTTCTACGTCTAATTCTTGGTCTGTCAATCTAATTCAAAAATAGTACTTTATAAAAAATCTATATCTTTATATGTATTAATCATTTAACTTAAGTAAGTTTTAAGTCATACTTGAGAAACTTTACTTATTCAGTTTGAAAGATAAGTGTTTGATCCCTTTTCTAGCAAAAAGAAGTTTCTTCTACAACTTGAACAAATTACATCCGGACAGACATTAAGCTCTGCATTGTACTCAGGCCAAATATACTTCTTGATTTTATTTGCTACAGATGGTCGTACTTTTGCTAAAGATTTTGAGTATTTACCTTTTTTTTCCAAACAAACTGCACAAGCAGACTGTTTTAAATCAGCCAACTTTACCGTATGAAGTTTTTTACTTTAATCATTTCAAAACTAGTAAAGAAAAAGAAGCAAAAGTGGCGGATTGCATTATTTTTGAAGCTTAGTTTTTAGGTTTTTCTAATTTTTAAAACTTAAAATACTAACTCTTCTGATCGGCTTTAGATTTGTTCTGCCCTTGAAAAAGACTTACACAAACTGCATTTACTTTTTTCAAAAATAAATTACTACTTTCAGCTCTATCTCTCATGTCTAAAGAGATAGAATTGAAAGTAGCACGATTATTTTTATAACGCCAGAGCTCGCTCTGGTGGTCGGCGGCGGCGCTGCAAGAAAAAGACACGTAAAGTTTTGATTGAGGAAGAGAGTAAAGACGACAATGAAGGAAATGAAGATGATTATGAAAATGAAGACAACAGTGAAAACGAAGATCCTCGACAAAAAAAGCGAAAGACTTAGAATTAACTTTTATAATTAAAGATACCATGTAATGATGATTTTTATAAATATTATTATATAAACTATGTTTGACTATTGAGTATTATTAGTTTAAAAAAACAACCACGCTTTACTACTCATACAGGATGAGTAGTAAAGCGTGGATTTTTTTTTTGGTCGCTTTAGGATTAGCCCTTAAGGGTCCCTGATATTTGGCGCGGAAATTTTCATAAGGGTCCCTGAAGAGGTTGCCCTAAAGGGACCCTGAAGCTTTTTTAAGACGAGTTTGAATTGAATTTGTCTTCAGATAGATGCTTCAGTTTGGAACTATATTTGCTTACTTTATGTTTAATAAACTTTATATCTAAATTTATTTAAGTAGTGATAAATGGTGTTTAATCATGTTTAGAAGAAGAAATTCAGTCTGGTTGTGAAAGTGAAGTTTTTGACTTTCCATCGCATGAGGTGTTTGTCTTCAAGCTGTAAAATAGTTTCATACATTAGTGCAAGAGGCTGTACTTGTACACTGAAATATTTTGTCAGTTTTTTAACTATTTAGTTCAATATACTATTTTTCCAAGATGATTTATTAATTAAAATAAATTGATCTGATTAGTTTTCAACCTATTATTGGTAGCAAATGATTTTAAATCTTAATTAATACCAATCAAAAGTTTAATAAAGGAAGTTAGGTAAAATTTTAAAATGATTTAAAAGATTTTAGTAAGTTTTTATAAAAGTAATTATTTTATCTTAATACTTGTGTGGGAAAAGCACTAAAAAAGAAAAAAGGAATTGAAAAAAAAGTTCTTCAAGACATTTAGAAAATATGAAAATGTTCTGAAGTTTTCAATCAGCAATGATTCTCTCGATTGTTGTGTGATGAAGATCTAGTATTCTTTGGTACTGAGGATGATGACGAAGCTGAGATTTTTTTGGTAAATTTTTTATTTGTAGGCTTCTTAGCAATTTACTTAAATATCACTTTAGCAGTCTCAGATCCTTGAATTAGTAGTGTATTATCTCACTTACTAGTGTTTTAATTGATGTATAATGTTTAAGGGATTATTTGTAATATTACATCTGAAAATGATGAAACTGTTTAATTATAGCAAACCTGGTTTGTATAAAAATTTTGAATATGGTGCTAGAGATAATTTAGTTAAAAAAACAAACTTTAGTTTGCTCCCTTAACTTTGATTTTCTCCTTTTCTTCTTAAAAATCCTTTTCCTTTACCAATGAAAAAAAAAAAGCACAAAATAACCAAATTCTTTATATCTTCTCCAATTTCAACTTTTTGAAAATAATCTACAAAGTGATTTTAACAGTGAATTATACATCAGAAACATTTTGTCAATCAGAGTTGGTTACTTAAGTTTAAATTGCTACATAAAAAAAAAAAGATTGCTGGTTAAACAATTGATATTTTAATTACATCACATATAGATCCCTTACACCAAATAACTTTCAAAATTGTTTAAAAGATATTTTAGTAGTTGGCTCATGTTATATTATTTTGTTAACATAATCATTGCTAAACTCAACTTTATTAGGCACTTCTATGATGTAATATTGCAATTTTATTAGGCACTTCAGATGTAATATAACAAATAATTCCTTAAAGATTACACATCAATTACAAAACACTGTCTAGTATGTGAGATAAATCCAACAGATCCTTTGATAGAAGCTACACTTTTAAATGACTTGATAAATAATTTCAATGAAATGGTAGTTTTCAAGATTAATTTCATTCACTGTATTTCTTCAGTTCTACTTAAATGTTTTACACACAATATGTGAAGTGTTTTCAAATTAGTGTTATTGGTTAATATTTTAATTAAGTAAACAATTATTTTTTTAATTTTTTACATTTGATTTGATATTATACTGTTAGCAATTTATTGATAGCAAAATTTTAAATTAAAGTTCAATTTTTCTTTTGAAATTTTAAAAATTTAATGATGGTTTTTTATATAAAGATGGAGACCCTGGCAATAATTAATCAAGCTTCAGGTAAACCTAAAAAATTAAGCCAAAACCAAAATCACCTTGGTGTTCATCAATCAGCACTTTCTAGACACTTTTTAACTCATAAAGATGACACAAAAATCAGCGAGGCTCTTAAATTGCCAAAAATGGAAAAGATTAACTCGTTGAATAGTTTCAAAAGACAAGGTATTCTTATTTTTAACTTAAAAGAGGTTCAAAAGTTGAATCCTATATTGCTTAGGGAAAGAGCACAACGTTAAAAAAAGAAAATGCTGTTTGAGAACTCCTTGAAAACAGATGGGTTGGTAATGTGCTAAAGGTACAAAGTTTCTTTGCAAAAAGTTATAAAACTAGGCATCAGCTGAAATGCGGTGAGAACTTTTGTCAAGCTATAATACCATCTATTCTAATTGATTCATTAGATAAAATTAGTTCCTTGGAGAAAGATTTCCAGGCAAATATTCTGAATATCATAATTATGAAGTTGGTATTCTGGCAAAGACTGACAGCATTATTCTAATGATAGGATCATGTTTTTATGGCAAAGTAAAAAAGAAAGATAAAACTATCTGGTTCCAGTTTTAAAAATTATTTATCAGCCTGGTAAAGGTATAAACTATCTGGTTCCAGTTTTAATTCCAACTGACACAACTATCGTTTTCGTTCTCATTGTTTGATTATTCTACCCATGCGAAAAGACTTTAAAGGCATATAGCTAGACATGCGAAAAGACTTTAAAGGCATATAGCTAGACATACGAAAAGACTTTAAAGGCATATAGCTACCCATGCGAAAAGACTTTAAAGGCATATAGCTTTATGACTTTTTCCTACTTTAAGCATTTTTTTTTTAGTTTGTGACTTAATATTTACAACAATTTTCATTTTTGGAATTATTTGCAATTTTTCCCAATTACTCGCATATCTTTTAATTATTTGCAACTGATTACATTACTTCTGATTATATTAGTAGCACTTATAAATATTAGCAATTTTAGATGCAACTTCTGATAATTGGCATCTCTAATGGTGGATTGAGATCTTGCACAAAATTAGACGGCTGCCGGTTTAGTAGCAGCTTTTAATGATACTTTTAAATGATTTTTCACTCACGCTTGTAAGGGCCCAAGTAGTTGGCAACCAGGTAGACGATTTGTCTGGAACCAAACATTCCTATTTCGGCGCTGCGTTGAATTAAAGAGCGAACTTCTTCCCCAGACCACTTGGCATGTGATCAGCAAACCCTGAAAATGGTGAAGTTGAGGAACCACAAGGTGAATGGTGAGGGCATTATCTACTGTCAATTTTTCGTTAATCTGTTGAACCTCTATAATGAATTTCAGATCTACAAATAATCGAACTCTTCTGGTATCGGATTCACTTTCTGAAAATTTTCTGTTGGTCCCAATACATCACGTTCGTGTCTTGAACACCCAGCAAGATAGAGCAGAACCGGTTTGATTTCCAAAGCTGATTTAATGGTAGCACGTTTTGAATTCCAACAGGTTGGGGCAGATGACATCAATTTCTTATTTCCTCTTTTCACAGGCTTTTTTCCTCTTTTCACAGGCTATCCTAAAACTCTGCTTGAACATTTTTGACTGATAAGAAGGGCTGTTAGATTGCGCAATTTTTGGAGGAGACCCATGAACTCTGTATGCCACTCATCGGGGCTGTCTTTGACAGCTTGAGATGCTTGTAGTGAGGTGCTAGTTTGCCTTTTTTCTTCTCTACTTGCTCTCATCAAATAGTTATGAAGAATACGAGCAATCCAGTTCAGTTTGCTTTGGAACAAAGGTTCTTGTATTTTCCAATGACCAACAGCATTTCTGACTCTAGCAACAACATTCTGGACCTTGATAGTGACGCAAAACAAGTGGAGGTCCCTCAATGCAGGAATGTCTTGTTCAGGTTGCTCCATTTTATCTTGCAACTACGCAGCAATTTTGTTGTCTGTACCAACAGCGTAGTGCCCTATCAGCGAGAAGTATTTGTAATTGGTATGTAAAGTCCATTGGTATGTAAAGTCCATTGGTAATTTTTTTAGAAATATCAATCATTTTTAAAAAGAAAGGGTGATATTTTTTTAACTGGTATTTGGGTTCAGGTACCTATAGGATCAATAACTTTTGGGTACTGATAACTTAAATTGCTCGAAAGATTGAGTCGGGTCGGGTATGAAATATTTTAACCACACGATCTTATCGATGTTATTGGGTAATACCCGTTCGGGTAATCAAGGTCCAATAATTTTTTTTTGGCTCTTATTGGTATCCGAAATAGATTCGGGTTGGATCTTGCTCGGTTCTTTTCGGGATCCCGACATTCCCTAGCAATCGTGTAGGCATTGAAAAAAAACAACAGAAAAAAACGTTGAATAAAGAGCGCTTTCGAGCTGATGATGAGCGGGCGACGCTAACACTACAGCGCTGACATTGAGTTTCTATAATATATTTAGTAAAATATCCAGAAAAAGTTTAAAAATTAATCATTCACTATAAATAAGGAAAAATGCAATTGTTTCAATAAAATTGCCTAACCCTTAGTGCTAAGTATAAATGACAGATTTTCATACACTTAAATAAAAAGCAAGAGCACAAAGTTTAATAGAAGAACTCGCTAATGGAAGATTACAGAAAATGTAGGTCGGTCGGTCAGTCGGCGGCTACTCTGCCATTTATTATTGGAGTTGTTATCTCGGTTTGGTAAACTGAGACACCCAAAATCACTTTAAACACTCGATAAGCCAAATTAAACCACCGCTCTTAGGATCAATGGTGTCAACCAATTATCCGTTCCGAATCACGAATATGTAAAGTAATTACTCTCTTAACATTGAGGGATAAAAAAGGGATAACAGTTGAGGGATAAAAGTTTCAGATCAGCAAACCGTGCATTGTTTCTTGATTGCGCTTTTTCGTAATGTCACCGACCCAAAGCTCTGATTGTGAAATTGATTTATTGATGGTGTATAGGAATACATTATGCTTCGCTGTCTCCTTGAAAACACATTCATAAATAACAGTTACTGTGGGCAGAGAGAAAATATTTTAAACAAAGGTTCCTTAGGAAACCACCTGTGGACTGAGGACATGGGATCCAGTCTCCAAAATTTTTTTTGAACTTGCAACACGTGTGATGATTGTAAATAAAAAGGGAAATGGGAATGAAAATGCTGAAAAGGGAAACAGTATTATTGAGAATTACAATAACACAAGACAAAGAACAGGAAACAAAAAAAAAATTATTCGATTGGTTGCAAACTATTGTAAGAATTTCCTATCTCCACCAAAAATCAGCTATGCCTCAGATTTGGGTAAATGGAAAACAATTTATCTAAAAACTTTTCATTTTCGAATTTGAATTTTTTATTAGATTTTAATTTTTAGTCACAATTTTTAAATACAACTTTAACTTAGTTTCTCAATTTATCATTTATACCAAAACCCCATTCATACCAAAAATACCGAGTTTTAATAACACTCGCTTTTAAAACGGTGTTTTATTTTTGGTGTGAATGGGGTATTAGTTTATAACTTTAATATAAAATCATATACTACTTTTACTACTACTTTTATAATTAACAATTTATAATTTTAGTCTTAAGTTTCAAATCGATAATCGACATTCGACAAGAACTGATTTATTTGAAATAAACTAAAAACTGTCTAAATATTAAAATGTTAAAACCTGTGAAACATATTAAAATATTAAAAACTGTAAATAATAATAAAATATTAAAATATTAAAAGCTGTAAAATGGGTTGACCTCCAAATTATCATCAGAACAAAAATACCTTATGGGCAACTGAAATCTGTTTCATCAGTTTCGGTTTTATAGGCAACTGAAATCTGTTTCATCAGTTTCGGTTTTATGGGCAACTGAAATCTGTTACATCAGTTTCGGTTTTATGGGCAACTGAAATCTGTTTCATCAGTTTCGGTTTTATGGGCAACTGAAATCTGTTACATCAGTTTCGGTTTTATGGGCAACTGAAATTTGTTACATCAGTTTCGGTTATGGGCAACTTTCAGTTACAGTTTTTTTACTGAACCAAATTTACGGTTGCTCTATAGTTAGGAGTAATGTTATATTTTTGATCAAACAGAATTATTTTGCGATAAAAAAAAATTTAATTCTCGCAAAATTTGTAAATTTTATGACAATGTTTTCCTTACGTGAAGGTATTCAAACATCGAAAATTGCGAATTTTTCTGCCACCATAAATTTTCTTAAAGTGTTAGTAATAAGCACCTTCGTTACCGCAGTGCGGTAAAAGTGCGTAAATCTCGTGTTTTACCACATTTTAATGCAATTTTTTTATTGTCTGTGCTGCAACTCTGGTGCTTAGTTAGTAACTTCAGAATTTGTTGTGGAAATAGCTTTCGTTGTTCTTAAAATAACTATAACTGACCAACTTGAAGCAAAAGAAGATTAACTACCACTTATTTTTACGGAGAGAATGTTTGACCACAGCAAATATCGGTATAAAACAAAACACGAAAATACAAAGCGTGAAAATTTACAAAGAAAAACCGTTTGGATTCTTTAATATCAATGAATGTCGTGTTCAGTGAAATTCGTGTTCAGTGAAATTCGTGTTCAGTGAAATTCATTTTAGCGAAAACTAATAATCTAAGGCTAGTATAAGTAATTAAAAACGAACGAGAGTCGAGGAGTGATAATGCATATATAAAACTTTTCTTGCAAACACATTACGTAATAACCACTTGCAATAAATCATTCAGTTAAGCGAGATAAATTAATCATTCAGTTAAGCGAGATAAATTAATCATTCAGTTAAGCGAGATAAATTAATCATTCAGTTAAGCGAGATGAAATGAAAATATGCCTTTGTGTTTTTTAAATACTCACGGAGGAGAGTTTACTTAATTGCATCGCATAATTAAATTTATTAAATTTAATTTAGCAAAAATTTAAACCTGGAAATAACTATATCTTTTCCATTTAAGATTACAAAAACTCTACAAAGTCCTTAATAATCCAAGGTAAAAACTTTATTATTTTTAATGTTTTAATTTCATTAACAAAAAACCAGTTTCAACTTTTTGATTACTTTTAATGAACCAAAATAAAACTTTTTTAAGCTTAAAATGTAAATTGCATTGATTTCAGAAGAACACCACTTGGTAGGCCAATCACACCAGCAATTATGAAATCGTATGTCATGACACATATTGCGAAAAAACTGGGCTCTTTTTGATTCTTGCCATACTCTAGGAGAACTAATGCCTGTTCTTAAGTGGCTTTCAAAAAAAAAAAGACTTATAAAGAACAATTTGTATTGTAGAAATGTCGCCTTTTCGGATTAAATCCAATAACAAATATGCAACTGTTAATTATCGTTAGTTTTGCAAAAACCGCAAAATGCGACAAAGTGTTTGTGAGGAGTCATTTCTTAGTAAGAGGTGACTGACGCTAAGATAATTTCTACATTATATCTACAGCTGGAATCGTAATGTGCCTCAGGCAGATATCCAGCATGAAGTGGGCATCCAAGGTTGTGCAATACTAGCTGATTGGGGTAATTTTTGTCTAGATATATTCGAAGCTGTTGAAATCCGCAAATCATTGTAAGAATTAATGCCGTCGGTACTTCCATCATCGTCGTCGTCAAATTAAAACCTAAAGAGTCTAATGAAAATACCGCTGTAGGCAATGTCGTCCTGGTCACACTGGGTTTTCAGAGGAATAGAAAGAAGTTTCCAGAGGTGTATTTTATGCCAAAGACATAAAAACAGTTCACCGTGTTCAGCTTTTACTTCTTGTGTAAATCGCCAATATCCTTTTTAAATCCAGATATTTTTTTGTCATTCTCTTGCAGTTGGACAGTAATACACAAAATAAGTTTTGGTTGTAAAATATTTTAGTGTTTCTATTTCTTTTGTTTTTCTTATCAAATAAAATGTTAGTTTACTGTGAGGCGGGGCTTTTCTGGGATTCCTATGTGTATATTTAGAGGAGTGGGAATGGGATTTACCAGTGAGCACGCTACGAAATATAAACGTTTTATTCACGTATTTTATTCGTAAACACAAATAAAATACGTGAATAAAACATTTATATCTCGTGGCTTGCTCACTGGGTCTTTAGAGTTTCGTAGGTTAGGCGGTTGGATTTATAGGTGTATGGGGAAACCTCTTGATTCTGTGTAATCGTAGCGCTCTGGCTTATTTTTTGTTAATACCCTTACTTTTCTTTACGCGCAATATTTCTCATTTAAACTCTAATAATAACAATTCTTTTCGTTTAATGTATCGTAATCGTTAATAAAAATTACATAAAAACTATTTTTTCTACTCTCCTTTTGTAAAGTTGAAACTCCGGTCTACTTATTTTTCGTAGAACCTAAAAACTCTGTTATCAACTCTTCTTTTCGCAATTCTTAAAGGTCTACACTACTAACCATGCTGTAGTTATCCATCCATCTCTCTCTCTCTCCCTCTCTCTCTCTCTTTCTCTCTCTCTCTCTCTCTCTCTCTCGGGCTGCCCACGGGTTGATGGATTTTCTAATGACATTAGAATTAATCATTTGGTCTATTTCTTCATCAATTTGTTGCCGCTGTTTTGGGGATACTCTGTGAGCTCTTTTTCGAATTGGTGCAGCATTTCCAGTATTATTAAAGTCTTTTATTAGGTGAGTACATCCTACTTGGTTTGGGTTATATACAAATGCATCAGAGTGTCTATTAATAAGTTCCGAAAAAAGCCTGAATTGTTCATCTGTTAGATTTTAGTGACTTGACCTTTGTAGCTCTACTGGATAATTGTCTTGTAAGGTAATACTGTTAAAATGGTGTGGGTTCTTCTCTTCCATTTCATGTTCATCTAAAGAAACGCTATAAATATTTCCTAAAACTGGGTCTGTTTCTAATTCAAACAATTAATTGGTTGGATTTGAAACCATCTTAGTCACAACATGGTTATCTCCTGATAAGAGGGTGGGTTGTATCACTAGGTTTTCTTTAACAGTAGTTCTTTATTTGGTTCATAGTAGTATTTTCTTTTCTATTTTAATTCTTAGTTGGGAAAGATATGTAGAATGTTAAGGATTGTTGTTAAGAGGGGTTGTAATAGTTTCTGCTTGGTTATAAGAACTTCGTTATATTCGTCTGTTTCTTCATAATTACTGAGCAGATCTGTTTTTTTTTTTTACTCAGGTGTCAGTTTTTATTTTTAAAATCAATTATCCCATTACTCTTGGTGAGGAAATCTTTACCTAATATTATCTTTTCTGGTTCTGATGAAAATTATAAGAAACTTATGAGAAGTTTATAAAAATAAATTTTTTTTAAAAAGGTTGAAGAAAAATATAAGAAACGAAATCTGAAAGAAACATAACGAGAAGTAAAAGTATAATGAACCGTAAAGATCCAAACTCCATGCCACTGTTTTTCTCAACTACCCCCTGGTTCGTTAAACGTTAATACTCTCGAAGTACAATCATCTCCGTTAGACAACTTTGATCGAGGCTCGATTTTTCTGTACGTTGATGCTAACGACGCGATCACTATTTATGTCATTCACATAAACGTACAGAACATTGTTTACCATTCAGCAAAGCTTTCTCTAATTATACAGAAGTAGAGAACGAATTGTATCTCTGTAGGACCTCCAATGTGAGGCGGGGCTTTTCTCTGCCAAGTTCCTATTGTGTATATTTAGTGGAGTGGGAATGGGGTTTAGTGTTTTGTAAATTAGGAGGTGTATAGGTGTATGGGAAGCCTCTTGGTTCTGTCTAATGGTAGCACTCTGACTTATTATGTTAATACCCTTACTTTTCTTTACGCGCAATATTTCTCGTTTAAACTCTAATAATAACAATTCTTTTCGTTTAATGTATCGTTAATAAAAATTACATAAAAACTATTCCTTCTACTCTCCTTTTGTAAAATTAAAACTCCGGTCTACTTATTTTTCGTAGAAGTTCTGTGCTACTAACCATGCTGTAGATATCCATCCATTTCTCTCTCTCTGCCTTTGCCTTCATTTTCTCCTCGTTTGATATTGGTCATATTGCTTTGGGCGATGGCGTCTTTTCATATTTTATTTGTTACTGTGTAAAATATTGATTAATGTTTTTGGGTGGTTAAATTGCTATAAACAGCATTTACTTTTACTTAGAATTAGCTTCCTTACGTTACCTATTATTATATTAAAAAAATGTGTCGTTACATAATAGCTAATCCTTCAGTTAATGGGTATTTAATTTACAAATAAACTTTTGCTCATTAACTCCATAGCTACAACGATTATTCCGAACCGCAAATCAAATTTGCGACTGAAATCTTAGTCTAATTAGTAATTATTAACTGTAAGAAGTTTTTTTTTTGTTTGGTTTATCACAATGGAGTATAGAAAAGTAAAACAAATTATCGGGTTTTTGCTCTTCAGTTTTTTGTTTTTGATTTGTTTTGGTATTTTACAATTAAACAGAACAAGAAGCATGTTGTCTTATCAAGATCTTTTTCTACATTTTAAACTAAGTCGTTTTTTAAATCGCTTCAAAATCAGCAACCCAATGATCTCAAGAGCCCATGTTCTGTCTTATTCGCTATTTGGATACAACTGGGCGAAATATGGGAAAGCAGTTGAATCTGTTGCCAAAGAGGCAGCCGAAAATAGTTTATATCACAACTGGACAGTTCGAATTTATCATGACAAGTACACGAAAAATGCTTTAGAGCTTCAGAATTTAACAAAGTTTTATCAAAACATAGAGTTTATAAATGTAAGTAGCTTTGCACACATGACCAGCGTCAACGGAATGGTCTGGAGGTTTTTAACTTTGTCGGATTCTTCTGTAGATGTTACATGTGTAAGAGACTTGGATTCAAAACTTATAACGAGAGATTCTGATGCTGTAAAAGTTTGGTTGGAGTCAGGTAAGCTTGTTCATATTATGAGGGATCATCCACAACATTCTGTCCCAATATTAGGGGGAACGTGGTGTTATAGAAACGAACTTAACCGGGAATTAGGAACTAAAATTGCTAAGTTATGCGCCGAAAACAGCATGCTACGTGATCCCGTAAAAGGAATAGAAGCAACAAAAGGTGATGATCAGACAGTTCTGGAAAAGTATGTGTGGCCGCTTGTTCGTGAGAATGCGTTAATACATGATTCTTATTTATGTAAATATGGTTTTAAAGGGGAACCTTTTCCGACAAAAAGAAATAAATCTGGGGAATTTGTTGGACAACCTAGGGATTATTTAGGTAAAGCTTCTGTGTGTCCCATTGAATGTCGTCCAAATCATCATCAAAACTGGCAATTCTGTTAACACTATAATTCTGTTAACACAACAAGGTTTACATTGTGTTTTAGTTGCGAAGATAATGAAATTACGAGTATTTTTTTTTTATTACAACGTATAAATTTTGAATATTTTTTTTTATTACAACGTATAAATTTTACTATGAGTCAAAGAAAATGCTCCTAAAATTTTGCTTTTCTAACGTAAATCGATTTTTTGAAATAGCGAGATGTTTCCATCGAGAAAACGGTTTATTATACAAATAGTTTGTAGATCCATACGAATTGTAGAAATACTTGTTTTTTAATGTTGCAAGGTAAAAAAAATACTTGATTTTTAAAAAAAATATTTTTTTTTTTAGTGTTGCGAGTTAAAAAAATCTCTACACATTTACATATAACAATCGCTTAATATATATCATATATTATGAAATAACACTTGGCCGATCCACCTGACAAGATAACCAGATTTTGAAAAACAAACTTCTCTAGAAAGCATAGTGCACCAATTTTTCATACTCATATGGTCTTTATCTATTGAGTCTTAACTGTTATTAAAACGTTGAAATACTTTTATGTTTGGCCCTGAAGGGCAGGCACTAGATAATCGGTATTGAATTTCGTTTATCGATATCTTACAGTATCGATCCCGAGGTCACGTTTTGCTGGTATTAAATTCATGTTAAAATAAGCTTAAAAATTCATTATGACTGAAAATGTGTTGTAAAGCCTGTGTTATTTGCAAGAATTTTAAAACCTAATAACTCGATTTTGCCTCAATAACTCAAACTAAATCATAGTTTTGAACTTAGTCTCCTACGCAGATTTTACCCTGCTTGACGGTGGCATTTTTTATGTTTTAAATTCATTCAAAAAGTCTTTAACAAAAACATTTGTTGTGTTTATAGAATCTTAATAAATCAAGCACTTGAAACAATAAAATCTTCTCTCTTAGTCAATACCTTTTAAATGTTTTTATTTCTTATAAAGTTTATAATTTTATTATATTTTACATTTTCAGAAAAGTCTGCTCTGTTTGAAAGTTGCGGAAATAAGCTTGCCACAATCCAATCAAATATAACTTGTTTGTAAAAGCGCATTCAAACACAACAGGAGAGTATTTGTCGAACTTCAAAAGAAAGAAAATGAGCGGAGATCACAAGTAGAGGAAGAACTAGATCTAAATGAGGCTAGTCCTTCTGGATTCACATCTCCTTCAAATCTCTCACTCTTTAGAAGAAGGTGATTACAAAAAAATGGCCACTTCAAAATCAGCGTCAATTAGTTGTTGATCTTGAGATGATAATGATCGTAACTGAGTGCTTGTCGCTTAGTATCTCTGATTCTAAATATTTTAAGAGATTTTGGAATTTTACCAAACACCAATGTAAAAAGTTCAACGATTTTCTCGAAAAATAAGCTCCATCATTTCTACAATATACTAAAAAATAAGCTTCATCATTTCTACAATACACTAAAAAATAAGCTTCATCATTTCTACAATACACTAAAAAATAAGCTTCATCATTTCTACAATACACTAAAAAATAAGCTTCATCATTTCTACAATACACTAAAAAATAAGCTTCATCATTTCTACAATACACTAAAAAATAAGCTCCATCATTTCTACAATACACTAAAAATTAAGCTCCATCATTTCTACAATACACTAAAAAATAAGCTCCATCATTTCTACAATACACTAAAAAATAAGCTCCATCATTTCTACAATACACTAAAAAATAAGCTTCATCATTTCTACAATACACTAAAAATTAAGCTTCATCATTTCTACAATACACTAAAAAATAAGCTCCATCATTTCTACAATACACTAAAAAATAAGCTTCATCATTTCTACAATACACTAAAAGTATACTGAAGGGAGTTATGCATCAAGTCATATAAACAGAGCTCATGGATCAATAAGCTCTATGTTGTTAATAAGACATCAAATATGATATGTGCTCTTGACAACAGTATGTCTTTAATGACTAAAGAGGAAGACTCTGTAACATGTAATGATCACAAACTCAACACTTGAGGGCAGTTGAGGGTACCCAGGAGCTAAAAGAACCCGTTTCACTCACTTTAAAATACCCTTCACAGTAACCGCGAGATGAAACAGCCATTATAACGTGCTTCACGCCTTCAACTTAACACCCCACTCATCTTCTTAGTTGACACAGGTGACCATCGGAAGAACATCGCACCTACGGATAAACATTTTCAACGTTTTAAAGTTATTGTTCTAGTGCACAAATAAAACATGTGAGAAACTTACTGCAGAATTCAAAACAACAGATACCTATATATTTGTTGATAACTGCAAAGTTTTTCAAAGAAGAATCATACTTAGTGCTGCCGCCAGATTAAGTTTAAAAAGAGACGGATTTTTTCGTTTTGCTTATAAAATTCATTGTAAAAAATTCAGATGTTTATTACATTCTGAGGAACTTGTACAGCATTTAATAAATGTAATATTCAGTTCTCAAGCCATTTATATTTTGGCCAAAAACAACAAAACAAACAGTTAAAGAGATCAAAAATGTGTTTCATCGGCATCGGCAATTTAGTCTGCCTTTCCGAACTGAAATGAAATTATCTTCGGAGTATTAAGTAGCGTAAAACGCCACTACACAAGACAATCACAAGATGCTTTTAAAACATCGTGAGAAGAGCTTTCACTCTTAAGTTCTGAACCATGTTAAAGATATCATTTTTGTACTAGAAGCTAAAAAGAACAATTTTTTTTTTAGGACATCTTGTTAAAATCAGTTTCACAAAACTTTCCTTAATTAGGGAAGTTAAACGTCTATTGTCATACTATTACCAACAGGAAATCATTTTTGGATATTTTCATCATCAATATCAAGATTTCCAAGGAAAAATAGATTAAAGTAACGACCTCGTGCAAATGCGTCTCTTACTTAAGACTGATAAAAAGTTTTTCAAGAATTGATGAGGTTTTTTTCTTTCTTGATGAAGTTGATAAATTAAAAAACTGATAGTTCTTCGACTAATTTTAGCACTGCGGATGGCACTGCATCTGATAATGAGGTTCCCTACAACTTTTCTCGGTTGACCTATAGATGTAATAGCCGTAATAATGTGAACTCCATTTCGATTGTGGGTATTCTTTTGATCAAATCACGTAGCCAACTCAAACAAAATCACTGCAATTTTATCTCTAGTTTGTGTAATTTTAGATTGCGATTGACCAATTCTAAATTTGGATAAGTTTCTATCTCCAGAACTCTCAGAAGATGTATCGTTGTCGAGCAATAGCATTCAATCTTGACTTGGCGTTAGATGCTCGAATCCCTTCGGAGTGCTTCCTCTTTGCAAAAACGTCTTCCTTAATAAACAGAGTTTTGTCTATTCCTACAATACTGCCTCTATGACATTTCTGGTGTTGGTCCTCCATTCAATCTGCTTCAAATTTTATAACGGACTTTTCATCAAGCAAAACGGAAAACAGATCACCAAGATTTCTATGGAACTTTTTCAGAATTGAATTTCAGATTTGGTTTCAGATTTTCAGATTTCGTCGTTGGAGACACACAAGTAATAAGTTTTTTTTGTTGTTAACATTTATTACTTCCTGCCCACAAATATGGAATAGAGCTTTGAAATATGTGACTACTCCAAATTAGTTGTAATACTTTTGCAGTCATAGCAATGGTATTTTGAGACTCATTTATTCATCTCAGTGGAAGTAAAACAACACAAAATAGTTCGGCAGAAAGAAGTTTTAAAGAGTAAAAATTCTATTCCTTTTCTTTCTCCAACAAGCCAAAATCGAGTAGAGCAACTTGTGGCTTTAGAAGATTTTATGCCCAACCAGCTCATGTTGAAAGTGTAAAAATAATGGGAGTTTAAAAATGGTTTAGAGCCCATTCTTAAGTGGAATATTCTCACGGTCGTTTAGACTAGAAATAAATGGAAAGTTATTATACGCAAGCGCAGTAGAGTTAAAAATAATTTAAAATTTTTAAAATGGCTACGGATGCAAAACTTATCATTGACAACGAGTAACTTGTTTAATTTTAGATAATTAAATAGGCTTTTAACTATTTTTTCATGAAATTGTTTTGAAAATAACTTGCAGCTGGACGAAAAAATTTTTAAAATAAAATACAAGACCTCTGAATGTGAATAATATCTACTTTCAGCTAAAGCAACTTTAGTGTTTTTGTTTACAATTTTTAAACCTTTTTTAAAATATTTTTGAGCGTAGAAATTTTTTAATTTAAATTTATTCAGCAACATGAACCTTTTATCTTTTTTGTATTTTTTGCTTATATGAGGATTCAATTTTTTTTGAAGGGTTAAAAGAAAATCTTAATCATTAAACTTTTGTAACCTGTTGCTATGGTACTCTTTTCCGATGTTACTATATATATATATATATATATATATATATATATATATATATATATATATATATATATATATATATATATATATATATATATATATATAGTATAAACACTTATCTTTTTTTTTTTAAAACCTTCTGAAGGAGTTAAACAGACTGTCAAAGAACAAAAAACTAGATAAATGTTTGACTTTTTTATTACTGCTCTCTTCTTTAAGAATATTGAGCACTCTATTTGTAAAATACACTAACATTGTTAGTGTATTCGACAAATAGAGAGCTCAATATTCTTAAAGAAGAGAGCATAATATTGTTATATGTTAGTAACATAATATTGTATAATATTTTATAACATAATATAGTTATATGCTAATAACATAATATATATATATATATTCATAATTTATATACATAAAATATATATATATATATTATGTATATATACATAATTTATGTATATATACATAATTTATATACATAATATATATATATATATATTATATATATATATATATATATATATATATATATATATATATATATATATATATATATATATATATATATTGAGGCAGTGGCCTTATTCTTCACAAAAATATTAATTAACAAATTATATTCTGATTATAATAATGTAAACTGAGGTCTAGCTTTATTTGTATCTTTGTAACATTTATAACATATAGAAAGAGCGCTCCGGTAGGAGCAGGTAAAATCCTTATTTTTTAAAATTCTGTAACCGTTTGCATAGCAGTATATTGGTTAAGTTATTTTACCTAAACATGCATATTGGTTAAGGTATTTTACCTAAACATGCACTGATTTTAAATTATCATTTTTGGATTCTTTCTTGTTTCGGAACCTTAAACCTTCAAACCTTTTTTGAGTGGCGCTCAAAAAATGTCTTTGGCCCACTACATGACGACTTGACCCTGGTTAATGTCACCCAGTGTAGTGCAAATGACAACTGTAAATATCTGAAAGTTATAGGGAGGTTTGATTGTTCTAATGATAGAAATAAGATTTTGCAATATCCGCATAAATGTTGATGTATTAAATTTGTATAAAATTGAATTTTTATTTATTTATGCCTAGAAACTAAATGATGGAAGAAGAAAGCGTGTTAGAATAGGTTTCCATTTAGTACAGAGACAAAGGGCAGTTAATGTTTTTCTTGAAAGCACATTGTTTATTGTACAATAACATTTTTTACACATTTTTGGAGGATGGACAAATTCCAAACCTGTCATTTCAACATGAAACAGCTTCTCTAATTTTACATCGGAAAAGAGTACCATAGCAACAGTTTACAAAAAGTTAACGATTAAGATTTTATACTAACCCTGCAAAAAAAATTGAATCCTCATATAAGCAAAAAATGCAAAAAAGATAAAAGGTTCATGTTGCTGAATAAATAAAAATTTAAAAATTTATACGCTCAAAATTTTTTTAAAAAAGGTTTAAAGATTATAAATAAAAACAGTAAAAGTAGCTTTAACTGAAAGTAGATTTTATTCACATTCAGAGGTTTTGTATTTTATTTAAAACATTTCTTAGTACAGGTGAAAGTTATTTTCACAATAATTTCATTTAAAAAATAGTTAAAAGCCTATTTAATTATCTAAAATTAAACAAGTTACTCGTTGTCAATGATAAGTTTTGCATCCGTAGCCATTTTTAAAATTTTAAATTATTTTAAACTCTACTGCGCATGCGTATAGTAACTTTCCTCTTACAAACGACCGTGTTCTCGATCAAGCAAAACCATTTAAACATGGTGGTTAAAATATTTATTTTAATATGGTAAAAAATTTTAGAAACATAACTTTAATTTTCTTCAAAGCTGTTTTTATTCTATTTTAGGTTCGAATAAAATTGATAATTTACAAATAATAATTAATATAGATATAATTTATAAATAAAAATGTAATAAACTTGTAGGTTCTAGGCATATTTCAAAATTAATTTAGTAACTTAAAAAAAGTAAAAGGTAGTTTGGGTAAAAAGTAAAAGGTACTTTGACAGCAAACTATAACAGTCCCATTGAAAAACCGAACACTAACACAATATGATATAAAATTAAAGGTTTTAGATTTTAATGTATATCAGTAAAGTTGTGAACTGTATTGGTGGTTGGTTTTAAAGTTCGGATTTCAAAGCCTAATGTTAAAGCTACCATATATAAATTTGACTGGGAATAAAAATGAAAATATTAAATAGTATACTCTAATGGTTTTTAAATTTTTACATAGAATAGTCTTAAAACATTATAAGATTGTTTGAATCATAATAACATTACTTGAAATAACAAAACTAATGTTCAAAAAATGGCGAATATTAATACTTTAGCAGGCTTTTTTTTTCATAAGATGAAGCTAGTGTTTTTCGTTGGTCAAAAAATAAAACGGATACGTATCTTCTTTATTTTTGACTTCAGTATTCACCGACTTCAATTAATTTAAAAAAACGGCAGAGGGTAGAAGGGGGGGGGGGGTAGGTACGAAAGGGCACAATCGCCAACAATTCCGTATGAAAAAATAATCATGTTTATAAAACTTTGTTTTTAGTGGCCAAGAATGTTAAACGCTATTTAAGAAAAGTATATATTTTAATTAACATTCTACTTTACAGATTTTTGGGTTTAGAATAGAGCAGCATTTTGCTGTAAAGATTTAATGATGCAAGATATACTACAACAGACAATCGAAGATGATTTGCATGCCCCAAAAATGGATGAACTTCTATCTCAAATGATGCGTCTATCTGCACATATAAAATACAAATCAGAATCCACCTCAAGTACAGATGAAACTACAGTCAACCATCAGTCGAGTACGATTTTGTAATTATTTTTTAATCAAACAAAAAATATTCAAAAGTAGTCATTGGTCAGTTTTTTTTAATTACACCATGTCCTGGTTTCAAACTGCGTTCATTTGTCCAAAAGAGTATAGCGAAAACTAAAATCTTCAATAAACATTTATTTACATAAGATATATACATATAAAAATCTACAATATGTGTTTAGTATTTATATAACAACCAAATTATATACTTTGCATATAATTAAACTAATAAAATTTAGTTTTATGGATCAAAAAAGCAATTTGTAAATATTTACTCTTGAAAAATATACCTGTTATATTGTAAATTCTATGAAAACCATGTATTGCATATTTAGTTTTATGCTGATTGTTAAAATGCTAGTGGGTTTTTTTGTTTGTTTCTTTTTGTTTTTTTATGCAAAACATTTTTTTATAAAAGGTTCCAAAAAGGTTTCAAATAAGAAGCATAAAAATCAACAAAAACAACAGCGGGGAAGAAAACGCTCTCTAAAGCATATCACTGATTTTGAATTTGACAGTAGTTCATTTACTGATTGCACTGATGAAGAAGTACTGAGAGATTATATTGAAAATATAACTGCAAATTGCAGTGATTCAGATGTTGAAAATTCTTTTTTAAGAAAAGCTGCTTTTTTGGCAAGACGAGACCTTACTTCTATTCAGCACTTCTGTATCCCTTTTCATGGCAATAAAGCTGATTTATACAATGACAGCATGTGTTTCCCTCCATCACGCAAGAAGCGAAAAAAGTACAAGCGACATTACGCAGATGGAACTTACAAGTTGCTAAATGGTCAGATGACACGCAAACAAAGAGACAAGATTCACAATGTTTTGTCGAATCAATACAGAAGGTAAAAAATAAACAAATTTTAAGAATAGTTATATTACCTCGGTTACATTTAAAAAGGCTAATTTACACAAAGCTTAATCCAGATAACTAAACTCGAAACCTTGGGTTCACTGTTTTTATCAATGTCATGTGTTAAGATTGAAAGAAATAGAGGCATAGACAAGGTTTTAAATTTTTAATTGCAAAATCATTTTTACATTACAATGAAATTACTGTACTAATATCTGAAGATAAAAGAAATATTTTATTACAGATTTTAAAATTTTTAATATAATGGAAATTAGCACCCATTGCATATATATATATATATATATATATATATATATATATATATATATATATATATATATATATATATATATATATTCTCCCAGGTTGTTAAATTATATATATATATATATAATTTAACTTAAAGAACCTATATATATATATATATAGGTTCTCCCAGGTTGTTAAATTATATATATATATATATATATATATATATATATATATATATATATATATATATATATATATATAATTTAACAACCTGGGAGAACCTGTATTAAAATTTATAAACTTTTTATTAATGCAAGTTCTCGCAGTTGCTATTAGCTTTTATTTACTAAAAATGGCAAGTCACTAATGCTAGTTACATATCGATTCTTGTGCAAGAATTTTTTACCATTTTAAGAGTATCATATAAATCAGCAGGAACTTTTATGCAGGAGTTACTAATGGAGAACCTGTAAAGTAAATTTTTTTAGTTGCTCTTTAAGGAATCAAGAACAACATTTAATGTCTCACAGTAAACTACAGGGTTCAGGCAAACCATTGTTTAAGGCATTAACAACACAATCTTAGAGCTACCATTTTTGATTTTATTCCTCCTAATCAAAAATCTAAATCTTTACTTCATGAATGTTGCTCAAAAACTCCTAAAATCTTCAAATGCAAACAAAAAAGCCACAAGTTCAATTCACTAAGTTAAATGAAAAGTATTCTGGCATTCCATAATCATTCCAATGTGATACATGATACAGGTTTTGTGCATAACAATGATATGTGCAATGTTTTCTATGCATGTTGCAAGCATGTTAGGCTGTGTTTATCTAGTAGATTTAAAGATGTTTTTATTGCATAGTTAAATAACAGATGTACAATTTTCTTAGCACCATCAATTAGATATGTATTGTCATGTCTTAATCTAGTATTTCTATGTTTTACTGGAATTACAACTTTTATAATCAAAACTGAATGAATGGGTTTGTTAACCCTTTCATGGGCCATTTATTTACTGACATAAAAAATTTTAATTTAATGATGATTATTTGTCATGAAAAGATGAGAAACATGTTGTAGCAGCGCTAAACAGAAGTGGGTATTATTCTTCCGAACATTTAAATAGTGAGACCAATATATTATAGTGGGTTTAACACTTCCCGCAGACCTTTTTTGTAAGATTGTGTAGGCTTGAAGTAATCTTCCCATGGCCCACGAAAGGGTTAAACACATTCGTATCAATAAGAACTATTGGCTTTATTATCCATAAATATTGACTTCAAAGGGCTATATTTTATGTTTGCAACTATTTCACATTTTTACATTATTTTGAGTTTGTGTAAAATTTTTAAACTAATTTAAGGTGAGTTGAGGGTCATTCTTATCTAAACAGGCTGCTAGTGAGCCTTGTGAAATGTTTTGTGACTTTATCCCAGTTTTATAAAGAAAAAAATATCCTTTCTGGTTTTCATCCTCGGGAGGTGATAATTTTCAATGGAGATTTTTGTTTATTTCTTTATATTACAAGATAAAAAGCTCAAAATATTTGAACTTACATTTCCATAATATTTACTTTTATATTTACTCAAATGCAAATTTATCTTTTAGAAATATTTTTATTTGGTAATTTTGTTACTTTTTTATTTTGTCATTTTCTTCAATTATCCATCCCCAATAAAGTGGACTTAATTGATTGTGAGGGTATTTTGACTGAAATTCTTATTACTTTTTATTGAAATCAATACAAAAATAAAAGATTTTGATCTGAAATGTAAAAACTTAATTAAAAACTGCTTGACAACAGATTGCTGCAATAAATGTGTTTATTTTTCTCATTTCTTATACTATTGGTATATTACTTGAATTCAAAGTCCAGTGCATCGTTTTGTTTTGAAAAAAAAAGCAATTTGGATTATGAGCATCAAACCCTTAATTGAGCATTAATTGAGAGTTAAAAATATTCCTCAAAAGAGCAATATTTTTAACTCGCTAACTCAAAATATTGCTCGTTTGAGCAATCTTTATTCTTTTTTCTTTCGTTTTTTATGTAGAAGTGAAAATTTCTATATTTAGATTTTGTTATTACTTGGGTCATTTTCTTTCTTTTTTTTTTTTTTTTTTTTTTTTTGATGAGTTGTTCCAGAACCAATCTAATGTAAATAGATAACATGCTAGTCAAAATCAAATTTTACATTTGTTTGAGCAAGTTGAAATGATGCTTCGTTTGGTTGAACAAGTACCATACTTGATTTGGTTGAATGCTGGATTGAAAAATTTTCTCAGAATAAAATAAAATAAACTTTGTATCCAAATAATAAACAAATATAACATAGTAAAGGTTTTCACAAAACTTAGAAAAATATTTTTTATTGCCTTTTAATTGTTTCAAATCAGCAAAGAATTTCTTATATTTTTTGAAACAGTTAACAGAATTTTTTTTCTAAAAACATTTAAATGCCAACAGATCCAGGTTTACATTTTGGTCTGATGTTTTCAAAAATGTAAATAAAAATGCAAGTATAAAGAAGTATTACTTTTGATATAATGAAATATAATTTTACTTTTATATACTATACTTTTGATAAGATGAAGTATCATGGTAATTTTAAACAACATGAATTATCATGGTAATTTTAAAGACTTCTACATCTACATCTGACTCATTTAATTGTGTATTTTCTTTTATAGATCTTCGAGTCAATCATTTCATGTAAGTTGTACTCAAAAGATATTTGATTTAGAAGATTTATCAAATGAAGAAATGCAATCTGCCACAGAGTCAGATATGAGGTTCTGAAGTATTTCTTTTCATCTTTATTTGTAATTATTTATCAATAATAAAAAAAATATTTATATACATTATTTTACATATTAGTAATAAATCTATGATTTTATGTTATTTTATTTTGTTGGTGTAAAATATAAATGTGTTTTGTGTATAATTTTGTTCAATTTAAGTTTTCATTTAAAAAAAACAACTTTTTTTTAATATCCAAAACAACTAAAATATTAAATATAAACATTTTTTTATAACTTAAATTATCTCTCATACTTGGAATATTAAAGATAAAAAAAAAGACATTTTGAGAAATGCCATTTGTTGGTATTACATGGTATTATTTGTTGCCAAAAAACACACAAAAATCATTTTTTCAAGCTGATAATTTTACACCTGGAAAATTATTTCAGATATTTAAAAAATGTTTTAAATAAAGTTTCATTATAACCAAAATTTAATTTTTCTTTTTTGTTGACACTTTCTGGTTGCTTGATGGTGCTACCACTAATAAGTTTTGGAAAATGTCATTCAGTGAAAAAAGTCACATATCAAACAAAATTCTAAAAGCACAACTAGAGATAAATTAAATAGTCATCATTCAAAAAAAGTCCTGAAAGGAACAACTTTTATTAAATTGTCACCAATGTCCTGGAGGAACAACTTTTGTTGAAAGCAGAAGTAGTGAAAACTGAAGTAGAACTGAAGAAATATATTTGGCTATTTAAGGGAACCTAAAATGGGATAAAGTCTAAAAAAAAAAAAATGAAAATTGACTGACTGTAAATGGGATTGTTTGTAACAAAAACAAAATTTTTTCTCAAAAATTTCTCTTTTCTATGTTTACTGATCTAATTTAAATGTGAATATTTGTTAATAATGTCATACTCATAAATAGAGCAGGTTTTCCAGCATTTTTTTAAATTTATGTAAGCCTTCTATTTAAATATTTACTTCAAATAATTCACCCAGGTATTAATCACATGCCTTTTCTTTTCAAGATTCAGTCTGGCTTCAGAAAAAAAAATGTTGAAACAAGAGGATCACGAAACAGTCAAAGACAAAATTATTGATGAGTCAATGGAGCTCCTTCTGGATGCAAATTCTGAGAATAGGTTTAATTAGAGTTTAACGTTATGTTCAACTTCATATTTTTTTTTTTTGTTTTACTTTAAATCATTTTTTTGTCTTCTAAAATAAGTTTTACATCAGTCTTGTTTATAATTACAAATAGTGTGTGAAATCGTGAGACTTTTTTTTTTTAATGTTGAACATTTTATGAATGATTATCTGTTGCCAAAGGATACCACAGTGGGAAAATTATATTCTCTGCCAATTAAAACGTTTTTAATCTTGAGTTGCTTTTTTAATGGAAGTTTTTTTCATTAAACTAAATCATGTTTTAGCTGTTATAAAACTTTTCAAGCTCTAACGGGGGTCATAATCATCGTAATTTTGAAGATATCATGTAAATGATGTTATGTTAAGGGTATTAACGATTAAAATATTGTTAATGATCAAGGTTAATGCATTTATTTAATAGTGATTCATCTGTAGCTTCAGGCAGTCCTTGCTTGGAAGCAGATGATGAAGGTGAGGAAACATGTCATGAAGAAGTGACTATAATACCATGGTGGGAGAAAAAAAATGAAAACTCAGATGATGAAATGATGGAGCTATCACAGAACCCAAACAAAAGAGGTAGTTTGTATCTTTTTAAAATGGTTTACATTGTTATTTACTTAGTTCTATGAGTAATTGATTCATTGAGGTAAATTTTTTAAAATAAACTCAAAGTTTAATTCTATTTTTATTACTTTTTTTTGTATTTACTAAGATATGGCTTCTCGCCTCCAAAAAGTTGGTCCACTAAAGGTATTTATTGATATTTAGATTTTATAAAAAATTTTTTTTAAAAAATGGGTCAAGAGAAGTATGATAATATAGTCAATGGTAGTTTTATCCACTGCAATAGACATAAGCAAGTATACAAAATGTCAGAGTTTGAGTGCTTTTGAAAGCATGAATGTGTTTTGAAAGAAAACTTTAAAAAAACCTCATAAGTTCTTAAACATTTTTTTTTTGTTTCTAATAATATGCATTACTAAATTTTGAAAAATATTTTATATTGACAGGTTATCAGTGAATCAGGAGGATTTATTGCTTATGCGAATCATAAATTGAAAAATTTTGTTCACCAAAGAGATGTCACTGAGTAATTTAAATATTGTTACCAATCCTTTTTATAGTATCCAATAATATCGATTGCTTTAATAATAATATCCAATAATATATTGTTTTGAAGATAATATCCAATAATATCCATTGCCGTCTCAATTTGTGTAGTGATTATCTAAGTGCATTTTTTACATAGATAAAAACTTCTATTCAGGCTATCACTGTTTACAACTAACAAAAAAGAGGAAAAACAGGTATTGTCATCTAGATAATAAATACAATATTTATATAATAAAAATATGCTGTATTTAAAAAAAAAATTATTTTCCAAGTTCTTTGTATAATAAATTGTATAGGAAAAATACATTGAAAAAAAAAACAGAATCATGTAAAAAAAAAAAGTTCAATATATCAAGAGGAATTTCTTTAAGATAAGAGAGATAAGAGAAAACATTTTTAGGATAAGAGAGATTATAATTTTTTAGGATAAGAGAGATTATTATTTTTTAGGATAAGAGAGATTATAATTTTTTAGGAAAGAGAGGTAATAATTTTTTAGGATAAGAGAGATAATAGTTTTTTTAGAATTAGAGTTTTGACACAAATCTATTCAATTGTTTTTCACTATATTTTTAATTAAATATTTTTTTTTACTAAAAGTAAGAAGCATTTTATTTTTAGGTTTATTTGTTAGCTTCTCTATATAACCTTCAGACTTCAGTAGAAGAGACAGGCCGATGTAATAAAGTTGTCTTTACAAAAACCTTGTGAGTTTTTTAACATTTGCATTCAATACTTAGCAAATGAATCTTGTTTTAAACGAAGGTCTTACTTGCTATTGCTCACAAAAAGATCAAATAATTTTTTGTAGGATGACAAAAGATGCTGATCAATCAGCTTTAAAGTTATTTCTTTCCAGAGAAGTGAAGTTGAGGTAGAAAACCAAGTTTTTGGTTTAAAAAAAACCAAAGTTGGTGTCATTTTCTTGTTTGTTTTTTTTTTTGTTTTTTTTACTTGTTGAATTTTTTTGATCAATTTTTTTTTCTTCTAAGGTGTCGAAAAAATCGTTCATCTTTTCAGCAGAGCTCAAAAAGACACAAATCTAATTCTGAATCCACACTTAACATAGATGATGGTAAAAAAAAAATTTTTTTTTGTCAACATATTTCCCCCCATTCTATATTTTCAGACTTTTCTAAGATTTTTTCTAAGATGTTAAAATTATTAACATTACTAAGTTGTTACTGCATTATTTTTATTTGTTGTTAAAGTTAAAGTCATTTAAGTAAACTTTTTCCCTCTCTCAGATGCAATTGATATCCCTATCCCAGAATGCAATATGGGCAATAAAATGTTACAGACAATGGGTTGGAGCCCTGGACAAGGTTTAGGGAAAAAAAGTAACGGTATTGTAAATCCAGTAAAAGCAGTTAAAAGACCTCGAAACCTTGGGCTTGGTCATCCTTATGCATGATTATGTTGTATTATGTATAATCGTGCTACATTATTTATTTTTCGCTAATTTTATATTTTACCAATCTTTATTTTACATATTTATCGTAATAGATTGTTTTTAAAACTATAGGCTATATGAAGTGTTATTAAACATATAAAAATAAAAAATATGTTTTTATTTCCATAAATGATAATCTAAGCTTATTCCTACGCAACTTTTTTTTAAAAAGAAAATTCTTTCTATTTCCGTTTACAACATGAACTTCAAACAATATATTCGCTCAAATGAATGAAAGGCTGCTTTAAAAGATTAAACTTGTTTACATCAAGCATTTATATATGTCTGTATTTATGATGTATGTATATACTTATGTACTATGTTTATATCTATATATGCATTTATGTATGTATACAAAAAATGTATGTATATTTGTATGCATGTATGTATGTATGTATGTATGTATGTATGTATGTATGTATGTATGTATGTATGTGTGTATGAATATTTACATACAGTATTATTTATAAAATGCGGTTTTGTGTCAGAGTACTCAGTTAATTATTTTGATTGTGTGTAAGTTATATTTATTTTTGCTTTTCTCTTGGTTATAGATGGACATTAGCATTATGGTTTAATAAAAATGTTATGTGCAGAAGGGAGGGTAGCGTTGGCCTCTTTTACATCATTTGCGGTCTTGTCATTATACCAAGTGCGCATCCTGTGTGCTGACTACTGGAGCTATAAATATTGTTTATTAGTTGGTATTACGGCTGCCTCGTGTACGTTCGCACTCCCATACTCTGAAATAGTAAAACGTGCAGGTTTCCTAGGAACGGTTTTCGGAGGAGCATTAGTTTTAATATATTTCACGGCGTTTCCATGGAAATTATTCTGTTTTTTTTGTGTAGCATTGTCGTTTTTCCATTTTTCGGAATATATGCTCA
Organism: Hydra viridissima; assembly: GCF_058129835.1. NCBI lineage: Eukaryota > Metazoa > Cnidaria > Hydrozoa > Anthoathecata > Hydridae > Hydra > Hydra viridissima. The sequence goes on along the minus strand of NW_028324308.1, from coordinate 16,645,551 downwards.
CTGCAATTTACAACAGACACACCTTAAGTCCGGGCTCTTTCTTGATCTATCATAGCACTGAATATATATTAGCTTTGTTATTGTCTGCAACAGAGTTTATAGTAGAAACGCTGTTTTTTCCGTCATTAAAGGACTTTTTGCTTCTTAGTTTCATTGGGATGGTTTTAGTTGTTGGAGGTGAAATGCTGCGCAAGGTTTCTATGTTGACGGCAAAATCTAATTTCACGCATGTCGTACAAGTTGAAAAGAAAGAAAATCACTCTCTTGTGACTACCGGGGTTTATGCTTGGTCACGTCACCCATCCTATGTTGGTTGGTTTTATTGGAGTGTCGGTGAGTCATTTCGATGCAAAGTTTAAAAAGGATAAAAAAAAACCTTTCAGCGCATTTTATTTTTCCTTTCTTTTCAGGAACTCAAATCTTGTTGTGCAATCCGATTTGCACCATCCTTTACTTGTACGCGTCCTGGAGCTTCTTCTATGAAAGGATTCGAAACGAAGAGTTTCATTTGTTCCAGTTTTTTGGAGAAGATTACGTAGATTACGTTTCAAAAGTTCCAACAAGACTACCTTTCGCCAACGGATTGTACAACGAACTGAAACCCTTAATGAAAGAAAAGAAATAGCGTTTTAGAAACTTTCGTCGCGATATACTCGAGTTGCATATCGAGTTTATCGATATAATCGAGTTACAATATAGCAGCACGTGTAAAGAAGAAACTGTTTACAACTTAAACGTTTTCGATTTTTTTCCTTATTTAATGAGTTTACTCTCATTAGATAATGAAAGGTCACTAACTCGCTAATTCCTTAGCACATTACTAATCCACATCACTATATTATACAGAGTAGAATATAGTGATCATAAAGCAAAGTGAATCTTAAAGCAAAAAAGGAAAAAGAAAACTCTTTTTATCTTATTCGAGTCTGTTTCTTATTAAAAGTAAACCTATTTTTCGTTTCTGATAAACATTCAGGGATAAGTATCGTTGGTTGGTTTTCAGTTGATAACGGAAAAATAACGGACAAAGTATAAACTTCGATATATCAAGGTAAATAGAATTTTCTAAAGTTAAGGTAAGACTTTGTATGGCCTTTATATTACTAAAGAATCTGAAGAGCACAAGAGACCGCCTCAAAGGATTTTCATTTATTTTGGATCGAGAGCATTTTTCGCGTAAATGATTTAAGAAACGTCTTTAGATTTTTTTTTTCGTGTTTTCTGTGTTTCTCAACGTATCACTCCATAATGGTAAATTCATCCAATCTACCACTTTTCATCCATGAGTCAATACTTTATGTAGCTATATAGAATCTCAATCATAAAGATTTACATAATTTCGCAGTTTTCATGCTGTACAATTTAAACTTTGATAAATCAGTAATATTTTAATGATAGATTTAATTTCAAGAATTTTCGGCTGCATGCTTTGCCTTACAAAAGAGTCTTCAAGCTGTGTTACTATTTTTAGATGTTCTAGAGCCACCAGACATGAGGAGATCCAAAACCAGACCAACTTCATTTCTAAATTTACGATCTTCCCAATAATAATTTTATAAAGTTGTATTAGAGATTTAAGTTACCTTGTTTGACCAGGTTGGTAGTAGCAATAAATAAGAATGCTTTCTGTAGCAAAACCGTTCATTTTCCCTTTGCAAGGTTCAAAGAAATTCGTTAACATAAAGATGGATTATGGATTATGCCAAACAAGAAAATCTTCCTCGGATAAAAAGACAAAAAGGTCGAAAACATAGTGGTTCAAGAATGACATCTTGAATGAAATCTCTATCCTCTTTATCTTAATAGCTAGAGCTTTATCTGAGATATTTTGATAAACGATGGTTTCATAATGTATTTTTAGTTGCAGCCAAGTTCATGGCAATTTTTTTGACTCAATGACCTTCTCTCCAATGATTTCTACTAATCGATGAATTTGCAAATGGTACAAGGATAATAGAAGTTCTCTTCTTTTTCTAATTTCAAAAGTCACTAAAAGATTTCCTGATGTTCTGATAATAAACCCCTTAGCGTTTTATTTGAATTTAGATCCCTCAACGTTTCGTTTAACGGTGTTTTAATCCTCTGCATATTTCGTCAGATTCTCCCGCTTCCAAATGGCAATCTTTTCAATAATTATGCTTAAAATTTAAGAAAATAAAGTTTAATTTAGTACAGTCAGTATTCAAAGGTTCAATCAAAATATAAAATCCAAAATTAAAAACCTAAATATATTATTTTTAAATTCAATTTTTTTTTTTTATAGGCCAAAATTTGTGATTAAAAACTGTTACTTAAAAAATGACCCAAAAATACCCAAACACCCCTCTCCACCTTCCCCCAAAAAGAATAAAATCACTGGGTCTCCTTTTTTTTTAAAACCTGTTTTTTTCTTCTTATTTCGGTCATACAAGTGATGCTTATTTGAGGACCAATATCAATTTAAACAAACCATGAATTTTATCATGTGTATATACCCACGTTAAAAACATAGGTAAAAAAATCTATAATTTTATCATGCATTTCAGGATTGCTTGACGAAGTGAAGAAGTGAAAAACAGCGTTTTTTTCTTTTAATATTAAAGTTAATTTTTACCTGTAAAAGTCAATCTCATTGAGTTGATCAGCAGACACAAATATTTACAGTTATCATTACATTTGTATTTATCTAAAAAAGATATTAAATTTTTTATTGAAGAAACTCGAAACTCTCGCTCTAAAGGCTTAGAAGTGGCACAATTGCTCACATGAAGGTTTTCTCTTTGTTACTATCTTAAATAATTTAAAAATTCATTCTCTAAAGAATTATTTTTTTTACATCCACAGTTTGTTTTTTGTTGTTTTTTTTAAATTAAATGCTTGTGAATTTATATTTAAAGTTAATTTATTGGTTTTTAATAATTTCTTAAAGGTATTCTTAGTTTAAGTGCACACAATTCCATTTAAGGTAGTCGGCGCTCCAACGGAAAATAATATTTGATCGCCGAAAGGTCTCTTTGCAACGTAGTATCTGCTGCTGAACTTTTTACAACCCTTTCGTTGCTCACCAACTTA